>NC_072790.1:228825199-229128229 GCF_028583425.1 Eublepharis macularius | reverse complement strand
TGGAGGGGGACCCAACACCGCCATGGGATCCCACCACAACAGGAGCAAGGGGGTTCATAAAATGCGGAGAGGGGCCACGGTACTGGAAGAAGTGGCTCAGGGTGTCCTGCTCATCCAGGGAGGTGATCACGGAAGGGCTGTAATGCTGTTAGGGTGAAACAAAGGAAAAGACATGGGTCATTTCCCCTTCTGAAATGCAACATGCAGGAACAACGGCAAAGGAAATTACCAGGGATGTACAAGGACCAAACACTGCTGATCTCCATAAATGTACCCCCAAAAAAGTAAATGCAGCTGGTGGAGCGGGGGAGATAATTTGAGCAGGGAAGTAGCACAAGGGCTGGGAATCTTCTAACACCAATGCCGTTATCCTGATCTAAATCGCCCCCTGAAATTACTATTTACTTGGGCAGGATGCAGAGATAGAACGGCCAGTATAGTGCTTGTGCAACCTGGCTGTGTGTAGTTTAAACTGGGAAAACAACCCGGGGGAAGGGTTAAACAGTCTCAGCCCCAGTGTTAATTCTCCACTGTGCATTTAGATTGGGGTTGGGGGAATCAATCATGGATCTCCGTATGGTTTTTTCTTAACTTTTCATTTTTGAATTTGAACAGCACATGGTTCTGAAACAAAGAAACAGGACATGGGTCTTACATTATTGTAAAGATAGAACATTACATCTTGCAATTAAGTTTTTGTCTACAGCATGTTGTACTGTCATAGATCTCCATGTGTAATAAATAGTTCAGTTCCCACTCTTTTGTTTTAGCTGTGGGAGAGGGAAATAATCGGAGCAGGGAAGTAACACAGGGGCTGCGGATGTTCTAACCTTCCACTTGCAATTTCATTTACCGGACCTAAATTGCCCCCTCCAGCTGCTATTTTCTTGGCATATATGCACAATATTCTACATCAAAAGGACCCAACTTTTAAAAGACTATATTAATTAAGCAGACTGGTATGGATGGCTGTGTTTGAAACAGCTGGTTCTGATTCTGCTTAGCCCAAGGCTTTGGCTGCTGGAAGCCCGTCTGGCTGCCCAGAGTTCATCAGGCATCGCTCACACAAACTTTCAAACCAATCTACGCAGCCCAGGAGGGCTAGAAACTCGCTTTAAAAAAAAAATGAAAGCAGAGATTGCATTTTGTCCATTCTGTCTTTTTTCCTCCTGGTCTTGTAACAATTTGGAGCATACATGAATCTTAGGGGCCAAAGAAGACAAGCAATACAGCAAGAATCACAAGCGGTGGACTGAAGGAATTTTAGCCGATTAGTTGTCTTTCAATTCCAATCAATTAACTCTGAAAATTTAGTTTGTGCAAAAATAAAATTGGGCTGAATCTCGTGGCTCTGTTTTCCTACCAGAGGCACTTCCAGGCAGAAGGAGCCTGACCGATGCAAGAAAGTCTTTGAGCTTCTGCCGAAGGCCATCACTTCTGTGAGCACAACCGATGCATGGAATCCAGCCCATTCATTCTGAACAAAATGCATGTGCTTTTTTTTTTCTCTTTCAAAGGATGCTTGCTTGGACTGCAGCATGCATCTTAGAAGAGGCATTCCCCTCTGCGAGAGAGTGAAATGTGGACTGCTTCTTCTAAGATCCCACTTGGTGGTTTTGGGAAGTATATTCCTTTTCTTTTGGTGTGCAGGAAGGGCTACCTCTTCTAAATGGGTGATTCAACCTGTAGTTGTTGTGAGTTCTTGCAACACTAGGAGGGGTTCCCTCTTCTGTGATGGTACTTGTCACCAGGGGTCATTTTGCAGAAAAAGGGCTGGAGGAACTCATTATCATAACTCATTAGCATATGCCACACCCCTTGCCATCACCGGAAGTGTGTCATTAGCATAACTGATTTGCATATGCCACACCCCCTGACATCACCTATCCTGGCTGTTTTGGACCCAATCCTGGCCATTCAGGGCCAAAATTGGGCCCAAAATGGCAAAAGGGGGCTGAAAATGGCCAAAAAGAGGCCCAAAATGGTCAGGATTGGGCCACTGCTGAGTGGGAGAGTGATCCACCACCCGTCAGAGGCCCGATCTGGGCCGTTTCGGCCCCAATTTGGGCCGAAACAGGCCGAAAATGGCCGAGAGTCAGGTGGGCAGGGCCACCTGATATGTAACCTCTTTGGGGAACTGCCAGAACTGCGTTCCCACGTGTTCCCCCTCAAAATGAGCCCTGCTTGTCACCCAGTTGTTTTAGGAAGTATCTGTATTAAAAACAACACAAACAATTAAATCTACTTTCTGATCAATCATTGTCCTTTTTAATCGGACTGAATCATTGATTAAGTTGAAAAAAATCTGCAGCATTGGAATCCAGTGGCACATTAAAAACCAATAAGATTTTCAGAGTATAAGTTTTTGAGAGTAAAAGCTCCCTTCATGAGATACCATCTAAAAATCGGACACACTAAAAAGATGACCCAGTGAATAGACCGGCAGATTTGTTTCATTTTAAAACCATTTTTAACACAGATACTTAAAAAAAATACTGATGGCAAGCACTATCTTGGAAGAAGTTTTCCCTCTCCTATGAAAGTATGTCAGAGAAGGAGCAATGTCTTTTCTAAGAGGATACCTACAAGGACACAGGTGCACATCATTACAAATAAAGGAAACCTGCTTTATTCATGCACAAATTGGATTAATAATAACATTAATAACGTTCAATTTATATACTGCCCTTCAGGACAACGTAACAGCCACTCAGAGTGGTTTACAAAGTATGTTATTATTACTGATTTGATTCATCAACTAAGTTTAAGCAGGCGACCACTCGACTTCCTAATCGGTTTATCCAACCAATTCAAATGCTGCATGCCTGATTTAGAGAATTACAGTGCAGGGAAGAGAGAAAAACCCACGTCTCCCAGGGTTGAACAGCACGGCTGGCCTTCCACCAATCAACCTCAGTTATAAGTCAGACCACAATGAGCCATATTGTTACACAAAAATGCCCTTCTGCCCTTACCCAGATTCTTCAGAGCAAAAGGAGTAGGCAGACAAGTGCTTCTTTCAATGATTGTATTGAATATTGCAATATGGGTACCCAGCTTTCAAAGGAGCCATGAGTACCAAAGAACATAAAGCTTACAAGCAGTTTTAAAGACATTTTTCTAGTACAAAAGGAACTACCTGCTGAACAATTTGCAATTGGTCATTACATACATCTGATCTCTACAGTTCTTTCAATTGGCTACTACTCAGTTCTTTTAGCTAATCTCGTGATTTTGCATCTATCAATGTAACTTTCTATTTCCCTTATTTGGTCACTATCCTTTGCTGACTTTGAATTTCTCACTTCTTGCTGACTTCCAAACCTTAGAATCAAAAGTTATGGATACAGCGAATGTGCTCTTCTTGAATCTTTTTCTTCCTTCTCATGAGACAATAGCCTAAAGAATGTGGCCTTATCTTAAGTTTCCTAAGCAACTGAGAAAAGAGAAACATTTTCGGCCAGTTATGCTGTTCTGGAGCAACATTCAGCAAAGATGGAACAGTGAAAGAGAGAAAGGGCGGGGGGGGGGGGTTGCAAGCACTATTAATTCATTCTAAGAATATGTATATGAAAGTATGAAAAATTATAAACACTTATAAGAAAAAGAATATTAAATCTTAACTCTACAATATGTAGAGAACGTGATGGATGTTAAGAGAGCAAGCAGCACAAGTGGCACCCCCCGACACACACACACACATATCAGGGGAAGACAAAAATTACTTCCTGACTACAAACATGGTGCATCCCAAGACCTGTTCGGAGCATCGCCCCCATAAAGCAAATGTTTATCAGGCCATGGCTCCATGCCCCCCTGCCCCTGCCCCCCCCCCCGCATACTAAGCCATCAGAACAAACAACTCTGTATTACACCAGGGAAAGGAAAGTGGGTCGCTATGTGCCAGTTCACCAAGGTCTCACAAGACCCCTCCTCATCACTCGCCCACTGCCTTATCCCAACTCTAGCAGGAAATCCAAAGGGCACGTCACATTTTTATAAGCCGCACAGGAATTTGCAGTGCTGCTCGGCGCATCAACATTGCCCCAAAGGAGAAGTCTCACAAACTGCCAAGTTGCAGCCCACACAGTTCATCTCAGAAGGAGCCAGGTAAAGACTATCACCGTTTGGGTAGACAAAGCAACTGTAGCAGGAACTTCTGTGTTTTTGTGGGTTGCGAATGGTTCCCGAGACAAAGCAGAGAGGGAATGGTGGACTGGAGAAAGAAGAGGCCAAGCAGCAGGAAGACAGAGGCCGAGCAGAGGTAGCACCAGTGTTCACACAACCCACGCTGACTTCCCTTCTTCCCACTAGGAGTGCCAACTCTGTTCTGGTCAGTTTAATCTCTGCTTAAGTTTCCCCATCAAAAGAAGCTTTCTGAGACGAGACACACTAGATCGAAACAAAAGCATTTTGCAAGACATCTGCTCCTCTACAAACTCAACTAAATTAGGTGATACTTGAATACTTGTCAGAGATGCTGTAGGCTGATCCTGCACTGGGCAGGGGGTTGGACTAGATGGTCTGTATGGCCCCTTCCAACTCTATGATTCTAAGTGTTGCCGAACCTGGCCTGCTCGCACAAAATCAGGCTCCTTGCAAAACCTTTGGCTTTACGAAACCTGAGCAGAGCTTCACATCTGAAACCAAAAAGTACCCAAAGAGAAGGAAAACCCTCTGCTGCTGCCAACAAGACAGAGCCAATTTAGACTCCAGAAACAAAAGCCGCAGAAAGACCTCCTTCCTGTGCCCTAGCAACAGATCACGCTTTCCTCTGAAAAGTATGCAGGGTTGGTTAAAGAGCCACAAAAAACCTAGACAGCTAAATGCGGAGAAGGAGAAGAACTGGCTCAGTTTTTTGCCTCTGCTGCTCCACTGATCTGATGAAGGAATTAAAGGACAACTGGAGAAGGTGGGGAATGGAAGACAGAAGAGAAAGAAAAAAAAACATACCTGATTTTCACTTTGAAGGAAGGAAAACAAATCCAGACCTAGAAAAATGAAAAGGGGAAAAAATAACCTTAATGGTAAAATAAACATATTGGGGGGGGGGGGGCGGAGAGGAAGGCAGGGAGTAAAAGAAAGGGGAGAAGTGAGACGTTTCAGCAAGGACAGGATGTTTCGAAGGGGACCCAGGTCCTCATTTTCCACTTGGCTGGCGGAGGGGCTTAGAAATGCTAGTCTGAAATAGTTATTTGAGTATAAATCTTGTCCACGTAACCCCTACTCTGAGGGCATGGGAGAATTGGAGGGAGCAACGCTGAATATGACCACAGTTTAAATCTGCTGGCGAGAAAAGTACAGCTTAAGTTTCAAGCTTTTTATGAGAAATGTCACAGGAAGCAGGAGGGAGAAGAAGGTATTCAAAGGCTGCGGCAAAATACAGCTTTAAGAGAGACTCCAGAAGCACCAAAACATCTTTTGTAAGTGGGTTGGATTTGGAGTTGGGGTTAACCCAGCCAGGGGCTTTAAATCTCCGGGCGTTTGGCTCTGGATTGGATTTTAAGTCCGTTGTATTGGCAGTTCATATATATATTTTAAAATCTATTGCTACACACAGTGCTACTCTGTTCTCGGGATGGGGTTTTGATACCTTTATAACCAACAACAACAACAATAATGCATAAATGAAAGATGAAGACAATCTCAAAAGCCCCCAACTACATGCATGAGAACAGAAAGGAGCAACTTTGAGCATGTGCAGAGAGCTTCCTTCTCCCCATCCAGTAAGCACCATTCTTCCCCAGATGCCACCCCCCTTCCCCTGGTCTACAGGCACAAATGGATTACAGAACAAGAGTCTGTTTGACCCCTAACAAGACAACAGGGTTGGATCCAACTACAGTTTTCTGCCAGCAGGCAGCCAATTTCCGTTGGCTGAGGGGACAGGGTTTTACCCGCTTCTTCCTTCCCACTTCAGACCCCCCCCTTTCCTTCCCTATGCTGTCAGTGAGTGTCCTCGGACTCCCAGAAGCAGAAGGTGGGGTCTACATGCTGCAGCACAAGGGGGATGGCAGGAATGCAAACTCCAGGTGTGGCTCAGTAGTGCAACTCGCAATCTGATGGCTGCATCGCCATCACGCCCCGCCCAGATCAACCCTCCCCCACGGCCAATCTCAGTTGAGCAGCTCTCTGCCTTTTTCATGTCCCAAGCAATGCCATCTCCTCTCACTTTGCTGAACCCACAACCCCTTATGAAACTTCACACACAAGCATCACAGGAGGGCGGGCTATCGAGAGGACAGATTCCCCCCTGAAAACAGCATCGTCCTGCTTAATAGGAACCAAGCTTATTCTGACTTTCTGTGATTACGACACGTTAAAAAAACTCAGATTTTTGGTATTGTCCATAGAATACAGCAGCCCGAGAATCTCAGTTCTCTGCCTCTGTTTAACAAAAAGCCTTCTAGCCCTGAAGATTTGGAAAACAGGCTAGAAAAAGGAGCAAGGAACACCTGGAGAAATTCTAGTGGGTGGAAAGGATGCGGGGGGGGGGGGGGAGCAGGAGTTTCAGTCCCGTCCCCCCCAGGACTAACAGAAAGAAAGCAAGGGGGGGGGAAGGCAAATATATGCAAAGGAGCTTCATTTACACAGGTCAAAAGATAGCTCTTTTGCACAGTATCTTCTGAATACATATAAAATAAGCACCCAAACGCACACAGTGCGTGCATTCACATAAACAAAATTTACAGAAATTCACAGTGGAGCACTAAAAAAAACCCTAACCAATATGGTGAACTCCAGAACAAATATGGAATGGAACAGACAACATTCATCCTATGTTAAATTCTTCTTCAGTCTGCCCCTGGCCTTTGGAAGCAAATGTGAGCGGCTGCTAGAGGCATAATAAAACAGAAATCCCACGGGCACCTGACAGACGAACAGCATTCATTTTAGCATGAGCTTTTGTGCTGGTAAATCTTTTAAGGTGCCACTAACTGGACTTCTGTTTTGTTTTGCTACAAGAGACTAACATGGCAACCCCTCCGGAATTACAAGGGACACGGCCTTTTCTATGACCGGGCACCTTCTCTAGAGAGCTCCCTCCCCACATACGCTCACCTGACAAGCGTATTGCCAAGTGTCCAGCAAAGAATGAAACTTGTCTGTTTAACCCAAGTTTTTAGGGATTAAACCCAGAATTGCTAGTGCTGCTGTTGCTGCTCGTTCGGGGTTTTAGTTTCCTTTTTAATTGCTTGTAAGAACCCTGCAGGTTAATAGGTGTAGTACAAATAATTTAAATAAATTGGCTTTTTAAATTCAGTTGTGGGCTGTCTCCCCTTTTCCCTTCTTTCTCTGCTGGGTTTCCCCAGTTGTGTTGTTTAGCAAGGTTTCCCCAGCAAATTTGGCCGTGCTACGCCCTTTTGCACATCCCAAACCAATGCTTAGTGCCCATTTCTGCAGCTAAAAGATGCAATCTGGTAAACTGGTACAGAGCTCCCTCTGCATCTTACCTGGAAGTAGGTCTCCTTTCTAACAGGGAGGGCTTCCATTTCTCTCATTAAGCTCGACTTTAGTTAGCAACTCGCTAAGAATCCAGGGAGACAAGTCTTGGTGGGGGGGGGGGGGTAGCCTTGTCTAGCATATCAGCAAAAAAAACACATAGTGTGCCGCTAGCACAGGTGTGCAAATAACCACAACAGCCTCCAAGCGACCTGGGAGGAAAACTTTACAAAATTCTGCATTTTTCCAGTCATGACAATGCAAGGGTAGATAGACTAAATGTTTGTGGGCTAAAAACTTTGGCTGACTTATCTGAACAACTATGGAGGGGCAATACCTGTTTGTGGGACTGATTAACGATGCAAACAGTTTTAAAGTGGACTACAAACAGCTCAGACTATTCTTGCACGTCTCTGGGATGGAACAAAAACTGAGCCTGCTTCTTCACCCATCTTCAACTCTGGGAGAAGACAGAATGACAGAGGGGAAGGCAAATGGCGGCAAGGTTGCTCTTTTGGTCATAAGAAGTGTTTAAAACAGCATTTAAAAGTTGGGTAATTGTGAGACTCGTTAAGGATGTCTCTTGATATTTCCT
This sequence comes from Eublepharis macularius, assembly GCF_028583425.1. Classification (NCBI taxonomy): domain Eukaryota; kingdom Metazoa; phylum Chordata; class Lepidosauria; order Squamata; family Eublepharidae; genus Eublepharis; species Eublepharis macularius. Next base: position 229,120,191 of record NC_072790.1, on the reverse strand, counting down.
TTGTTTAAAGGTCATTGGCTCCTTTCACATCACAGGGACCTGCAACACTCAGGATTAAAGGCAAGATTCTAGTTCCTATATAAAAAGTTGCTGAAGATTAAACTGAAAGCGAGATTGAGAAATGAAGACAAAATTACCTTGGATATCTGACGGGACCTGGTAAGAAGGGTGATAGTCAGGGATTGGAAGGCTGGGTAGGTAGTCGCTGCCCACGGCTGCCATTGGGGGGCTCCGCAGGACTGAGGATGGTTGGTGGTCAGTGTTCAGCACCCTGTAAGAAAGATACAGCTAATTAAATCCAAACAAGGTAATTTCTGCTGCTTCCACACAGATGTTTTGCTTGTTTGTGTTGAAACTGGATCAGGTTTTGGGAGAACATTTGCATTTACCTTACTGTTCACTCCTCGATCCCCTCCCCACCTTTTGCCGCAGCCTTTTCCAAACCTTGTTATGTATGACGTTTTCGGGGAAACTGCAGTCAAACTGCCTTCGCAAACTGTGTGGATAGGGAAGTGCATGTTTTGGCAGGTCCCGTCCATGTCGACTTAAGACTTCGCAGCCACCATCTCGCCATTGTGCAATGGACAGCTTTTTTTAAAAAAAATCAGTAATTGACAAATGGCTGGAGCTCCCCACTACAGTTCAGAGCATTCTCATTCAGTGGTTCAGAAGTCGTGTGTGCCTCTCTGACATGCTATCCTGTGCCTCTTCGGAGCACCATTCCTCAATGTGGCACCCACGTTTCAGGAAAGTGGGCAAGGCGCTTGCCTGGTGGGGCTTCTGGTTGGCAGGTGGTTCCCACTTTGAAACACCTGCTATTGAAGAAGTGGGTAAGCTGTGAGCCTCCCTGAGGTGCAGGCTTCATGCCAGGGATGGAAGTAAATGTGGCTCTTTTGGTTGATGGGAAGTGTGAATGCAGGAAGGAAGGCAGCATGGTACAAAACGATCTCAGAAGCTAAGCAGGGTCAGCCCCAGTTAGTACTTGGATGGGAGACCATTGAGGAAAGCTGCAGTTGCTCTCCAGAGAAACGCAATGGCAAACCACCTCTGCTCCTTGTTTGCCTTGAAAGCTCTGTGCTGGGATTGTCATATGTTGGTTGTGACGATGTCATACAAATACATCTAACTGTGAATGTGATTCTCTGTGAGCTGCGGCTTGAATACCACTGCGGCAGCTATATGGCAATTACTGATTTTTTGTTAAGTGCTAAAAGCCCTCTGCTGGTGTAGGGCAGGAAATGGAGGCTGCTGGGAGGGCGGGTGACAAAGAAAGTGCAGGGAAAACTGCGAACGCTCTTGTTGGTGCTGCAAAAGCATTTGCCGTGGAAGGAACACATGCGGATGCAGCCCCAGAGAGACGCTCGGCTTTGATCTGAGATGTAAGCACAGCAGAAACAGAAGGAAGGAATGAGGCAATCCTCTACCCCTTGGGTCCGGCTGCAGATGGAATGGCTGCGGTGGTGACAGGGCACTGCTTCTTTGTGGGGGGCTCCTCATCGTCCGAAGAACTATCTAATGTGAGGTCAATGACCTCCACTTTCTTCTTGCTTTCGGCTAGCTGCTTCCCATCGGGACCCACCATGTATAAGGAATTTGCTGCCAAGAGAAGGAAAGAGAAGAGGATCAAAGCAGGTTCAGACACACAAGACAGCAAACCTTTTCAAAGCTGCGAGACAGCCGGGGGTACTTTCGGGGGGTGCTAACCTTGAGAGTGTGTAGAGGAAGCTTTAGACAGCAGGAAGTTCTCACTTCCAGTAATGCATAACCAACCACAGGACCACGGAGGAAGAGAACACTCTTGATAGCTGTTAGCCATGAGAGCTAAAGGAGAACCTCCAGGGTCAGGAGCAATCTACTTCTCCACACCAGTCAGTGTAGAGAGAAACAGAAGTGTTGTTGACTTTCATGCTCTACATGCAGGGAACGCGTGAAGGGAGGGGGGGGGGTCCAGCTGGCCAATATTGGAAAATCTGCATCTGGCCTTTCTACTTTCTCAAGGCATCTAACAAATTAAAACATACTTACTAAAATCACACCTATGCCAAGATATCAGGCCACCAGAGGAGACAACAGTGAGTTAGAGAGGTGCACAGCCTGACTCAGCATAAGGCAGTTTCCTATGAAACCCAGGTATCCTGAAACTTTGTGCGCATATGCATGCAATGAACCCTGGAATTCAAGGCGGGTATGGAAGAAATCTAACAGTTTTGAAATCCCTGTGAGTCAGGCATTCCGAGAGTCTTCATAATAATTCTTGACTATAGCTCACTTCATTTTGCCCATGGGGAAACAATGAAGGAAATGGGCTTTTGAACAAGCATACACGGTCCTGTCCCCCCGCCAATGATACAGACATCAAAAAGATCCGGAGGAGTTTGCCGTGTTAGTCTGTAGTATCAAAATAGTAAAGAATCCAGTAACACCTTTAAGACTAACCAACTTTACTGTAGCATAAGCTTTCAAGAACTACATCTGACGAAGAGAACTGTGGTTCTCAAAAGCTTATGCTACAGTAAAGTTGGTTAGTCTTAAAGGTGCTACTGGACTCTTTACTAGACATCAAAAAGGTAGGCTAAAAGGCTTCTCAACTGCCCAGGCCCAGTGGAGAATTCCCTACTTCCAACTCCAGTCCCTTGCCCTCGAGAAATTGAAGTGAAAAAGAAAATAAAGTCCCCCTAATCGTTTCTACCACAGAGATTAGAGGAAAGTCCTAGAGCATCTCCCAGAAGCAATATCACTTCCTCCCCAAATTACACCGGCCAGCTGCAATTTTGATATTTTGGTTGGAAAACAACTCCAGCCCCCTCTGAAAAAGTCCCCTGTAGGGAATGATGGAAAAACTACCTATCTCATTTCTTGCTTTGCTAAATTGATCACATGGCAAATGGATAGTTTTCAGAGGAAATGTAGAAGTTGTTTATTATCAATCAGTCATTGTAAGAGTAGGAAAATGAAATGAATGCAGACAGTTGGGGCGGGGGGGGGGGGGGCAGGTGTTTATGCCGCTCTGAGCTCTCCTGCTAAGCCGCTACCATTTCACAAATCCGTAGCGATAAGTGCGGGTGTGCAGATAGGGATCTACTTGGGGGATCCGTAAAATCAACCCCTTTTGTTCAATCTGCTTGAATCTTAGCAGGTCTTTAGATTAGAGGGAGGACTACGTTCTGTGCAAAGTTCATGCTATTATCTTTATCAACAACTTGTCCCAGACCCTTGAATAGATTTCCCATTGACAATAATGGTCCTGAAGACACAGACTTGACTCCCAAACCAGTAGTATCCTAACCTAGAAGTAAACAATCACGGTTAAAATTTCTCCTCGAAGCCTGGATCAAAAATTATGAGAATTTGATCAGTGCACACCCCTACTTCTTACCTTCCACTCCGTTGTAAGCTGATGGCTGGCAAACTTCCTGGTTTTCTTTCTTGGGTTTCATAGGGCACCAGGAGCCATCTTCCATGAACTGGATCTCATCACAATCTGTGACCGAGTTGAGGATTTCCATGAACAAACTAGATGAAACGAACAAAGCAAAAATAGTCTGAAACTGGAAAACTGCTTCAGAATCTAAAAAAAAGATGTTGGCAGGGCTTTTTTTCTGGCAAAAGAGGTGGTAGAACTCAGTGGGTTGCCCTCGGAGAAAATGGTCACATGGCTGGTGGCCCCGCCCCCTGATCTCCAGACAGAGGGGAGTTGAGATTGCCCTCTGCACCACAATCTAAACTCCCCTCTGTCTGGAGATCAGGGGGCAGGGCCACCAACCATGTGACCATTTTCAAGAGGTTCCGGAACTCCGTTCCACCGCGTTCCAGCTGAAAAAAAGCCCTGGATGTTGGGAAATTTGGTGGGGAAGGAGAAGGCCATATGATGACGGAAGTTTTAAAAACAGTTCCACATTCAAGGAACCATTTCCTCATTCTGCCAAGGAGCCCCCTCCTGATGCTCACCTGCACACTGCAGACAACTCTGAGGCATGTTCGAGTCACAAATAGCACAAGCCTGGCCCTCTTTGCCTCAGCGTCAATTCTGCTTGCCATTGGGGTGGCTCAAGAAAAGGCCAATCTTTTCCGCCCTCTGTGCTCAGGCACATAGAAGAAAGAGAGATTCTAATTTGTTCCACTACAGAGCAAAGGAGCAGTGGCTGAGCTAAACGGAGGGCCTTCAAAGCTTTCTGCTGGTACAGCCAATGCTTTGCATAAAGGCTGATGGCAGGGGGAGGGAGAAGCACAGGGCAAATCTGACATTATTCTTGAGGAGAGGCCTGTGATGAAAGAGCCAGTTGCCAGGTTGCACACAGAGCCAGAAACTGAAGCTAGGAGGATTATCTTGCTCTTCTGAAGGGGGCATCAATCACTGGTAAGGGGGTCCCAATATTGTTGAGGCTGTGGACACTTCTAGGATGCTGAGAATCTGCCCCATTACAAAATGACTGCCTTTTGGTATTGGGGCCAATCATAAACTGTTGGGAGGTTCCAAGCCAAGTGCCTTCCTATGGTAGAGGCAGCTGTTTCCCAAAAGGAGCTCCCTGCAAACACAAAGTGGAGGCCACCTGTGTTCTTCTGAAGCACTTCCTGTTCCAACCGGATGGAAGTAAACCAGGACTGGTTCTTTGCTTGGGATAACAGATGCTCGAGGGAGACGCGAGTGCCAGGAAACCCACTGGCGGGCGCCGTGGTGTGCATGAGCCCCACATCAGAGAAATCACCGTTGCTGCCTGCTTTCCTCCCCCAGGACCAAGGAAGTCCTGGTTTCAATCTCCCATTTAAGAAACTCTAGCAACCAGTGTCAGGAGAGCCACTAATGAGTTAGACGAGAGACCAATCTTTGGTTACGGTACAGCAAGCTGTCTTCCAGGGAGGTTTCTAAGCCACTATTGTGGAAGCTATCAGCTCGCTGACCAATAAGGTTGCTGTTCTCCTAGCCAATACCAAGAGGGCTGCATGTGTTCTAGAATTCCCTGCAACAGCCTAAGTTGAAACTTCAGCTTTCATTTACATTTTTTAAAAAAATAAGGTTCCAGGCCTCAAGCTGCCCTGGCTAGCCCAGGGTCAGCCCTGGTTAGTACTTGGATAGGAGACCACCAAAGAAGTCCAGAGGTGGGTAACAGCAAACTACTTCTGTTTGCCTCTTGCCTTGAAAACCCTACAGGGTTGGCGCCACCTTCCACCACCAGTCAACTTCTGCATCAAGAGAAACTGGCATTTATGACTAAATAAATGATGGAAAGTATGCAAATGGACACATGAAGCCACCTTATACTGAGTCAGGCCACTGGCAGACATCTTCTCCATCACCTGCTTCCTGGTCTTTTTATCAGAAGATGCGGGGGATTGAATCTGGGATGCTCTACTACTGGGCTTCCCCTCTATGAACAAGTATTTGCTTTCTGTGCATATGTCCTTCTGTTTCCAATAGTCAATATGCTGGGCATGGAAGCTCTATTCCCAGATCACTGAAATCTTGCTCAATATCCCACATATAGCACCACTCTTATAAGGGTGGTGGGATGTGGCAGTTTCTAGTGTCAGGTCTGACATATGTTTTTTGTGTGTTCTAACCAGAGAGACTCCATTTTAATCCTGTCAGTGTTTCAAGCTCTTTTTTTGCAGGTGACAAGCAGTCCAGCAACACTTATCTCAAAGAAGAGGAATATTTTGACTACAGCCCTTCCAGCCTTGGGAAAGTTTCATTCTCTCAGCTTCAAGCCGCGTGTTTTGAGAATTGTGGGGGGAGGATGGGATTTGCTGGGCTATGCTATTCTGTATCCTAACTTTTACCTTCATTCGTAACAACATCCGTGTACCAGCCAAGATATTGAATCTTGGCCAGTGGACTATAATGGTTGTTTATATTCAGGAAAGTCTTTTGAAACCAATGGACTCATGTCTAATTGCAAGAGATAGTCTGGATTGCAACTTTTAATAAGCCACCGTCTGACATCTAGGGCAAAAAGCTCCATACTGTTCCAAAGCCAGTTCTATGCAAGTCCAGGTCTTGTTAATGTGAAAGCAAAAGGACAGCAAAGAACAACTTAATTGGTTCAATTTATACAGTACAATCCTCTCCTGGAGCCTTTTTAAGGCACAGAAAGAGCACAGCCGCAGTGCTAAATCCTACAACCTCCTTAGGGCAAAGAGTAGGGCGGGACGGCAAAGGGTTGTGCCCACAGCAGGATGGGAAGCTGGAACTCTTATGCTGTCTCTCCAGGATTACCCGTCAATGATCAGGGCCTCATAGGGGGCCTTCTTGTCACAAACGGGACAGGTCCACGTTGGCTTCTTCTCGTTCATCTGAAGATAAAGAGCAGCGTCAAAGCACTGGAGGTGGGTGCAGGTGTACGCTCGACAAGGGACGATCAGCCTCATTTTGCCCAGCTGGAAGGAAGGAAAGAGGTAAGTTGACCAGAAGTAGCTCAAAACTGACTTTTTACCCTCAACCTGTGTCTGAAGGGAGCTCTGACGTTTTCAAAAGCTTACACCATGAAAATCTTGTTGGTCTCTAAGGTGCCACTGGACTAAAATCCTACCTTTTAACCTATTATTACTATTTTCCTTAAATAAAAAAAAAACCTTGTCATTCCACCTGGATGGACTCACAAGGCATCATCATAGGGCAAAATGAAAACTTATGAATCTCCTATAAAACTAGGTAAACCTAATCCCCTTATCTCTTCACGCTCAACCAAAATAAAGCTTAAGTGTAGAAAAAGGGTTCTGATCTTGCCCCTCCCAACCCATGCTGTGCTTTGTATCTCCCCTTTCTGTCCACCACTCAACAGAAATCCAGCAGCAACCCTAACTTGGCAGGCAGCTCATAATTTGGCCGCTAGACAATAAACTCCCAGACTTTCCTGCTTAAGTTAACAAAGCAAACCACTGGGTGAAGTTATTGCTTGACTAAGAGGTAAGCAGAGGGAAAATGAGAAGGGGGGGGGAGTCCAGCCCTGAGTCTTACCCCAGTTTTGGGGGTCACTGCAAGGACGAGGGCCTTGTCCTTTGCCACTGCCATCTGCCAGCAAGTGAAGGGTTTTTTCCCCCATTTGACATTCTCCCACTAAACTCTTACTAGCCTCCTCCCTGGTTTTTGTGTGTGTTTGTTTATATGGCTATAATTTTTTTGGTACTTACAGATACACTTTAAATGCCATTTTAATGTTTTAAATGTTTAATATTTGTTGCTTTGGGGACCCTGCTTTGGGTGAAAAGGCGACATATGTTTTAAATAAATAACTTCCCAGGTTTGGGCTATCTGGCGTACAAGGTCCCACACCCCACGAATGCGCCACCCTCCGTATCCCTTGCAATTGCGAGACAGCACTATTGAGAGGAGTCCCACTTTCTTTTTTGCCCGGCCAGGTAGGGCTCAGGAATGGGATCACATTCTCTGGGCAACGGAGATGATTCTAGGATCACCCCCGTGCCTGCCTGCTGCAGTGCACACTGCATCGAAGGATCCTGGGCACCCTTCCTACCTCCCGAGTGCTGATGCCACTGCCCACACACAGGCATACGCTGCATCGTCTTTGCCAGTGCTGAGGAGCCCAGTGAATGCTGCTTCCTGGGACCTGTGATGGGACTGTGCTTTCTGAGGATGCTTCTCCATTCGACCCATGCCGCTCAGCAACTGCATGGGCTGTATAAAAGACACCTGGTGAGTACTTGTTTCCAAGCATCCCTCCTTCCTTTGTCCAGCCAATCCAGGTTCAGGGACAGGATTGCGCTTTCTGGGCAATGGAGATGCTGCTGGATTTCCCTTGTACCTATATGTCATTAACCTGGTCTGCATCAAGGAGACCTTGGGTGGTCCTTGCTCCCTGTGAAGATGCCAGGGTTCCTTTATCAGTGTTCCATGCTCTGGCCATCGCCCCTCCTGCTCCGATGCATCTAATGTGGCAACCTAATTTTTTAAGACGTGCTTCAACTCCCCTCTTGCGGGCGGCATCACCATCAGATTGACAGGCTCCATTTTTAAGCTCTGAACTTCTACCAGTAAGAGACAAAAGGAGCAACTCATGTCACGAACATACCGGGCACATGAGAGAAACTCGTAAACTTGTTGTTGCAATCTCGCTGTCAGGATCAGCTGTCAACTTTTCTTTGACTGAAAGGGAGAGAAAGCATAGGGGGTCACACAGGATTAGAAGTATGCACATCTTTACCTAGATGGTTGATCTTGGTGGGTCACGACCTAACCAAAGAGGAGTCACAACGGAAAAAGTATTTATTTATTTACTTACTTCACTGACATCCCACTCTGCCCAATGGGGACCCAAAGCGGCTTACAGTATTCTCTCCTCCTCCATTTTACCCCCACAACAACCCTATGAGGCAGGTTAGGCGGAGAGTGCATGACTGGCCCAAGATCACCCAGCAAGCTTCAGTGGCACAATGGGGATTCAGACCTGGGTCTCCCAGATCCTACTTCAACATTCTAACCACTACACAACACTGCCAGCATTTCCTTTTTTGTTGTTTAAGGATTTTCCCCTACAGACCACTGGGTGGGTTGGGGGAGAAAGACAGATAGAAAGAAAAAATGACAATAATTAACAATGACCATTCATAGAACACTTTCAAGTGTGCCACATATGTTATCTTATTGAATACTTACAACCCTGTAATGCAGGTCCTTACTATTATCCCTTACTGCAAATGAGGTGAGGGGCTGAGAGGAAGGGGTTTGCCTAAGGACACCAACCTTGGCCAAGTCTCATTGTGCATATGGTACAGGTGGGTCTCGTGTTGTAGGCTGGGGTTAACAATCCCAGGCGACTGCTCTAAACTGTCCCTGCTTAGCCTGGCCAAATCACAAATCCAGGGTCCCTCCCTTCAAATTAACTTCGGAGACGTTTATAGCAAGGGCCCTTGGCAAGCACGCAAAAGGTCCCAAGTTTGAAACCCAGCATCGCCAGTTAAACGCTACTGGCTGCTGCCACCCTACGTCAGAAAGGAAGAAGGAAAGCAACAGCAGGGAACCTACTCTTTCCCTGTCACACAAGCAATCCGGGGTGTCCAGATTGACACAGTATTCCATTTGCATCAGCTGAACGCAGAAATTAATAAGTAGCTAATCAGGACATTCCCTGAACATGAAAGCAACGACGAACAAGGAGGGCATACACAGCTGCCCAGTGCTATCAACTGACCATCAAACGGCATTGTCTCTAAATCTCATGGGAAGAGGAGGGTAGGGGAAAGAGCGGCTCTTGGCACATGCTCAGCAGCTTGCTTCTCTATACGGTTCCTTCATCTATTCCCCCCTGAAATGTTAAGCCACATCCTTTGCTTCCTCATTCAAATTTTACTAGAATGGGAAAAGGAGATCTTGTGACTTCATCCGGCTCCAGGAGTTCCCATAGGTCACGTCAGACCCTTTCCCACCCACCTCCTCCAACAGACAAAGATAATTATTTGGGGAACTTAGAACTCACTCAGAGCCCGTGAGTGGTCTGGGTTCCGGATGCCCTTAGCTCTCAGTTTCTGTAGCAACGTCACAGACGTCAATTGTTTCACCAAGTAAACAGACAGGGAATAATTCTAGGGAGAAGAAAGCGAATATTATATTTGTGTGGAAGAAAAATTTCATTTGTTTATATCAGCTTCAGCTGCAATTCTCCCCTCCAGCGATTGGCTGAGCGGCTGTGTTATGAAACGTTCACAAATAGAAAACTGCTGAGGCCAAAAAGATCCACTGCAGAACACTGACTGCCAATACAACTGTTGTATAACTAAGGGCCAAGCTACAAGTGACAAATGACACAGGTTGCACACTTGTCAGCTTCCCTCAAGTTTTGATGGGAAATGTAGTCTTGCAGCTTGGCTCTCCGACTGCTGTCCAATGGACTTTTCAACTGTCACATGCCCAACATTCCGCCAAGCTGCCTACATTTCCCGCCAAAACTTGAGGGAAGCTGACAAGTGTCCTACCTGTGTCATTCGTCACTTGTAGTTTGGCCCTGAGTGTCAACTTTCAGTAACAGGAAAGTTCAGAATTCTGGGTTGGAATACCAGAGATCCACATTTAGATCACTATATTAACTCAGTGGGTGCTCACATGCAAACATACACCATCTTTGTTCAGATGAGAAAGAAGAAAAGGTAATTCTGCTCAGACAACAAGCAATAAAAATCACCACATCCAGAAGGCTTGCTCCACTCCGCTGCTCTTACCCTGCCAAACTCAGAGGACCAGTTCACCACAATACTATTGGGGACTGTTGCAGAAAGCCGCACCAGAGGGGTGATGTTGATGGGTCGGCTTGGTCGTTTGGGCTCTGCACCGTTTTTTGTGGGAGGAAGATAACCCTGTGAAGGCAGAAGAGAACATCAGAACCCGAGGTCATTAGCCATTTTGTCAATTTTATCTCCTAAACGGACTCTATCTCCCTCTTGGCAGTGCAGACACTTGGTCATTCTGAACAATACTTTCGTAACTTGACTACTGCAATGAGCTTCACATGGGGCTGCCCTTGAAGACAAGCATTAATGAATGCAAAACACTGCAAGCCTGCTAAATATCAGAGGGGAGAGGCACGCATAGCTTTTGTTTGGCCAGCTGTACTGGCTGCTGGTAAGCCAGCTGCTTAGTTGCTGATCTGTTCTCTGTCACTTTTGTTCTCTTTCATAAAGGGTTGCTTGTCGATGGTTCATTTTAATTTAAAGCTTTTAACATTTTATTTTATTAAAATATTTAGATCCCTTCTTTCCTCATGGCTCAAGGCAGATTATAAATCATAATAAAAACACTGCAATTTAAAACCAAATAAACAAAACCCAAAACAACCCTCTCCTCTCACCCCAAATGATACCTGCAATTTATATCCGATTAAAGAGCTTTATATCCCATTACATCCCATTTAAAGAGATTTTATGGTGGTCATTTTAAAGGGCCCCCTCCTTGTTATTTATTTATCTGTATTCCACCTTTGCTTTGAACACCTCCTGGAAAAAGCACCACATAAATAAAAACATTAAAGACTTATGAAGTCAAGGTGGTATATGCTCAAGACTGAGGTGGTCTCCAATCATGAAGTGCATACTCTCCCACAGCAGACTATCAAAAGATAAAAACTGGACCACTCAAGACATTGGTGGGGGGACAGTATATACTCACAGGAAGGGGGCAAAGTTTTCCATTGATCTTCACAAATAAATTAGGAGGAAAGTAGTCCTCTTGTGGGCAACTGGTTTCACACAGACAAAACCTGGGAAAGGCAAAAGGGGGAGGGACCAGCAGAAAAGTGAAAAAAAGAAAATGCATGCAACATTGCGCTCAAAGCTTTCCTGTAGAGAAGAAAGCATCTGTCCAAGTAGAATGCTTTATTAAGGAATACATCAATGAAAAGATATGGAAGGAATGCACTGTAAGGAAGGGCTCCTAATACCTAAATGACTATGGACATTCAGCTGTCGACGTCAAAGTTGCAGTCCTTCAGCACAAGAGGTTCAGAGGAAGACAAGTTGAATGCTTTATTAAGGAATACATCAATGAAAAGAAATGTGAAAAATGCACTCTAAGGAAGAGCTTCTGATACTTTTAAAAATTATTGTAGACGTTCAGCCACGGATGTCAAGGCTGCAGTAATTCAGCACAAGAGTTTCAGAGGAAGACACCAGCAAGAAGCTGCTGAATTGTGATTCATATGCAGATCGGATTCTATCAGACTCGGAGGCAACAGGGACCAGAGATGCTAAGGAAAGTTACTGTCCTTCCTTGCAGAGTTATGAGTTCTGTATTCATCCTGCTATGTTTGTTCATTAATGTCTGGGTGTTCTCCATAAACCCATTCTGAGCAGGTCCTATATTTATTTATTGGGGAGGGGGGGGTGTCACTTGTGCTCTGTGTCTTCAGGAAACCAAGTCTTCTGACCTGTCCTTATAACAACGGCTTCTTACTCTTTACAGCTTTAGATATAAATCTGCCTGCCAACAGAAGGCAACGCATCAGGACCCTGCTGAAGTGAGCGCTGGCTCAAGAACAGTTATGCTGCCGTATCTTTTAAGGCACTAGAAGCTGAAATATCACCTCCTCTCCAAAGCACGGTGGGGTTGGGGGGGCTGAAAGATTCTGCTTACCTTAACTGAACCTGTACGGTGTAATCGCATTTGGCACCAGGTAAGATATCTCTGGGGAGAGAAAAAAAGGAATCTTAAACCCAATCCCAAAAATATTTTTGTGCTTGGGTAAGCTGACAGGCCAATAGGAGAGGTAGGAATCAAGCTTGCATAAGACCTAGGCTCAGAGCCAGTCTCTCATTTCGTCTTGCAGAAGAAACTTCCGCTCACAGAAGAGAAGGAAGACCATTTTCATTGATTCCCCCACTCTTGCTGCAATCCCTAACTTCAATACCCATGATGCTCCGGGGAGGGGGGGAGTCCACTGGCCCACAGGGACACTTTCAGGGGGCACAGAAGATAGCAGCAGAAGGCGGGAAATGTGTTGCTGCTGTAGTGAAGATTCATTTTACTGCACAGCATCCAAGCCCTAGGTAGGAGCTCGCAGAAAGGAAGAAAACTCACGAGACTGGGAAGCAAAGAAATAAAAAAAAACTGCCTCTTCCCTCAGCCGCACTACCTCACGCAGGAAAACCCTACCTAATGTTTCCATGAGTAAGGACAGACTAACTTCGTGTGACTTGACTTTGCAGGCCATTCTCATGTCACTGCTGCAAAGTAGTTTTGATGCTGTTATTTTTTTTAAAGAAAAACAACCACAAACTCTACACGTAAAATAAAATTCTCTTTACCGCGAGGTGAGGATCTGCTGCACCTGCTGAGGCGTCAGGACAAAAGAGAACTGACCCTCCTCGAATCTCTGACTGTTCACGGAAGCTGCAAAGAAAGGAGGTAAAAGACCGTCAGACCTTGCTGGGTGCCTTCAGGGCCAAGCTAAGCATTCTGCTGAACACCAAGAAACCTATCTCCGTATGACATTGCGAGAGCCGGTGTAGTCTGGTGGCCAAGGTGTGAGGCAAGGTTCCGGGAGACCTGGCTGGGTTCTGCTCTCCATTCTGCCAGGGAAACTCATCGGGTGACCTTGGGCTCATCCTCTTTCAGCCTCACCTACTTCACAGGGTCATTGTGAGCAGGGCTTTTTTTCTGGGAAAAGAGGTGGTGGAACTCAGTGGGTTGCCCTTGGAGGGCAATCTCAACTCCCCTCTGTCTGGAGATCAGGGGGCGGGGCCACCAGCCATGTGACCATTTTCGAGAGGTTCCGGAACTCCGTTCCACCGCATTCCAGCTGAAAAAAAGCCCTGACTGTGAGGATGAAATGAAGGAGGAAAGAATTATGCGCACCACAGCGAGCTCCTTGGAGGAAGGTCAGGATTTAAGTATATTAATAAAATATTAAATAAACATGCTCAGCAGCAACTCTTCAGGTTCTCAAGCAAAGTATGAACTTCTCAATAACCTCCCTTTGATTCAACAGAAATTCAACAGGAAAATCCACCTCGGCACAAGAAAGTTTCACACCCTGAATGTCTGTTGTTAAAGGAACAGCAGCGGGAAAGAAAAGAGAGAAAATGCCTAGCAAGTACAAACTCTGCACTGGAGTTTGTGCCCTGTATATATGATGTAATTGGAAAAGGATTCCTTATTTTGCAAAAATTATTCTGGGTTTTCTTAGTTATGGGGCCCACTTTCCCTTGCAAATTTTGCTCAGCCCCTCCTCTCTGCTTTCTAACATTCCAGCACATAAAAGCACTCTCATGATTACTGGAGCAGCCGCAGGGGCTTGAAGCATGCTTCTTAAGAACATCTCAGTACTCTGAAGTCTGTGTTCAACACTGATTCTTATACATGCTCTGTGCAACTGCAGAATCCAGACAGTTCGGACTATACACATGGTGTACATACAGGAAATCCTCACAATGAGCAGGGAGTTTTTCCATTCCTGGAATTTCTGCAAGTAGCGAAATCTAGGAATACTGGCAGACGAAGCTATCTTCTGCCTCCAGGGGTGGAATGGGAGAACAAAAGGGCCCCCTGAAAGGGCCCACTCCCTTCCCCCAGCCTACCCCTCACATGGAAGGAGGTCTGGCCCAGGTGAGTTGGGTGAGCCAGCCAGCTTGGCTGCATCATCGCTGTGCAAGTCATGCAATGGTGGCCATCTTACTTTCCCAGCCTGGACACGTTGTATGCCAGTGGTGCAGACGAGTGCTGCTGTGTGAGGTGCCTGGCCAGCCAGGCATGATGGTCACTACACAACTCACCTGGCATGTACACTTCCTTCACGCCCTGGCCCAGTGCTGATAAGCTGGAGATCATGCAGAGGCAGGGGGTGGGGCCAGCATGTTTATGTCCACTCTCCCTCTCCCAACAAAGAGAAGAGTCGTGTGCTCAGGGGCAGCTGTACCACGCGGCTGGACCATGAATACTTGAAATCACAATTCATTAGTGAGAGTTTGTTGTAAATCATGATTCTGCAGTCGTGGGTACAGAAGCTCTCAACCTTCCAAACCAGGGTTGAGCAGAAGGTAAACTGTGATCCAATGACGGACTGTGATTTCCTGGTTCCTGAGATTCTTACAAAAATACTGAACTGGGTGGATCTTGGCTTGGTCTTGCAAGGCCCTTTTTATGCTCTTAAGCAAGACTACACACCCAGGAACACCTAACAGACATTATGCCCTAAATACTCCCACATATGCCATGTTCCATTTGTATTTCTAAATCAAGTTTCTAGACCTTATGCCTGCGAAGCCGTTCAGTGATGTAAAAGATTCTCATGCTTCATTTCTCAACGTTTGGCATCCAAGGCTGCCTACAAAGGGACCATTAAAATAACAAGCTATACAATGACAACGGTGTCATGTATCTGAAACTGAGTTGCCAACTTCCCTGTCCCTTTAACAGAGGCATAATGGGATCTTATTTAGCATGCCTACCCATGTTATTTTCCTTCATAGCATGACATGGAAAGCTTCATAATAATAATAATAACAATAACATTTGATTTATATACTGCCCTTCAGGACAACTTAATGCCCACTCAGAGCAGTTTACAAAGTATGCTATTATTATCCCCTGTGAGGTGGGTGGGGCTGAGAGAGCTCCAAGAAGCTGTGACTGACCCAAGGTCACCCAGCTGGCTTCAAGTGGAGGAGTGGGGAATTAAACCTGGCTCTCCAGATTAGGGACCTGCCACTCTTAACCACTACACCAAACTGCCTTCAGCTGCTGATTTCCACACAGAACATTTTGCTCCTGGCCTACTGATAACCCTAGTTTAGAAGCATAAGGGCAATGTTGGCTTAGAAGCAAGAAGGGGTGGCTGAGTAACCTCCCCCATTGTCTGGAAGGGCTGTGTTTCTGGCCTATTTCCTTGCCCCTCCCCAAGTCTAGCAAAACCAGAATGAGTCACAGTAAACAGAGGGGAAAAGAGGCAGAATCTGCCATACAAATGTATGTAATCAGACAGGACACTGAACGTTTTAAGTGCAACACACACACATCTTAGAGTAGACAACTGTGTACCTTAAGACAGAGTTTGGACTAGATTTCCTGCAGCTGCCTTCAGTTTTGTCATTTTTTTTCTTTTCCCCATGCCCAAGAATCTGAAGAATGCAAGATCCAGAGCACAACAGTCTAGTGCCACCTTAAAAACTAACAATGCTACCCTTCTGGAATTATTAGGACCCAGAGTAACTCTTCCTGCCCCCCTCACAGGGGTCTTTGCTAGCAGAGGCCTTCAAGAACAACCACTACTGCAATTTTGCATGCCTGGGATAAAGAGGTAAAAGGAGAAACATGGCTTTATCTCCCATTTGTTTTCCAAAAGTGTGCAAAAGAACCCCTTGGAAATCTTGCAAGAAACTTCAAAAAAGAAACGAATCCTTGAAACAGTGGTTTAGTCCCTATATCATGCTGAGCCAGGGTTAAGGAAGCTTGCTTTAAGTTTGGCCTCCTATCTGAATTGACAAACAAGGGGTTGTGATTTAGAAAGAACAGTTGGAAGTGGGCTTGCAAATATGGTCCATGCTAACACCAGTATTACTCATCTAGGGATCCTTGCTGGGGCACTCAGTTCTTTTATTTATTTAAAGCATGTCTATGAAGCTTTTCCATCCTATTCAGGGTAGAAACATTTAAAATACAAATACTTGAAACAATTAAATACAATATAAATATAGAAACACATACAAATATAAGCACACAAACACTTAAAAACTCACAAAAAAGGAGGAGGGCTAATAAGATTTAAAGAGAGAACGCTAAACAAAAGGGGGGGAACTTCACCTTCTGGTGGAAGACAACAATAAGGAAAGACAGATGAAACTTCCTGAGGAAGGAGTTCCAAAGTTTCAGAATCCCAACCGAGAAGGGCCTTTTTTCAGGTTTCCACCTGTCTAGTTTCAGATGGCAGGGGGGCCCAAAGTAGGGCCTCTGAAGATGACGAAAGTGATTAGGAGAAGGCAGTCCTTCAGGTATGCTCGCCCCAAGCCGTTGGCTCCAAGCCATATAGGGTTTTAAAGGTCAATACCAGCACCCTAAACTGGGGCCAGAAGCAAACTACAAGCCTGGGCAGGTAGAATAAGACTGAAGTGATATCGTCCCTACAACCCACTCCAGCCAATACTCTGGTTATGGCATCCTGTACCAAGTATAGCTGCCAGACAGTCTTTATGGGTAGCCCCACACAGAGTTCACTGCAGTAATCTAGTCTTGATCTTACCAGAGCATGTGCCTCAGTGGCAGTATCTTTCTTGCCCTGGAAGCTGAAACTGGTGAAAGCTGCCCTGGCCACTGCCTCTACCTGTTTGTCCAACAGAAGGTCTGGATCCAGCAGCTCCCCCAAGCTACAAACTTGCTCCTTTAGGGAGACTGCAACCCCATCCAAAACAGCAGACTCCGCCTGCTCTGGATCAAAACTTTCCCCCACCAGCAGCACCTCCATTTTAGGTTGTTGTGGATTTTCAACAATATATAAAGCCATTTTAAACTAAATATAACTTTAATGCAGCTGAAGTTGAGTATCCAATTTTGAATTGCTCCAGTAAAGCAAAACCCTCCCTGAAAATTCAAAAACTCAATATTCATTAGATTAGGAATTTCAGAGTCTGGAATTTTGAGAAAGAGTTTTAGAATTTTTTTTCTACGCTGGGAGAGGGAATCTGTTAGAATTTAGATTTGTGAGACAGGTTTTGGATTTGTAGAGGCCCCCTCCTTCTTGCATACTTTAAAATATGATTCCAAAGAAATGAAATGTTGGGAAAGGGAATGGAAGAGTTCACTTTTTGTAGAGGATACAGAAAGGAAAAAAAACCCTTTCTCATAATAGAGTAATTTTCCAAGCTTACTAACATTTATCTTGTCGTAATGCATTGTGCTGGGTTCCAGGAAGTGGCGTCACTTCCAGGAGTGACATCACTTCTGGGAGTAACGTCATCACGCATTTCCAGAAGCACGTGCACATGTGATAATAGAGAGTTCCACCACCTCTTTTCCCAGAAAAAAAAGCCCTGTAAAAAGGGCATACATTTTTTAACATGGCAGAATGCGGATTCAAACCTGTCTCCCCCAGATCCTAATCTGGTGGCCTTTGGACAAGACAGGGATCCCAAGTCAAAAGTACATGTGTGTTATTCTGACTTGTTTGGTGATCTGTTGTTGTTATTGAATACGTAATGTAGACTGTGAGCTGCTCTGAAAGTTCTTTATCGAAAGGTGGGATCTAAACAATTTATTTAATAGATTAATGAATTTGGGAAGAGGCAGTGCCCAGCTCATTTCAGGTGACATGCAACAGTTCCTCACAACCACTTATCTCCCCCTCTGGCTGGTTCTCCACCAGCCCGCCAGTTAAGATCCTCCTTACAAGACCTTATATGCAAGTTCATGACCACAAAAAGGACCTTTTCAGTGGTGGCGCCTCCCTTGTGGAATGTCCTCCCCATTGAGGTTTCCTTGGCATCTACCCTGCTCTATTTTAACCAGTCTTTTAACTAAGGGGGGTTGATCTTTTTAATTGTTTTCGCTAACTCCTTCAAGCCTGAGAATTGTTGTATGGGCCTCACTTGAGCTACTGACACTGCAGTCTTAAAGCAGAGTTACATACTTTTAAGTCCATTAACGTCAATGGACTACTTAGAAGGGAGTAACTCTGCTTGGGACAGAAATGCAAATTTTTAATGCTCTGTGTTTTAGTGGCTGAAGTCTTTTTATGGTTTGCTAATTTTAATGATTTTATATTTTGATGACTTTATCTTGTACTATTTTGTGAACTCCATTCAAGCAGGTCTCTGAACAGGTGGCAAATAAATGCTCTAAATATATAATACACACAGGCCTGGCACAGCCACTGAGAACACGTTGCTGGCCTAGGTCTGACCCCCTTTGCTTTCAGATGCACCAATTCCCTCCTCCACTTGTCTGGTTTGCAGAAACCATGATTTACTATGACACCCTAACAGGGCCAACTATAGTTAACACTAACCATGGTTTGCCTTCAAATTAAAAACTCACTTCAAACTACAGCTTCCCATTTCTGATTTGAAGACATAATTTGGTTTGTGATACACACGCCTTTCGTTTTTGGAATTATCCTCCTGAATTAACTGAGCTGCACCCACTCGGACGAACTACTGTATATTTACTTTATTTCTTTGCTTTTATAGCATCGATTCTTGATATTATCTTTGTTAGCTGTTTTGAAAGATATAGCTGAGAGGTCAGTTTTAAAAACCCTGTGAAGAAATGCCCTCCACCTTAGAATTCACCGTAAGGACTCAACCATGGGGTTATGCCATATCCATATCACAGCAGTTCCTTTGCAAATCTGTGGAGATGTGCACAGAGGACAAGTACCAGGAATGATGATTCCCCCAGACACAAAGCACTCAAGCTCTTAGCTATGCTAATAGCAGGCCGGGGAAGAACAAAGGGTTGCCATCTCACACCTTGCTAGACTGTCACACCTCCAGGAACAGACAGCTGAATGGCTAAAAAAGAATCTCTCCCTATTAATCCAGAGGAGTTAGCCGTGTTAGTCTGTAGTAGCGAAATCAAAAAGAGTCCAGTAGCACCTTTAAGACTAACCAATTTTATTGTTGCATAAGCTTTCGAGAATCTGACGAAGAGAACTGTGATTCTCGAAAGCTTATGCTACAATAAAATTGGTTAGTCTTAAAGGTGCTACTGGACTCTTTTTGATCTCCATATTAAGGCAGGAAGATCAGAATTGGGGCGGGGGGGGGGGGGAGAGACTCTACAATGGGAGATTATAAATTCCCAGGACACGGGAAAGAAGCTTTCTCTTTTCATATGGCTTCTGACAGGGAGGCACAAGCCACGCAGGAGTAAGTCTTTATCTAGGGACTCCATCTTGCCCAATGGAGAGAAGTCTCAGCTTTGAGAACTAATGCAAGGCTGAACTCTATGTTGCAACTTCAAGAAATACTAACCTGCCCTAATTAAACACTGCTTAGGCTGAGTACTAAGTATAGGGCAAGAGGACTTGTTCAGCCTGATGCTTGAACAGCCCACATATAGCCTTTTATTTTTGTTTATTAAACTTTCTTATGTCTTGTATGCTCTGACCTCTGTAAACACAGCATACCTCTTAGGTCTTGCTATCTAAAGTTTGGTAATGGGGAAGGGCAACAGGTAAGCACGCTATCCCTTGAGTGTGACAGCGTGAAATGGGACAATTGATAGCCCTTGTCCCTGCACTTGCTTGTGGGGCAAAGCAAGAGATACAGCAATTAGGTGGAGTCTCTAAATGGCAACGGGGGCAGGGGGTAAGAGTGCTGGATGTGCAAACCTGTCCAGCGGGATATTTGCTGATGGCAAGCAGTTACTACCCACTTAGTTTTTGGTACCCGTCTCCCCGGGAGAGAGGGAAAGGGACTGCGGCACCAAGCAGAGACTTGGGATGGCCACAGGGTTTTCCAGTCTCCCGCGAATCCAAAAAAACGATGCTTCTGAGTCTGTTCCTTCACATCTTCCAAATAAACAGAACTCCAAGAAAGTGTCCTTGAGCCTTGCTACCGGCCTCATCCCCTCCATAGAAATTTCTCCCCTACCCCTCTTGTCCCGGATTATGGACTAACTGATGCTTCACGCAACAGTTTCAGCCAATATCTTTTATCAGAGTCCCACATAACTCTTCCTTTCTGCCTCCATCAAGCCAACACTTCCATCTACAGTCAGCAGGGAAGAAAAACTAAGCAAGAGAGAATGAATTTTCAGAAAAGAATACCAGAGTTCAGCAGACATACCTAATGTGGTGGGTTTGATGAGTTCATCATAGACATCATAGAAGGGTAACCGCCTCATCTTGACGTCAGGATGGACCGGATGGATGGGCGGCGACAAATGTGGAACATCAGTCTCGTGTTTGGGTCCCAACATAGGCACCGGGGGCAACATACCGGCCGGCACAGTGGAAGTCACAGATCCATTATTGTAGGGCAAGTGGCACATAGTGCCCTGGGTCAGCGCTGTGGCCGACGGCAGCTGTCCTGTCTGAAGGTGGAGCATGGATAAGTCTGAGGGGGTCAGGATCTTCCGGGGGAACCGTCGGCGGTACAATTCCTTGATTTTCATCTGAACTGCCGGACTGCAGCCGGATTTCAGCAGCTGTAATGCCTTCGTGAGCAACTCATGCTTCCGTCCGCTCTTGTTTCTGCCCGCAAACCCCAGAAGCACCTGCAGCTCCGACACTCTAAAGCTCATAACCATGTGCTAAAAGGAGAACAGACAGCATCAGAAATCTGTGGATATTGAGATGAGACCCCCAAACCCAAGCCTAGGGCAACTGAAGCATCTCTGTTAGCCTCTGGCATTAAAAGCAGATGTCTTTTGGCAACCCACACACACAGAGAAGATCACTCTCTCATGACAATTCACGGAGAATCATCACCCACCCACTGATTCTATAGTCATACTTGTTAACACAAAAATTAGAATCCTCATTTCAACCCCATGATTAAGAGTTTAGGGAATCTTCCAAACAGAAAAGGCGGAAGAGTCTGGGATATTAAAAAGGTGGGGGGTGGGGGTGGGGAGATGGCTGAAGGGAGATCTATAGTATAATGGACCGTTTCAGAAAGGTGGTTTTTACAAAGGAAACAAGACTGTATTCTATGCCACTGCATGTGGTATGCATTACCTGTTTATTCTATGATAATCCTCCTCTTACTGCGCTGTTTTCTATTTTTGTAATTCCATTTTCTGCATCACGTGTTATACCATGTCTGATGCTTTTTGCATTATTTCTAGTTTTTGCAATCCTAGTCTTACTGCACTGCTTATCAGATCTCTCGTGCTAATTGTCTGCGTTATTTTTATACCTTGTGTCAGTGAGAAATGTTCAAATTAAAAATAAAAAATTAATTAAAAAATTAAAAATAAAAAATAAAAATTTTAAAAGCTGATAGAGGCCTAGCGATGCAAAGAGAGTATTTTCTCCCCCTCACTCACAATACCGAAAACTGAAAGCTTTGGGTCCACATTAGGGAAAGTGTGGGCTATAAAACAAAATAATGAAGCAATGTTTTAAAATGTACCTATCCTGCACTCTTTGAAGTCTGTTCAAGATGGAAGGAAAAAATTAAAGATACAATTATAAAAACACAATTTAAGCTTATCTATCTATCCGTCCTTAGAATGCAGTAAACTAGAACAGCCACCACTAACATCAACATAAAAAAAACAGCACAAAAGTGGGGGGGGGGAGAACAAGACAAGGGGATAAAAATTCAGTTAAAAGCCTGGGTGAATAAAAACATTTTGACCTGGGGCTGAAAGTTGCCTGCCTAAGGCCACAGAATGTACTGCAACAAGGAACAGAAGTTCCTTGGATCACAGCTTAGTCTCTTAACCACTAATCTGTATCAGCTGACCCAAAAAGCAAGAGATTTTCCCCGGTTACAATGTGATAATGAGGAGCTATGTAGAAATTAGTTGACCTTATATAGCAGTAAAATGGCTAGGATCTGACTACACAGAAGGCTTTCTAACCTGGAGTTCTGTAGTATGTAGAGTTAAGTAGGCTGCAGCATTATTGGCTCTGCGCGTACTTCTAGGTCTTGTTTTATACTTCAGCACACTGTGCTTTCTTATGTATATTACAGACAAGACCACCTCAATAAATTTGGAAGAGGTGGGCAAAAATGTGAGCATTGTCCTGTGCGCTTCTGTGTTGTGATGTTATTCTTGGACTATGACTTGTGGGGCATTTATCTGTGAGACACAAATGACTGAGTCTAAACTTAATTCACTGGATCTAGTAAACCTGTTTCTGGTGGTGGAGTGCCCTCAAGTCAGAGTTCACTTATGGCGACCCCTGGTGGGGGTTTCATGGCAAGACACTAACAGGGGTGGTTTGCCATTGGCTGCCTCTGCAACTCCGATCTTCGTTGGAGGTCTCCCATCCAATTACTAACCAAGGACGACCTTGCTCAGCTTCTGAGACCAAATGAGGCCAAACTCACCTGGCTATCCAGATCAGGGCAAACCTGTTTCTATACTGTATAATTTCAGACTGCAAGGGGAGTGGGGGCTAACACATAAGACAACAAGGTCCTCTGACACTCAGGGGGAAGGATACTGAGAACAAACTAGTAGGATCTCAGAGGTCAGGGCTGGAACTGGGTGGTGAATGGTAGAACAAAGGAGCCTGATGAGGTGGGGGTAAAAGATGGCACCTGGCAGGCTAGGGCAAGTGTCTAGATGTGCCGGGTCTTCAGGAGTGAAGCCAGCACTAATAGCAAAGCTGTCAAACCAAGCCAATGTTGTCTAGTGGTTAGAGTTTCAGACTAGGACTTGCCAGGTTAGACTTCCCACTCTGCCATGGAAGCTTGCTAGACCTTGGATCAGTCATACACTCTCAGCCTAACCTACCTCAATGGGTTGTTGTGAGGATAAAATGAAGGAGAGGAGAATGATTTGGGTCTCCATTCGGGAAAAAGGTAGGATATGAATGAAGTAAATCAATAAAGCAAATAGTTTGTCCTTTTCGTGCTGCCCCCATTACCACCACTACCATGCTGAAACTTCAGCCATTCCCTTGGCGACCCTGAGAAAGAAGCTAAACCGAAACTTCAGGCCAAATCCTAAGAAGGGGAAAGTAACCTTCCATGAGTGACAGCTCCCCCAGCCATACCAAATCTTGCACACAGAATATTACCTTGCCAGAGAGACATGTTCTGTTTAAGTTTTCTCACTGATCTGCAAAGTTTTATGTATGAGGGATTTGTTTGGGGTTTTTTGGTTTGTGTGGAAGAGCGTGTATGGAAGCGAGCAGCAAGCGGTGCAGCCCTTACACAAACATCCCACCTCGGGGACAATTGGGCCACCCGCAGACTTGGCCTGGTGAACTAAAAGATTACTAAAACCACTTGAAGTGGTTTCCAAAACTATTTGGAACAAACTAGTTAAACCAGTTATTCCCCAAACTGCATGCTGCAAGAAATAACATATGGTGACCCCAATACACCATCCACAGAAGGGGATGCTTTCTACATCTAGAAAGGCACATTTTCCAAAAGCTTTGAAGTCATGGGGGATCTGTTATTTTTTCAGCAAATTTGAGAAAACATGTAGTATCTGTTCAAAAAACCCCACAAACTGAACTGCCCACAACAAAGCATAGAAAATGGTTTTACTTAGCAGTTATAAAATTTAAAAGAATAAATGCCTTAGTGATTCCACACTAGTGGTTTTCTGCTGTTCAGCTTCCAATTGACCTCGATTTTTCTTTGTTTCCACACGTGGGAAGGCAATCCTAGCAGCAGCTTCAAAGTCACTGCAGGTTTTGTCCGGTTTTTTTCCATCCTGCTTTTCCCCGATTTATTTGTCCATTCGCAGCAGATTAGGGATTTTAATCATGCGAAATTCTTTATCCGATGTTCTCCCCCCCTTGCCCTTCTCTCTCTCTCTCTCTCTCTCTCTCTCTCTCTCTCTCTCTCTCTCTCGCCCTTCGAACCAACTTAATTTGATTGGCCAATTATGTTTTCTAAGCCACACCCACTACCTTTCCCTTCCCCTCTTTTTTTAAAAAAATTATTAAAAACGTTGCAATGTTTCTACAAGTCTATGCAGAAACATATCCTGTGTCATGTAACGACAGCTGACCGATAACGGGTCCGTTTTTCAACGTGCCAAATTTGTTACTTGTTGCTCGCTGACAGCTGACAGCTTCTGAGGCAGAGGGAAAGCGGGGTCATCGGTAACAATTTTCCCTCCAAATGTCAATAACCAATACTCATTCCACGATATCAGCGGGAAATGCTCTGACCTATCAGATGTGTTTGTTTGATGCAACGTTTACATGTAGCAACGTTTTGGGGGGGGGGGTGGAATTAAAAAATGAAGACACACGTCTGTCAACACTTCCCCCGGATAAAGCAATGAGGAATCGATTTTTATACTGGCAAATTCCGCACGATGGACTTTAAGCATGATGAAATGAAATGTCAATGCGAAACAAAAGCCTTAATGTGGAATCGGGGAGCGGTGGATTTGTACGACTCCACTGCAGCACGACTGCTCAGAAAGTCCAATCAAAATCGATCATGCGGAATCCCCCATTGTTCAAATAAGACTGAAAATATACCCAATGCTAGAGAGGTTCTATTTTTATACCCTGCTTTTCTCCCCAAATTGGGGGGGGGGCACAAAGCATTTTTTCCTCACAACCACCCCGTGAATTCAGTTAGGCCGAGAGTGACTGGCCCAAGGTCACCCAGTGAGCTTCCACGGCAGACTAGAGATTCAAACCTCATTCACTCATATCCTAACAAATACACCCCACTGGTTCTGCAGCTTTATGTCACCTTAAGAACATAGTTTCTCCAGTATGAGACATTGCTATCCCCGGCCCCCTTTTTCTTATTCTCCAGTAAAGCAGGGAAATAAGTTTGCTGTTTCCTGTATCCAGGTATCTGTGATACAGCCCTCTGAGGGAAGGGGGAGAGGTTGATGGGGGCGGGGGGTCAAGATGACAGTGGATTCGGGGCACTTGGATTCTAGTCTCCCCACCAAACTAGACGCAAGTCCATGGGAGAAGACAAGCAACAAACTGCAACAAAAGAAAGTCCTGTCTGCTTGAGTGCAGAAATTCTTCTGAGATCATAAATCTGTTGAAGTCAATAGGCTTAGAAGGGTGTAAGTCTGGTCAGGATTGTACTGTTAGACGCCTACAGTATACACAGGAAGTTCTTCTGCTGATTGACCTACATTTTAAAAAAATCTTCATATGACACTCCTCTTAGAGAGCATTTTGAATGAGTAAAACCCTGTCTTGAAAAGCATTTCACCCAATTCCTCCTCAGCCTTCTTCTAATCCCCCTCTACAAGGGACTGCCAATGAGACGGGATCGTGTAGGGTGAATCTATCAACAGGTATCATCCACAAAGGTTGGGTGCCTGAATACCTAGGAGGACAGCAAATGGGTGACGGGAGGGCTGTTGCCTTCATACCCTGTCGTGGGTGTCCTAGAGGCATCTGCTTAGCTACTGCGGGAAATAAGATGACTGGCTTGACGGGCCTTTGATCTGATTGAGCAGGGTTTTTTAAAAAAAAATTGCTTATTTAACAGATTCCTACCCAGCCTCTCAGCAGCCAGACAGAGTGCTTACAAACACAATTCAATACACAACCACATGCAGAAATAGACCATAATTAGATGCTCTCAGTGGAGTATGCTCATTGTGTCTCTGTATTAAATACCGCACTAAGCTGGCCTCCTCTATAATCAAAACAGACTTATACACAAACTCAAGGTGGGGGTGTCCTTGTTAAACAATTCCTGTTCTTTCATACCGCAGTGCTAAATCTTTCAGGATGTAAATATTTACGTATGTATATCTCACTTTTCTCCCCAATAAGGTCCCATTGTAGCTTATAAGTTTCTTCCTTTCTTCATAATATGTGCACAACAGCCCTGTAGGGTAGATTAGGCTGAGAGTGACATGGCTCAAGATCACTCAAGAGAACTTCCATGGCAGAGTGCAGATTTTAACCTGGGTCTCCCAGATCCTTGTTCGACATACTAATTTTAATGTTTGGAAACTGGATATTAACTTAAACATTATCAATTGTCCAAGTTTACATTTTTTTAAAAACTATCTAGGCAGAGCTTTACAGCCTCATCACACAGCTGGCTTTAAAAAAAACATCAGAGCCTACAACCAATAAAGAAAAAAGCATGCTCAAAAACAGCTTAAAAGTTCTGAAATCAGGTGTGTACATTTAAATCTGTGCTGCTGTGAGATCACATTCTCCCCACCACCACCACCAGTCAGCATCCTATTAAGACAGAGGCTCCAGGGGAAACGTTACCAGTGAGCTTACCGGACTTTGCTTTCTTTCCTAATAAAAACATGTTCAGTTTCCCCCAGTAAGAATACTACTATCACAATAACAAGCCATCATGGTATAGAAAGTAACCAATATTTTATTTGGATTGCCAGGGAATCTAAAAAAATTCACTGATCAGAAGAAAGGGAATCCTACTTCAATGTTAGGTTCTGGCAGTTAGATCCCCATAGTACTCCACTGCAAACACTCCAGGGTATTAAGAGATCCATCAGCATCAGCATACACAGACAAGGGTATTGGCAGAAATGACGTGCAGAACTTTGGAGGGGTTAGTTATAGAGAAAGTTCCCGCCTTTAGGATTTGGATGGTTAGGATTCTGGCGTGAAGGAGCCAGGAAGTGGGGGGAGGGGGTCTGAGACAGGAGGAGAGAAGAACTGGAGGAGAGAAGCAAAAAATGAAGACATTTTCGGTTCCCAGGCTCAAGCCGGTACTCAAGGACACATTCTCGAGCGGCTGCAAAAACGAAAAGTAGACACCACAGTAGGCACTTGTAAGATAAGCAACTCCCAGCCAAATAGGCCACCGATATGCAACTTCACATCCTCTCAGAGGATCAGTACAGAGTGCAGAATAAAGAAAATACTCATGGCAGGTATGTAGACAGACATATATGACAGGGAGACTGCTAGGTATGAGAGGGTTAAGCGAAGTTCCCTCCTGCTGATTTGCCCCAACAGATTCCACACATGCACATCTTAGCAAAAGCAGACTTGAGCACACACGTGTGCCAAGTAGTTAGTTCCATCACCTGCACCAAGGTTAGTGTCCACGCCAATACATCTCTTAATGGTGATCAAGGCATGAGGGGATAAAGAGAGGGAGAGAGCACTCCTGCGAGTGAGTCTCCCATTTCTTAAAACCAGGGTTACATCCTCACCAGTTTGAAGCAAACTAGACAGTTCAATACACTTCTGGTTACCCATTTCCCCTTACAGACAAAGACTGAAGCTGGCAAGAGGTAGCAAGCCCCTATCCTGCCAGGGCCCCAGCAGGACTGGAGCACAGCTGCC
The DNA here is from genome assembly GCF_028583425.1 of Eublepharis macularius. Classification (NCBI taxonomy): domain Eukaryota; kingdom Metazoa; phylum Chordata; class Lepidosauria; order Squamata; family Eublepharidae; genus Eublepharis; species Eublepharis macularius. The sequence goes on along the minus strand of NC_072790.1, from coordinate 229,092,853 downwards.
CATCCTTCTGTCTTTGATTTGCTCTCCAACTGCTCTTGGATCAACTAGAGTAACACAAATCCTGGCATGCCCAAGCGACAGCTGAAATTTTTCAAGCGGGTGCCACATTATAGCTCTTGCTTCTTTCCAGATGGCATTTGTACCACCAAGAGCACAGCTTCAATTAACCTAAAAATCCACATGGCAGATACATTCCTGATACTATGTTATTTATAACACTTATGCCCCAACACTAGTATAGATCACCCATCGCAGTTTGGAAATTAGGAATACATCATGGATTTGCTTCTCTTCCCTTCCCCAAATGCTAAGTTGTCCAAATTGGCCAAACTATGGTTAGCATTACTTTCCAGGCCATTAGAACTAGGTTTGCAAACCAGATCAGGAATCTTGTGCTAACAGGAGTTTGTGTGATTCAGATGTCATGCAAACTGTTGTGGGCAGAAACCCAGAAACGGAGGAAATTGACACAAGAGCCTGGACGTTCCCAGTCCTTTGAACCATAGCTTGCAGGATCATCAAAACTGAGCCATTCATCTGAACTAGGTTTCCAGTCCTCATGGACTCTTTAAAATAAAAACTGGAAACAGACAAAAAAATATATGCAATCTCATAGTAGAAGAGGGAAAGTAGTAGAATTTCTGTTCTACTTTCCTGTGCTCCCTCCACTTCATATTCTCAAATGCCTTCTTTATCTCAATACTTGAAAGAGATTCAATCTTTTTCTGCTAGGGTTGCCAGCCTCCACATGGTGGCTGGAAATTTCCCAGAATGACAACTTACCTCTTCTAGCCAACAGAGATCAGTTCCCATTTAGAAAATGGTTGCTCTTGAGGTAGATTCTATGGCATTAGACCCCACTGAGGCCCCTCCATTCCCAAACCCCACCCTCTCCAGGCTCTACTCCCAAAATCTCCAGGAATTTCCCAACCTGGAGCTGGCCACTCTACTTTCTGCCCATGGTTCACTAGGCGATCCTCTATATTTAATTCTGGTCACTCAGTTCATGCCATCTTGTCATTTGTGTAGGCCCCCACTATATACCACAGTTTTATCTCTCTTCTGCCAGACCCTCTCCCCCCACCTCGCTCCATTCCACCCTCACAACAAACCTGTGCGGTTGTGAGGCTGAGAGAGCTCAACTGGGCCAAGGTCACCCAGGAGCTTCACAGGCTGAGTCGAGATATAAATTCCATCCATGGGCTGGATCCCATGGAGAATTTCAACAAACAGGAAGGGGAATTTTCAACAATCCCACGGTTGATCTCCAAGCCTTCCCTCATGCTGTTTTTGCGGATCCCTTGTCCCTCAGGACTGGCCTGTTGAGGGATATTTTAGGCTGCAGTAGGAGGAGGGGAATAAGGAAGGCTTGCTCCACTGTCAGAAATCTGTCCTATCGTTGGAAACATTCTGCAGTATCCAAGCCCTCTCAGGGTTGTTGTGATGGCAAATGTGAAGATATTGTGAAGTGTTTTTTTTTAATGAAAGTAATTAAGCAGTTTCTGGATTTTCCCAGTGGGAGCACCTCAGTCTCTGACAGGGACACCCACCAGGCTTCCTTCTCATTCACTTTTAGGCACTAGTTAAATCATCTTTAAAGGAAATCACCAGCCTTCTAAATGTGGGAGAATTTTTTTAAATGGCTGGCGAGCTGTTACTGTTCGTACAATTTCATCTATTTTTTAAAATCTCATTCAGGGCTTTAGGTATTAAAAATTGGTGAAAAGCGTTACAGACAAACATACATGTTTAAAACGAGTCAATTTATCAAGAAAAGGAACTGCAGCGTGAACTTGTATTTTTTTCTGAGCAGAGGCCTTGAAACTTCCTTGGCAGACAATCAGGAGTTCTTGCCAAAGCAACACCCTGCCAGCTCTGGCAACCGACACTCCCTCCTGATAGCCAGCCTGTGGGCTGCCTCTGTGCCCACAATCTCTCCGATTACAGCTTCCACGATGCAACATCAGAAATGGCACTCCCTCACAAGCCGTGGCAAGAATCTCCCTCAAAACACTTACGGTTCATATTTCCAGCAGTATGTTTATATAAGCTGAGCTCCTAAGCATTATCTGTTTCATAGGAGCTTTGCTGAAAAACATATGTTAGGAGCCCAGTCGTCTACAAATCTGACCATTTCTGAGATAGCGTAAAATATTTTCCCATTAGTTTTGCACAGAAATTGGACACTGGCTTCTGTGGGTTTTGAAATATGTGCCCAATGAACATATTTTGCACATATAAAATTGCGCTCCACAAACATGGGACGTGCCTTTGTTTTGTTTCATAAAATAAAGCTAATGGGCCAGCATGGTACAGCAGTTACTATATTGCACTACCAAAAAGAGTCCAGTAGCACCTTTAAGACTAACCAATTTTATTGTAGCATAAGCTTTCGAGAATCAAGTTCTCTTCGTCAGATGCCTGATACAGATACTGGCCAGTATCTGTATCAGGCATCTGACGAAGAGAACTTGATTCTCGAAAGCTTATGCTACAATAAAATTGGTTAGTCTTAAAGGTGCTACTGGACTCTTTTTGATTTTGCTACCACAGACTAACACGGCTAACTCCTCTGCATCTATATTGCACTACGAATAGGGAAACCCAAATTCGAAGCCTCACTGAGCCATAAAACTCATTGGGGGGACCCAGGGCCAGCCAGCCTAACCTATCTCACTGGACTGTTGCAAAGATGAAATGGAGGGGGGGGGGGGAGAAACGTGTTACTACTACTATGCACTCACAGGAGGAAGCGTGGGATAGAAATGTAAAAGAAAGACTTCATGGCTATGAAGAGAGTGGACGCATACTATGCAGAGAAGAACTCAGAAGTTGGAAATTAGCTAGAAAAGCAGAGGAGCAAAAGCAACATTTCATTATTTCAAGTCACTATAGCTCTAAATTCTTCGCTTTCACTCCCCTTTTAATTGACAAAACATTTTGAATTCTTGGAAATCCTGTATTCTGAGAGGAGGGTAATGCAGGAAGGGGGGGGAGCTGTATGTGTATATATAATTACATGCATATATAATTTTTGTTTTATCTGTTATTCTGGTTGCCGGTTCTGTATTATCTTGCCTGTCTGCAGTCTCCTTGGTGTACATTTATTTTATTTTAAGCTACAGAAGACACTCCATCCCTAGAGATGGAGTCTCTGCAGTCTGCAGAGACTGCCAGACTGCAGTCTGGCTCTAGGGAAGGTCATCAAAAATGAATCCACAAATATAAATTCAAACAAAATCCCCATTTCTTTTTTCAGATGAACCCCTAGCCATTTCAGTCCGCTAGACAAACAGTCCTCCGTATGGCAAGGAAATCTAGAACATTCTGGCCTGAGATAGCAAAGTAAGAACATTTTAAAAGAAGTCGATAGGGGGTGGGGAGACGAGGGAATTCAGTTTCCTGGAAGATAGCCTTCAAACTTCAAAGAAAGAAAGGGAAAGAGGTTAAAGAAAGCCAAGGAAGCGGCCAGCTGGGCAAATGTTTGGGGCCTCCCGGGTGGGCTAAATCTGTCTTTGAGAAGGCAACACATACCAGCCACACCGAGAAATTACACTCCTCAAAGGAGAATTTCCTGGTTTAGAATTTATTTGCGAGGAGGTTGGCAGAAAAATTGCTGGGGAGGAGAGGGGGGAGGGAGAAGAGCTTCATCTTTTAAACAGAGGGATGGGAACTCAAGGCCCGTGTGCACCTTGCCAAAGCTTCTCCGTTCCAAACTGGCAATTTGCCACACCAAACAAAGAAAGGTGGCAGAGTTAGGAGTTTGCACAAATGAGGTACCTCTCCCCGCCTAACCTCTCGCCCTTTTTTAATACTTACAGGCATGCTGGCAATATTACTTCAAAAAGTTAATCCAGAGACAAGCTTGGGTTTGGCACAAATGGTGTAATCAACGGAGCGGGGGACACTATAGCACTGGCTTACCCATCAGTTCCCAGGACCAATCCAAAATGTTGGCTATCGCATAAAAAGCCCTTCATGGCCTTTCTCCCTATGTTTGCAATGGCAGCTTTACTCCTTTGAGCAGGGCCTTCTACAGGAATTACCCTGCAAATGGGGGAAAAGGACAGCTGCCCATAGACATGCATTCTTTGTAGCATGCCCTACCTTATGGAATAGCCTGTCTGATGAGACTAGAAGGGCTCCCACTCTCCTGGCTTTCTGCAAACTATGCAGGAAGCTAGGAAAGCTGTACTGTAAGGGTTTCAAAGAGATGCACCAGTAAAGGGATAGCGACTGTACTACTACATGCAGCTACTATCTATTGTTGTATAATCCTACTGGGTAGTTTCTATGTTGTTTAATATGTCAGGTTTAGAGCTGCTTATGTTCTGTTTCACCACCGTTTTGAATTTCTGCTCGTTTTCAAATCTCTGCAAATATGCATTTGGCTACTGAACTGCATTGTTTACTGAATGTCCCCACTGTTGGTTGTGCTGCCTTACATGGTGTAATCCGCCTTGAGCCTCGGCGAGAAAGGCAGACTATAGATCATAAATAAATTTTAAAATAATTAAAAAATAAAAGTGAACAGTGAGATCTCTTGGAACCATTCCAGGTTCAAGTCACTACTGAGGGGATGCACATTTTCAACGTGTGCAGGTGGAATTCTGGTAGCCCGTAATTTTTACATCTCTCTGTATCAAACATGCAGAAGTTCCCCACCCTCACAGAAGGCAGCTCACTGCATCAGGCCCCACTTTGGACTCGCGTTCTTCTACTCAGGAGGTATGCTCAGAACTCTTGTGAGCAGCAGGTTCCACCCATGGTAACCAATTCTTATTCCTGCACCTCAAAAGGTCTACTTTAAATCACAAATTAATTAATTTTAATTCAGAATATAGGTCCAAGAGTTTTGGAGACGTGCTACCTGATGCACGCACATGGTGATTCCAGATGGATAGTCCTGTTCATTCATAGCAGCAAAATATAGCAGGAGTCCAGTGGCACATTAAAGTTTAGCAAAATTTATTCCAATATAAGCTTTAGAACACTTCACTTCATCTGATGCAGAGGAGTGTTAACTAGGCTACTATAATACACTCTACATATGTCTCTGCTCAAAGTTAACCTGGAGACTCCAGGTGCTGCAGAAAGCCACAGCTGTTATTATCAGGAACTAGGCACAGCATGCATATGACTCCTATTCTACAGTCACTCCACTGGCAATCCATTAGCTACCAGGCTCAAGTCAAGGTTTTGGCAATCACATACAAAGCCCTTCATGGCCTTGCCCCCCCCTTATCTAGGGGGGGGGGCACCTCTTTCCCTATGTTCCACCACTGCAGCTTCGCTCACCTGAACAAGGCCTTCTGCAGGGGCCCCCTTGCAAATAGGAAAAATCAACTGCTGCCCATACATGTGCATTCTCTGTGGTGGCCCCCATCTTATAGAACGGCCTAGCAGAAGATGTCAGGAAAGTTCTCACTCCCCTGGTTTTCCACAAACTATGCAAAACCAAATAATTCAATAAGGGGTTTTTACATGATACACTGGTAAAGAAATAGGGTCTACAGACAATACTACGATGTACTGTGTGAGCCTACTGGATGGTTTCTGTGTTAATATGTCAGATATAGAACTACTTGTGCTCTGAATTTCTGCTTCTTTTCAAATCTCTGCAAATTTTGCATTCGTATACCTTATTGCGTTGTTTACCGAACATTCCGGCTGTTGATTGTATTGACTTACCCTGTGTAACCCACTTTGAGTTTCAGTGAGAAAGACTACAAATAAAATAAACTGCTATGGACATACATGCCTTTTGAGCGATGAAGTGAGGTCCGACTCTCAAAAAATTATGCCAAAATGAACCATTAGGCTTTGAGGTGCCACTGGACTTGTTTTATTAGAAAGCTCATTTTAGGGTTACCCAGCCCAACTCTGACATAGAGGAGTATTAGCAAATATGCAGGGACCGTGGCCTCGCTTATCTGAAGACTCCCGTCGTCATTTGTTCATCAACCACCTTCAGCCCTTCAAAATCCACACTACGGTCTGGATTGAATGGGGGGGGGGGGCGACATGCAGAGGTGTTTTTACCCAGCTTTAATGATTCTTTAGTCCATTCCAAGCTACAATTCATTGCAGTATCTCAGCAGCCATCCTCTGGCACACCTATGGCTTAAATCACCAGTCCCAAGCACTGACCACCTCACAGAAATATCCACATGTGGTAAAAGCCCCTTCTCTTCTGAAAGCCAGTTTGGTGTAGTGGTTAAGAGCACGGGACTCTAATCTGGAGAGCCGGGTTTGATTCCCTACTCCCTCCTCCACTTGAAGCCAGCTAGGTGACCTTGGGCTAGTCACGGCTCTCCGGAGCTCTCTCAGCCCCACCTACCTCACAGGGTGTTTTGTTGTGGGGATAATAATAGCATACTTTGTAAACTGCTCTGAGAGGGCATTAAGTTGGCCTGAAGGGCAGTATATAAATCAAATGTTATTATTATTATTAACACAGAGATACTGTTAGCTGGACTTAGTCCATACAAAACAGTAAGTGGAGAGGGTTAAACAAAGGCAACTGAGCAATGTCAACTGGTACGGAAGGCCAGGCAGAAGGCAGCAGAGATATATTTCAACATGCTTATTGTAGTATAACATCGGCTCCCAGACAGTCCATAAGCCCAATTTAGAACTGGCCTATTCAGACTAAGCCATGGTTATCTCAATGACAGCCATCCCACCAGGGAGTTACCTTCCTCCTGCCAGGTGTAAGATCTGCCAGTGTAGGCCCTGCTGCAGAATTTTGCAGAAGCTGGTTTCTACAAGCAGCAAAGCTTTCAGAGAGGCCTTGTATGCGAAAAACACCTCAGGTTCAATCCCTGACATTTTCAGGTAGCAGGTACTGGGAAACCACCTTCTCTTCCTAAGGCACTGAACAGCCACTGCCGGTCAAAGCAGGTAAGGTTGGTAGAAGGGCAGTTTCACGTATTCTTTTCTGTTGCAGCTCCAGAACACTGCTATGTTCTTCAAAAGGATGTTAAAGCTTTTCCCTCTGTATCCGTGTTTTGCAAATAAGCAAAGACAAGCCCTCTTTCCTTGCGCTCCCGGAAGTATGTGTTTTTCCCCCTTCCTACTTTACTGCTTTTCTGTTGTTGCCATTTTAAAAACATTCCAGGACTTCTTATCTTAATTGAAATGGGTTAATTAGTTTACACTGCTTTGTGAACAAGAGTTGAAACTCACTATAGAAGGTCCATAAGCAAAACTGCTCCTGAACTGAGAGGAGTCACGAGATTAAATACCTCCTAAGGCCCCCCTCAAAAAACCCAAACCAACAAAAAAAAACCCACCTCTGATTCCCCACACTCAGAAAACTAACACATCAGGGAGAAAAGCTCTAGTCTAACCATTTCCCCAAGAGGATATAAAAAAAATCCCTACACATTAAAAAAAAACTGTCATAATAGGGAATTGGTAAAACTTATAGTTTGCCAAACAAGGACCAAACGGTCTACAGAAACCTGGTAATAACAATAATGCAATTTTAATGCACGTGCCAATGCAATGAGTGCAAAAAGTGCAAGGTAAGTATTCCAATATATATACTCCAAAAATACTACCGACTGTCCATCTGCATGCATGTAGCTCCAATGCATGGAATACAGTCCATACATGTATAATAACATACATATAAATACAACCTATTAGAACTGTACATTTTGAAAGACGAACTTTGTATTTATATGCATGTTATTATACATGTATTGTATGGACTGTATTCCATGCATTGGGGCTACATGTGTGCAGATGAATAGTCCCTAGTATTTTTCGAGTATATATACTGGAATACTTACCTTGCACTTTTTGCACTCATTGCATTGGCACTTGCATTAAAATTGCATTATTGTTATTATCTATCAGGTTTCTGTAGACCGTTTGGTCCTTGTTTGGCAATATTTTGTTTGAAACCTGTCCCTACTTGTTTGTGAAAACTTATAGTTTGACTGATTAAAAACCCCCAGAGTTGATCAATTAACTGGTCAAGTATTTTTAAAGCATTAATTTTTATTAGAACAAAAAAAAGAGACTTTAATCATCAACAGATTTTAAACTTAACACTAATTACAAAGAACAAATAACTTATTGCCAAATAACATTGTAATGACTTGTAACTTAACAATGTTAGGTAAGGATTCTAAACATGTGAACTATTCCCCGAACAGTTCTTCACTTTGCAGTTTCTCAAGGAACACCAGAGTCAGCCTACAGTTACAGAACTAAAAAAAGATATGAAATTAACACAGAAACAAAGCCAAAGCAACAGGAATTATTTGTAAAAAGCAATTTTGAAAGGCTTCAGGATAATTCTTCCTGCTTAGAGAAGCCTGCAGATCTAGCCAGGAGGAGAAAGTTTGCTAGGCTGCTGAGTTTGCTTCCAAATGCTGCAGGGCGCTCCTGCTGACACCACAATAAAAGAAAAAAGTAAGCTGGCACTTACATAGTGGTGTTCTTAAGTTCAGAAAATATTTGGCTATTTTTTTAAAAAAGGAATATTTTCAAAATTTGAATGTGGTTAAGTTAATAAATGATCAACTGGGAATACTTGACCAGCCAACTGACAATCACACTAACCCTAGTTAGGCTAGTATTCTTCTCCCCTCTATGTTAGTTTTGTAGATGCAGGAATTCTCCCCCTCCCCTGGGAAGCATACAGGTGCAGAATCCCAAAAGAATTTTTATCACCTTGTCCGCTGCTTGAGTACTGGGACTCCGGTTTTGACAGGCCATGAGCTTGTAATTTTGTTCAAACGCATAGCTTGCCTTCTAGCCAATAGGAAGCCTTCACAGAATGAAAGCTGGTAATGTGCATAAACCCTAGGAAGTAGGACTTGTAAGCCAAAGCTCCCTTACCCAACAGCATGCTAAAACGTCAGGCCAGAGGTCCTACGTGACACTTTTTCCATCCAAAAAAGCTGCACAGTTTGTCAATATTCTAAGACTGATGGTTTCTTCCAGCGGAATTAGAACATAGCTATTCTTTGACATCACAACTCCTCAGCCAATGGTAGGCAAGGGGACAGCAGGCAGTTTTTAGTCTATTGTTCTTACGGAGATAGCATATTTTTAAAAAATCTTATGTTAACTGACCAAATAAATGTATTAAAAAGTAGTCTACAGTTTTCTGAACTCTGGACAACACAACAATCTTAACAATAAGAAGTGATAATTAATAAAATCCAAAGCAAATGTACTGGAAATAAGATGGAGGGAAGAGTCACTCCAATGCACTACGAAGGGTCCTCAAGCCACACTATAACTATTTTAAAAGCACCACTGTCGTTGTCTTTTTCCAGCCGGTGTGGATAAAACTCAAGAGCCCCACCCAGCCAGAAGCTAGCTAGGAACCTGCGGGGGAAATATATTATTAAACACACCAGCGAGGACCCAAATTCTTTTTGGAATTCATTAGTTACCAGGGACAAATGCATATTCCGGGGTCTGATGTTGGACAGTGATGGTTACACTCTGACTCCTAAAGATGGGAAAGAGAAAAAGAAAAAAAATATATACAGAAGGAGATCAGCCCCATCACAAATCCTCCAGCCATGTGATTATATGACAAAAAACTGTGACTCAGGGCTGTCATTCTTACCCACCCCACCCCTTTCTCCCACAAGGCAGCTCTAAAAAGTGACTTGGGGCTTCCAGGAAGGTACACTTCCTATGCCACCACTTTATGGCGGTAGGTAAACTGAGATATTGGGAAAAGACACATTGCATACGCTCTGAACCCCTCCATAATTACTCTCCAGATTCTGGGGCTGAAGCAAAAATTCAGACCAAGTCCTGGGCAAGCTCTGCCTCTCGATATACCGCACCAGCCTCCCTCTGCCCCATCCTTGCAATGTGGTTCTAATTAACCCCTCAATCATCCACCAAAACAACCTTATCCTTCTCTTCAGTTTCAAGTTAGCTTCACTCCCAAGTTGGTTCTGCTCTCAAAATACCCCTTCCACTCATAAATAAAAAACGCCCCACCTCAAGATCCCAATGCTTTCCTCCCACCCACCAGATTTCTCTCTATCACCAAAAAAACCCCACCTCTGTATCTTCTTTGACCCCATCCCCGGGCTTCTTGTCCCCCTTCTCTACTCTCCTCCTCCTTCTCCCTACGGCTCCTTTCGCACAACACTCACATATTTCACCCTCATCTCTTCTGAGGAAACGATCTCTTACTTTCCCATGGTTGTACTTTGAACACACACATCCCACACTACTCTGCAACGACCACATCTCATTTTATAACCCCACTAACCAGTTAACCGTCTATATCTTTTCTCACTTGAAAAACCCCACATGCAGCCTCTCTCCATGGTTCTTATCTTATCCCACTTTACTCATCTCTCCCCACTCGTCCCTCATTATCCCCCCCAGATAACTTGCACCTGCACAGCCTTCCCCCCATACCCCTCTCACCCAACTCCTTCAGGGCTCTCCTTCTCAACTCAGTCTGCCCCTCGCCTCAGGACCCTCTCAGTTCTGCTCTCCCCCCAATAAATACAAACACCTTTCTCTTCTCCGAGGTTCCCCCTTACCCTTTCACTGCCAACAGTCACACACCCCCAACCCCTTCTGGATCCAGCCCGCAACATCCTTACTACACACCCCCACAGTCGTTTGAACACACACGCTCCCCTCCCCGCGACCACTCTCCACCACTGGCCTTCCCTTCCACTAACGCCCATCCAGCTCTCCTTCCTTATTCCCGCTCTCTTGCCTCGACCCCAAAGGCCGGTTTCCACTGCACGGGCTTCCTCTCCAGCTCCTACCCCTAGCCTTACCCCGCATTAACCACAGGGGCACCCTTCAGCCCTCTGCCTCTTCCAGTCTCTCCTCTCCCTTCCACAGAACTGGCGTCCCCCCCCTCCTCGTTACCACCCATTCTTACCTCCCCAGGTACCCCCTTCAGTTCCTACGATCAGGTACCCCCTTCCTTATTCTCTTTCTCTCCTTCTCCCAATGTCTTTGGCCGTGCAGATCGTTTCCTCCCTTCCCCACATTGCTCATAACTCCTCGCCTTGCCCCCCATTCTACCCCCAGGTACTCCCCCTGCTCAGTCTCTACCCCCCACGCCCTCCTGACCCTTATCCCTTGCCTGCCTCTTACCCCCGCACTACCCCCCACTCTTACCCCCATCACTCCTGCCAGGTCTCCACCCCCTCCATCCCCAGCCCTTCCTATCTCCCCCTACCCCCCCATTACCTTATCCCCCTTCCCTGCCCTTTTTCAAACAAAGGCATGTTTTCTTCTCTTCCCTCCCGGTGAGGTGGGCGGGAAGGGGAGCGCGCAGTCTTTCTACCCCCGTCCCTCTCCCCCTACCTTCAGTTCGGCCGCCTCCGCCATCTTGAGACATCGTAGCCGCCTCGGCCAGAAGCGGTGATCAGACAAGGGAGCGGAGGGAAATTTCTCAGCGGGCACCCAGCCGCAGGCAGAAAGCAAAGCGAAGAAGGACCGCCCCCTCCGGTGCTTTAGAGGCGCCGCGGGGCGAAGGGAGAAGAGGGGGCGTGGCTAGAACGGAGCCGTAGAACAGCGGGAAGGGCTCTAAGGGAGCGGCGCAAAAGTCCTCTTCCCGCCATCGGACGCATCGGACTCTCCTCCCGCCCGCCCAACCTCGTGTTCCGTTCTGCCTTCCCGGTTCTGTGTCGCACGAGGGCACGCTTGTCTTGCACTAAAAGTTGCGCGGAATAAGCAAGGGAGTCGGTCCTGGGGTTGCTTGCGTTCTGGATCAACTTTCCTTTAACTCTGTACTCGATTTCATTCTGCTAGTCTTAAATCTCTGCAGATTTGCATTGATATACCCCATGACATAATTTATAGAAACTGACTCACCCAGTGTAATCTGTCTTGAGTTTTAATGAGAAGGGCAGGCTATAAATGATGTACAGTCTGGAGTCTCGGTGAGAAAGGCGGACTATAAATGAAATTAAATAAATAAATAAAATACGTTTCCTACAGCCGGAGGTTAACAAGAGCCTGATAGGAAAAGTTAAATTTAAATAAATAATAATTTTATTTAATAAATTAATAACATTTAATAATCATTTTATTTATAGTCCATTTAAATTTAATTGCTGTTTACATGTATATTATATTTCTATATTGAGTTGAGTCTATCAAGGCCCGTATCATCTGCCCTGACTGTCTCCAAGGCTGAGGCAGAGGTCTTTCATGCCACCTACTGGGATTGCCAACCCACCAGGAGAGGACTGGCGATTTCCTGGAATTACAATTGAGTCGTCCCGCCCGCCTACTCACCCACCTCGTGTTCCGCTCTGCCTTCCCGGTTCTGTCACGCACCGGGGCACACTCGCCTTGCGCTAAATGTTGCACGGAATAAGCAAGGAAGTCAGTGCTAGAATTGCTTGCGTTCTGGTTCAACATTTCTTTAACGCTGTACTCGATTTCATCCTGCATTTATATACCTCATTACATAATTTATGGAAACTGACTCACGCTGTGTAATCCTTCAGTCTTAATGAGAAAGGCGGACTGTAAATGTAATTCCAGTAAATACGTAAATAAAATACGTTTCCTACAGCCAGACGGTCTGTCCTTTAACAAGAGCCTGATAGGTAGTTAAATTCAAATAAATAATAATATTATTTAATAATAACATTTATATACCATTTAAATTTAAACTTAATTGCTATTTACATTTATATCAAATTTATATTTACAACAACAACAACATTTGATTTATATACTGCCCTTCAGGACAACATAATGCCCACTCAGAGCGGTTTACAAAGTATGTCATTATCCCCACAAACAAAACACCTTGTGAGGTGGGTGGGGCTGAGAGAGCTCCTAGAAGCTGTGACTAACCCAAGGTCACCCAGCAGGCTTCAAGTGGAGGAGTGGGGAATCAAACCGGGCTCTCCAGCTTAGAGTCCCGCCACTCTTAACCAGTACACCAAACTGGCTCTCTTTATGTTTATTTACGTTTATTTATATTGAGTTGAGTCTGTCAAGGCCAGTATCATCCACCCTGACCATCTCCAGGGCTGAGGCAGAGGTCGTTCATGCTGCCTACTGAGATTGCCAACCTCCAGGTTTCCTGGAATTACAATTGATCTCCAGACAACAGAGATCAGCTCCTCTGGAGGAAATGGCTGCTTTGGAGGGTGGACTCTATGGCATTATAACCGGCTGAGGTCTCCCCCCTCCCCAAACCCATCCTACCCAGGCTCCACCTACAAAATCTCCATAAATTTCCTAACCTGGAGTTGGCAACCTACCTAGCACCTGATTCTTTTAACTAAAGATACTGGTGGTTGACCTTAAGACTTTCAGCATGCAAAGTAGATCCTCCCAAGATATCTAACTGGGGCCAAGTCTTAAGATTTATGACATGGTCTGTTTATGGCATTTCAGAAATAAAACAAACTTTTAAAATATAATACATTTTTATTTTAAGAAAAAAACAATATTAATAAAAGGGGATACAGAAAGGGGGGAAAGGATTATGTAACATAATTGTGTAAACCAGAAATAATTGTATATAATAGAATATATAAAACACAAAGTATTTCTCCCTAACCAGCCTCTTCATTAAAAATTTTTAAGACACTATCTATGAGATACAATACAGTGATACTTTCCTATATTAAGGTACGTTTATATTCAGCATTTTAAGTTACAAATTTCTAAATCTCTTTTGCAACTACATTATTGGTTTCATCTTTACTACATATTCAATATTATATACTTTTGCCACTTCTATCTAGCCAATATAACTTTTAACAAATGGATAATATATCAAAATACATAAAAGAAGTCTATTACAGATCTTATAATAAAAAATAAAAGATGTTTCTGCTCAAAACATTCCTTTTTTACATCTATATTCAAAGTGTTTCATTTAGGACTAATCCTCATTCTGCTTTTACATTGCCTAAATTTGTCTCCTGCTTACATAATACAGAAATACAACAAACCTTTTTTGTATGTTTCGTGAGATAGCATGCATGGAATGTTATTGTATCTATGTGTGTGTATACCTGTGTTACAAGTTTAGACAGAGCCAAGAGAAATAATGGTTGAGCCCTGGATCCATAAAGTCACGATCCATAAAGTTAAGCATGCTTTCTAAAGCCATGTTGATTTCCATTAAGTGCTCATTTAATTTTTTAGGATTTCTAGCATGGTGCATCAGGGTGTTGGACTAGAATGTGGTGAAACCCACCAGAAGGAGGGTAGAATCAGTGTAAGCTACTTTGGGTCTCCATTGTGAGGGGAAAGTGAGGTATGATTAGGGTTGCCAGCTCCAAGTTGGGAAATTCCTGGAGATCTGGGGGGTGTAACCTGGAGAAACCTGGAGAAAGTGGGGTTTGGGGAGGGAAAGGACCTTGGCATGGCATAATTCCATAGAGCCCCCCCCCCAAAGTAGCCTTTTTCTCCAGGTGAACTGATCTCTGTGGCCTGGAGACCAGTTGTAATTCCGGGAGATCTCCAGCCACTACCTGGAGGCTGGCAACCCTAGGTATGATATCAAAATCAAGTTCCAGCCCTATTCCCATGCTTACTAAGGAGTAAGTCCCATTGATTTCAGTGACTTAAAATGGAAAGGTACAGACTTTAAAAAGGCTTGACTCTGGGCTGGATACAAAAGTTTTTGTTAGGATCTCTCCTCTGACTAAAGGATTTTTAGTTGAGGAACAGTATAATCCTAAAGCTGATTAGTACACGTTTTAAGATAGCAACTAAAATCTACACCAGTGTAACTCTGAGATATGCCAGCATATCTGATTCTGGACACAGGCCATTTTCACACGTCCCGGCATAGCGCTAAACTCGTGCAATGAAGCCGTCTTCCTAGCATGATTTGTGACATCATCGAGCCACAAAAACGGGATCGTGGCACGATGATGTCAGAAATCACGCCAGGAAGATGCCTTCGTTGCGTGAGTTTAGCACTATGCTGGGACGTGTGGAAATGGCCATATACCTACATAGTACCCCAGCATATAAACCTGTGCCTGCATGGATATGCTGGCATAAGGGGCCAGAAATGGGGTGTGTCAGAGGAGGACCAGGACCAGTCAGTATCTTACACTCCCTTCGCCCATATCCTGATCTCTCCTGCCAGCAAAGTCCCATTTAACACAGTGGCAGTGAAAAAGCAACTGTCTCTTCCGCTGCACTCCACTACACTGAACACCGATGCGGAAGCTGCAGCTTTGGATATGCCTCTGTTAAAGGGGGGGGGGCGCTTTGACATTTTTCTCCAGGTTGTTGGTAACCCTACTCTCCTGGCTTTCCATATACTATGCAAAACTGAGTTATTGAAGATGGCTTTTTGTCACAGGTAAGAGGGCATTATTGTAAGAAAGCGGTTTAGAAAGATGCTTTGGTAAAGTGGTTTAGAAAGATGCTTTCGAAGTGTAGACAATAATACAGTGAATTGTCTACTGCTATAAGAATGCTCCTACTACGTAATTTTTGCATCATTTTAACATGTTGTGTTCAAACTTTAAATACTTCAGCTTTGTTTCAGCTCTGTGTCAGATTTTCCTTTGTTTTCAAATTTCCTCAATCCAAACCCTCTTGCGGTTAATGGGATATCCCAGCCATTGATCATACTGACTTACACAGTGCTTCAGTGAGAAAGGCTGACTATAATGATGTAAATAAATTTTAAAAAACCCTTATGACTAACATGGCCACTCTGCAGGGTCTCTTTCCAGGGTCTGCAGAAGTTAGCTGCGCAATCCCAAACAGAGTCGCATCCTTCTATGCCCATGGACTTCCATGGGTGTAAGTCTTCTTAGGATTGTACTGTAAGGCCATTTTCACGTTTTACTGGCTCCAGTACATTGCGCAAAGCTCCCACAAGGACAGCGTCTTCCTGGCGCAATTTCCCGGTTCTCGCGTGAAATCACACCAGGAAGACGCTGTCCTTACGGGAGCTTTGCGCGATGTACCGGAGCCGGTAAGACGTGTGAAAACGGCCTAAGTCTCTGAGTAGATAGATGACTCCTCTGCAGCACACATCAATGTATATGTGCTTGCATGAACAGTAAACCTGCCATTCCATTCCGTAAGCTGGGAAGGCAGCTGTGGATAAGAGGCTGTAGGAGTTGCTAGTATTTATTATCTTCATTACTCAGCTCCTCTGAGTTGGGTGAAGGTTCAGGCATCTCAGATAGGCATGCATGTAAAATCAGAGTTGGGAACATTACATTGCAGTGCAGACGGTAGGCTGGCCTTTTATGTGTTAATGAGGCTCATTTCGAACTCTTGATAACTGATTGTAGAACAGTGATGAGGGGTGTTTTTGTGTATCTTAAACCTAAAGAACAGTCATCCTCTTGGCTTTTAAAACAAACTAAGACAAGCAGTTGCAGAGTAAATGAATGCAGCATTCAGCACATGGAGTGGCGCCTTCAGAAATATATAATGAGGGGGTTCAGGCTGTGATTCTCGGCATGGGAATAGAAATATGGCAAACATGTCCCTTATTTTTTTCATCTACAAAGTGCAGGAGGGCGTGATTTCGATAGAGAACGCCTACGTTCCTCTGACTTAACAAGCTTGCTTTAACGAAATCTTTTTGGTCTGTTCAGAAGTTGACTTCATTCCAGCTGCCTCTAGAGGAATCTAGAAACTTGCTGTGTGAGTGTGTGTGTGTGTGTGTGTGTGTGTGTGTGTGTGTGTGTGTGTGTGTACTCTTTCTTTCTCTCACTGTAGTTTGTTTGGTTTAAGGAGGGATGGCAGTGCAAGAGCTTATTTAAAGACTTTTTCAGTTGGGGTGGGTAGGTGGATTCCCTTTTTTCCCTTAAAAAAATAACCAAAGACTACTAAATCCACAATTTTTTTTAAAAAACCCTGCCCTTCCAATTCGATGCAGAGTTTTCTTTGGCAGCAAGAGTCCGGAAATCAAAGTTATAGGCCCATTTTGGCAAGACATTTTAATAATAGCTGAATAAAACTAAACACACTCTCGTTCCTGCCTCCCTTTCTCTCTCCTCTATTTTTCTTCTTCCACCTGCAGTCATCACAAAGACACCATCAAAGAGGAATGGAAATCCACAATTTATTTAGATGATTTGGTTAAATGAATGCATTAATGCGATCTGTGTTTTCATTGTATTCCATCTCTAGCTGCACAGACTTGCAGGAGAGAGAAGATATATACATGTTTTTGAGGATAAAACTATCAGTCGATATCTACACATTTTTAAGAGGGAGGATTTCCAGTAGAAATTAGGAACACAATATTTGCAGAATGCAAGTTGCAATAACATGTATTCTTTCTGTTTCATGGTGCGTGGGGCAAGGGGAGTTCTCTGCCCCCAGATGAATGGAGACCCCATTCTGACCATGACTGCAATACACAGGCAGAAGCAGCTTCAATCTCTTTACCCAGTGCACCATTTTTGCTCCCTAAAACGGCTGCTATTTGCTCCAGTGGGGAAAATTACATGGAGCCACAATTATATATAACTTTCCCAGCGGGACAAATAACAGCTCTCCTGGGGTGTTTCTGTATGCAAAAACCATGTGTGGGCAGGAGACATAGGCCCCAGAGGAGCCTGGATTTTGGCTTCCAACAGGTCATATAAATCATTTCTTGAAGTTGATGTTCTTAACTGTTGATAAACGTCACATTAAACTGCGGTCCCTAATCTGTATGTTTTGTGCTGGGCTAATGGTAGAATTATACTTAGTAAGCAATCAAATGCCAATAGCACTTTCTTGGCTCCTTGGTAATGAGGCAAAAACATATTAAGCTGTTTCTAACCTCAACATTTCAGGGCTTTAAAAAATGATGAAAGCAACCCAATCTAATATAAAATATAAGACATAATATATATGCAGAGGAGTTAGCCGTGTTAGTCTGTAGTAGCAAAATCAAAAAGAGTCCAGTAGCACCTTTAAGACTAACCAACTTTATTGTAGCATAAGCTTTCGAGAATCACAGTTCTTTTCGTCTTTCTTCTTGCCCTCCATGCGTCTGACGAAGAGAACTGTGATTCTTGAAAGCTTATGCTACAATAAAGTTGGTTAGTTTTAAAGGTGCTACTGGACTCTTTTTGATTATATGGTTGTCAATAAACTTACCATATCTTGTATATGAGAAAGTGTTCAACCAATGTTTATGAAGTCCAGTATTACTATTGAAACCATCTGGTAACCTTAGTGGTGCTTTACCAGTTCAGAGTATACCTACTGGGCCAATATAAAAGCCCAGTTTTCATTCTCAACTCTTATTTGGTTTGGAATCCTGTCTTACTGGTTTCTCTGTGCTGGAGTTCACTTTTTTTGAGAGAGGTACAAGCATCTATGAATTTCAACTTTCTCTCTGTGGCTGAAGTGCTTCAACAGTTTGGGAAACCCTAACGGTGAGTTCCCCAGCCACTCATTGGCTGCCACTTGTAATGTCTCCCTCATCCTTCAACTTATTTTAAAAAATGATTAATTTTTTTCCTTTTAGTGGCCATCAAATGAATCTGAAAATGTGTAACTCTGCAACTGGTACTTTAACAGTGCAAGTCTAAGCAGAGTTACACCTTTGTAAATCCATTGAAGTCAATGGGCTGAGAAAAGTGTAACTCTACATAAGATTGCACTGTAAGTAATTTGAAAAGTAGGTGGACAGCCTGCCTGGAGCTTTGGGTAAAGGAGCAAAACTGAAGACTTTAGCCAAAAACGTGTACATTTCCAAGATGTTTAATTGTCATGTGGGAAATCTGTCCTGCTTCAGTTTCTGTGGATTGCAGCATTCACATGTTATACTTTTGCTTCTTTAAACGCTGCTTCATCCCTTTTCATGTGGCTGGAAGAAGATATTTTCACTCTTGTCATACAAGCTCAAGTTGCAATACCATGGTGATGTGGTTGGTGGCAGTCCTGCCCCATTGCCATTTTCTTTCTAGTGAAATAGACAAGGTGTGTGTTTATGGGAGGAGCTTCTGGTCAAGGCACAAATGCCTCATTCGTTTGTAGCAACTACTAATGTCCATTCATGCCCTTTAAAGAAAGACTAGGGGAAAATCTAGGCTGGTGAAATTGACATAACCTTGCCAGTTTCACCAATGGCACCAGTTCTATGCTGAGAAAAGCAGATTTTGCTTCCTATAGAAACTCGACAAATTTCTGTAACTTATAAGGTTATGCAAGGCATTGAATCCCCCACTTCCTGGCCACTAAACACTGCTTCCATCTCAGACAGGACCTAGCAGCCTTCAGGACCAGGAAATCTGGGGCAGGGTGTCCCATAGATGCAGAGGAGTTAGCCGTGTTAGTCTGTAGTAGCAAAATCAAAAAGAGTCCAGTAGCACCTTTAAGAATAACCAACTTTATTGTAGCATAAGCTTTCAAGAATCACAGTTCTCTTCGTCAGATGCATGGAGGGCAAGAAGAAACTGGTCAGATATAGAGGAGGAGAGGGGAGGGAGGAGTAGATGCAAACAGCTGCTTCTGATATGGAGATCAGTTTGCTTCTGTTAAGGAAGTCAGTTACTTCTGATAATGAGATAACCATTCATAGTCTCTATTCAATCCCAGCCTGAGTCAAATTTACCTATGAATTCCAATTCAGCAGCTTCCCGTTGGATTTTGTTTTTGAAAGGTTTCTGTTGAACCTCTACGCAAAAGAATAAATGGACACAAATCTGACATTAAAAATGGCAACATCCAGAAACCAGTGGGAGAACACTTCAGTCTACCAGGAGTCTCCTCATCCTGATTAAGTTTTAAAGACATCTGCCTAATACCGTTTTTATATCAGGGGAATACAGCGAAACAAAATTCATTCAGGATTTGGTTAAGCTTACCACTATATTGCTGTATTAGGATATTTTATTTGAAGTATATGAATTTTAAACAATGTATTTTATCTTGTTACGCTTTGATTTATGTATAGCTGGGCCGATTCCAGACAGGCACAAATAAAGCGAGTGCTTTCACTTTTCAAGCGACAGCACTCGTAACAACCCGCAATTTCCCGTCCCGGCTTACCAGGGCCGATTCCAGACGGCCAGAAATAGCGTTTTTTCCGCGGGAATAATCGCTTACCTGCCACGCGTGTATTTTCGACTCCATCCGCTTTGTCTCGTCTCCATCCGCTTTGTGCCGTGCCGTCCCGCTTCCAGATGTTCGCACGGCCAACTGAGGGACCCGGGATTGGTTCTTTCCTCCCCGCCACAACTGACGTCGGGGGCCTTCATTGGTTCACATCTCGGGTTTTTTTTTTTTTTGGTCTTTTTTCTTGTTTTGCACAAATGCGCAAATGCGCATGTGTGCGAAAACGCGGCGTCGAAGATGCTCTCGATGATTGGTCGGGATCGTCTAGCGAGGTACATTGGTTGACGATGTGGCCCCTCTCAGCCATCTGCCTCGAGATTTTTTGGAAGTAGTCCAGGTTCCTATGGGTGCTTCGGAGAGCTTCCTGTATCTTCTCCTTCCCCCAGAAGTGTAGCAGATCCATTATCTCTCTATGCCACCAGGACACCCCCCGCAGGGCCGATTCCAGACGGGCACAAATAAAGCGAGTGCTTTCGCTTTTCAAGCGACAGCACTCGTAAAAACCCGCAATTTCCCGTCTCGGCTTACCTGCAGTCCATGGCACTCGGTCGCGCTATAAAAGCGGACGGTGTGAACATGGAATGGTGGGTTTGGCCACTTCATGACGATTCGTCGTGGCGGAGAGGCACTCCCCTTTCCAGACCTTTTCCGGGTGGCCGGCCACAATATCGCCTTTTTTTAAAAAGAAAAACAGGCGCCATTTGTGCATTCGCACGTCTGCGAACATAGAACTGCGCAAATGCACACAGATGCATAATCAGCATCAGGACGCGTGGCCAAGTTTTTTTTCCGATCCATTTTCCGCATGTGCGCAATTGGATTGGTGTGGCCCTCCTGAAATGCACACTTGAGTCTTTACTATCGGCCGCCATTTTGTCACCCTCAGAGAATCCAACCCTGAGACGTATCGCTGACCTTTGCCCTGCAGACTTGTGCGCCGATTGCAGGGGCGTTTGGGGGGGGGCAATCTTGGTTGCCGAGAAATCACAGCACTCAGGCACAGGCACACATGCTTGTGCTCGTGCAATATCGGCTTGTCGGGAGCAGCATGGCCGGCAGAGGGGAAGTGGCTGGGAAGCGGGGGGTGTCCTGGCGGCATAGAGAGATAATGGATCTGCTACACTTTTGGGGGGAGGAGAAGATACAGGAAGCTCTCCGAAGCACCCATAGGAACCTGGACTACTTCCAAAAAATCTCGAGGCAGATGGCTGAGAGGGGCCACATCATCAACCAATGTACCTCGCAAGACGCTCCCGACCAATCATCGAGAGCATCGTCGACGCCGCATTTTTGCACACATGCGCATTTGCGCATTTGCGCAAAACAAGAAAAAAGACCAAAAAAAAACACCTGAGATGTGAACCAATGAAGGCCCCCGACGTCAGTTGTGGCGGGGAGGAAAGAACCAATCCCGGGTCCCTCAGTTGGCCGTGCGAACATCTGGAAGCGGGACGGCACGGCACAAAGCGGATGGAGACGAGACAAAGCGGATGGAGGCGAAAATACACGCGTGGCCGGTAAGCGATTATTCCCGCGGAAAAAACGCTATTTCTGGCCGTCTGGAATCGGCCCTGGTCTAAGGACCATTACAATAAATACCTACCTACCAGGACATTCCATCAAGGACTTAAAAATCACTGTACTTCAACAGAAACCTTTCAAAAACAAAATCCAACAGGAAGCTGCTGAATTGGAATTCATAGGTAAATTTGACTCAGTCAGGCTGGGATTGAATAGAGACTATGAATGGTTATCTCATTATCAGAAGTAACTGACTTCCTTAACAGAAGCAAACTGATCTCCATATCAGAAGCTACTGTTTGCATCTACTCCTTCCTTCCCTCTCCACCTATATATCTGACCAGTTTCTTCTTGCCCTTCATGCATCTGACGAAGAGAACTGTTGTTCTCGAAAGCTTATGCTACAATAAAGTTGGTTAGTCTTAAAGGTTCTACTGGACTCTTTTTGATTGTGTCCCATACCGAGCCTTCCACCCTGTTGCTTCTGGGTTAAATAAAAGCACAAAGGCTTTCCTGTGTTTTCTTCCTGCCTCCTCCTGGAAAGGTCATCGGCTCAAAAACCCTGGCTATTTTGCTGTGTTCCCTTACAGCGTTGGCAGCTAAATCCCCTTTTGCTCCACCTTTTCTCTATGGAAACAGTTTTTGTCTCAGTCTTCCCATTGCATTGTGGGCAATGTGTAAGGTTGACTGCTGTTACTTGGCTGTAGTAGGGAGGGAAGCAAAAATGCCCACAAAGGCCAAAAGGAGAGGGAAAGGACTGGCTTATGGCTGTTCAGTTGTACCATTTCACACTTACAGCTGGTATTTTACATGAAGGGGAGTTTTGCAGCATGTGTCAGCCAGGTCCCTTAAAATGTTTTCCAGTCTTCCCCCTCCTAGTTTTTGCAACACCCAAATGCAATGCATGTAGGATCTCAGACAATTACTTAGATTTTGGACCATAAAACCAATTTTCCAGGTTATGGAAGGGTCTTCCAGGTAGAAAATAACCACAACCTCCTTATGCATCATCACCAGAAAATCAGCCGTGTATATTTTTGTCTGTATGTGGGGAGCTGTGAAAATTCAGGCATGAGAGGGCTGTGTGTCAGTCACTACACACAGGCTGCTGCATGTTAATACCGCACTCAAAGCACTTTCTGTATAAGAATCTGGTAATGTTCTGAAATAATAAAGCAGCAAGATCACTGACTTATCAAAATACTTAATGTATAAGCCAGTCTTGCATGGGCAGAGGAATTGCCATAGAGTTCCCCACCACCACTTTCCCTCGGCATTCATGCATGTAGAATACTGGGCCATTACTGCATTGGAAAGGTCTGTGAGCACCTGCGACATCGCCACCCTGCCCTCCCTCTTTGTTAAGTTACACAAGCACCAAGTCAGTGGTGCATGCAGACTTCCCAAATCACAAAATGGCTTTATGCGTTGCATTCATGTGCAGAAGAGAAGGGGTGAGGAACACAATTCTACCGAGCCACTTGGCAATTTCTCCCTGCATGGACACAGTGCCTGCATTAGAGTGGATTGTGTCTTTATTATTTAATGTTTGTCTCTGTCTATTGATGCTCAGTATCTTCTGTTTCTTTTGTTAGGCTCAAAACAGGCAATTTGTGGGGAAAGGGGTAGCGGTGGTAAATACAGTCAAATACATGTGGGCCAAACGTTCACCATTTATTTGACTTTTCACGGGTATGAAGGAAGGTGACATTTTAAAAACCGAAAACCAACAAAACAATCGACGACAAAAAGCAATAAAATAAATCCTTTGATGATGTAAACCCCCTTTAATCAAAGATTAACAAATAGTACTTAGCCACGGAATGGAGGTGGGAGGGAGGAAGGACAAAAGGCCTTTTTGGTCCAATCCACTGGGAAGTTTTTCTTGTACAAACTCCAGTGAGAAAAACAACAGGGCTCTTGCATACTTCCTATTCATTTCAATGAGGCATGTATGGGAAAATTTCCCAATGGACTGTAGTCTACATCAATTAATGCAGGAGAGGGTTATTTCAGTGTAAGGCGTCAAACTGTCCTTGAGGCTAGCTCAGTGGCGACAAGAGCAGTCACAATGGTACTGATGATTAAGGGTGGGTACTTCACTCCTTTATATACCATTTGCTTCTCATGATCTTATTTCGTACTTTCCTTCCTTCTACGTCTCCTGCCCTCACCCTAAATTCCTGATTCTGTTTAAAAAAGAGAGAGAGAGAGAAGAATGGCGTGCTGGTGTATGCATTGCCTGTTAAGTAATTCTAACTTCTGTAAGTAATTCCAATCACAGAATCGCATCACTGAATTGGAAGCATCAGAGTGCAGATTTTAGACATACACACACCTTCTCCGCCACTTTAGTTTCTTAACAGTGGGACACAGCTACAATTTAAAGTTTTTAAAAAGAGACTAAATTTCTCATCCCCTGTGGCCCTCAGAGAATACTTAAAATACTCAATATTTATGTAGCATTTTTGGTGTTTTAGAAGTTAAAGATGGCTCCTGTTTCCTGGCAGTGAAGGAGCGTACCAGTTTCTGGACGTAGAAGTAACAGACCAGTGTTCCTCTTCTCTTATTATTGTCCACAGTGGAATTAAATCCTGGAATGAAAAAAATAATTGCAATTCTCAGTATAGTTCACATGCTCTCTATGGAGCTGCTGCAACCTGTGTGTGAAGACTTGAACCTGCCCAGAAGTCTGGTCTGTCAGTCAGGAAGTCTTGAGCCCTCATCCCCACTCTGCTATGAAGTTCACCTTGGTCACAGTTTCTCTCTCTCTGACTAACCTACTTCACAGGGTTGTTGTGAGGATAAAGTAGGAAGGGGAGAACCATGTATGCTGCCCTGAACTCCTTGGAGGAAAGGTGGGATAAAAAATGTAGGAGATCCCAGGAGGTATAAGATCAGCTATGATTACTGCGTGGCGGGAAGGATATTAATCTGCTTAGAGGGCATGCTCTTTATTACAGTGTTCTGAGCAAGCTCTTTGGATATGCAAAAGGGTTACACTCTCTCTCACTTACTCACTAAGGTTTTACATGGCCTGGTACTATGGCTCTTGAGTTAATGCCCTTTGGGTAGCCCACTGGAATTTGTGTCACTTGACAGGGCTGAAGGAATTGTTTGTCAGATCTGAGTCTGGCACAAGAGGTGGGGGCAGAAGCGAGAGTTGATTGGAAAGAAACAGAGCTGGGAGAACTCTTGTGCTGTTTAGGGGGAGGGCTGCTAGCTACTCACTAGAGGAGTCTGAATGCTTTCCAGTTTCCATACACTTCTCTGGTGCTCTAAGGTTGATTCATCAGACCTCCAGCTCATGATTTGGAAGAAGAGCAAAGAATGGGCCCTGCGCTCTCTCCTTTCTCTCCCCCACACACCTCAATGTGCCCAGATTCTTTTTCTTGACAAGCAGTAGTTTGCCATTTCATGCAAACCAGTATGTGTGCAAACTATAGGCTGTCTGGACAGGAAACCAGAATTTGCTAATGATTTCTAGTTTCTAGGCTATCCCTGGCTTGCATGAATCACCATTTGTGTTAAGCAGCAAACCGTCAAGAAAGTCCCTGACCAAGATAGCCCAGGCAAGCCCAAGCTTATCAGATCTTGGAAGCTAAGCAGGGTTGGCCTTGGTCAGTAATTGGATGGGTGACCACCAGGAAGGGGGGGGGGTCACCATAAGTCAACTATGACTCCACCACCACATCAAGAAAGAAGTAGTAAGAAAGGGAATTCAAGCTTGAGCAGGGGATGAAGGTGATGAAGCACAAAGGCCTGAGCTTCAAGCACAAGACCAAGCCTTATGAACCGAGCCCAATTAACCTGATAAAGCAGCCTTCGGAACTTCCTACCACTCGGAGGAAGTATGACAGAATGGTTTCATGTTTTCCAGGCCTGAACCATAGCAGGTGACAAGATCTGCTTTTAGTAAGAGAGATCGATGGGGATCATCAGACAAAGACCCTCAGTAATGCAGGTTAAGTTTACGCCTTCCTCAGCAAGTGGAAGGGAGGCAATGTAAGAAAACAACATTCTCACTTGGAAGAAAAGGGGGAGGCTTATAAGCTTGGCTGGTCATCCGTCCGTCCTCAGGATCCGGAGCAGCATCGCATGGACCTCCTCGTCCATGAAACCCTGAATAGGAAAAATACATTCCCACGAGTACAGTCGAAAAATTCCACCCCCAAACAATGCTCATCGGCCTTTAAGAACACCATGGTAGGGAGAATAACAGCTAGCCTAGGTGCACAGCACAACCTGTATTCTACATCCTACTGCTGAGAGTTGGCAATCGAATGCTCCTGCACAGTGAAAAAAAAATCCTCCCCATACATAAACCAGAGTTAAAACAGTAAAGTTCTAGCCCAGCCTTTTCCCTAACATGTTAGATTTCTGCAAGTGGGGATTATTATGGTTTAGATTTCACTAATTATTTAAAGTTTATTGACCTCATAGAAACACTCAAATAATAATAGAGAGGAAT
Organism: Eublepharis macularius; assembly: GCF_028583425.1. NCBI lineage: Eukaryota > Metazoa > Chordata > Lepidosauria > Squamata > Eublepharidae > Eublepharis > Eublepharis macularius. The sequence continues at coordinate 229,066,827 of NC_072790.1, read as the reverse complement.
CAAATAGCCCCTTCCCCCCCCCACAAAAAAAGCTAGAAGCCTACATAGACAGGACAGAAGAAAAGGATGAGTACAGGAGAAACAGAAGAAAAAGGAAAACAGCGTACAGGAGGAGAGAGGATATAGGCAGAATGCAGCAGTAGAGGATTCCAGGGAATACATGGAATTGCTGCTTGAAAAAAGAGAAAATCTCGCTGTATACACAGCATCCTCCAATACAATTTGCTGTTTGTATAACCCGGCACACACCATGTAGGGACAAACCACTGTTCTTGCAGGCCTTTGCTTAGGTATCTCCTACCAACTTGAACGAACACAGGATATCCAGTATTCTTACCTGGGCCGCATTGAGCAGGTGGGTTCTGTAAATGGACACGATATCTTGATGATTCTTCTGGATAACCTGGAACAGTTGACAAAACGCCAGTGAACCCGTGTCAAGAACTGACAGTCTACGCCACCTCAAGCCTCACTATACTTTACAAAGTTCTCATGTTTGTTGGTGTTCAATTCAAAGATTTTGTATCAGACTTGCAATGGGAGTTTTGTGCCTCCCCAGATGCATGCCATCTCCACCTTTTCTGTTTGCGACCACTGCTGCTTCAACACTAGGAGAATTTTCCATGGTGATACTGGCCGTCGTCACACGGGCATCTCTTCCGTTAAATTTACAGCATATAGCGTCCTACCTGTTATCGGCACAGTAACGTTTCTTTGGGTCACCTAACGGCTCTTCGCGCCACCAGCTGTCCACACCGAAGCACTCTGTTCTGTTCTCTCTAACCGCACAGAAGCAGCTCCTCCCCCCTTTTTTTTTATTATTCTGGCGTTTAATTCCGCTATAACGGATTAACAGCATATAAACATTACGACCCTTTTGTTTTTCCAACTTTGAAATTATATAAATAGCCCTTTGCCCACAGAAAACGCCCTGTCTGACGTGATCCCCATCGCTGAAGACTCTGCCATGGCAATTGAGTCATTTTTACTTCAGCAGAAAGTTTGCATTGTGTTATGTCGTTATGGCGTTATAAGGACATAATAAAATAAAAAAAAGGGGAGTTGCAGGAAGAAATGGATTCTGGGATTGAAGGGAGGGCATAGGACGTTGCGAGGCGAAATACATCGATGTGAGGCATTCACACTGAGGCGCAAAATATCGCAACTATCAAGCAAAAAATAGCAATGAGGAAATCGCTTCAAGGTGGGTTTTTGCCGGGAAATGGCACCATTTAAGCGCCTTTTTAGCGCTAAATAAAAGCCCGTGTGACGACGGCCCATGTTGCCGATGTGATTGTGGGTGAAATTGCCATTCCAATACAAAGTCCAGATGGCTCAGGGCAAGCCATTTTCTCCCTTTCACTGGATGCACATTGAAGCTCTTACCTCCATCTCGCAGTTGCTCTGTTCTGGAGTAATATGCCCTTTTGAAAAGATAGAATTAACTGGCAATAATTAGGTGAGTAGCTGAAGAAGGGAGCTTCTTCTGACTCTTGAAAGCTTAAACTCAGAAAATCTTGTTGGTCTCAAAGGTGCCAGTGGACTAAAATCCAACTAGCAATAAAAAACACCTGTCCCCTTCCATGACATTTCTGAGTGGAATAAGGTCATTGGTCAGCAGAAGAAATGTATAATGTGAAGTGATGCACAGAAGTGGAGTAGGGAGCTTTCATATACCAAATTTGGAGCCCCAAATTGATAAACTAGGCACTGGTTGGGGAAATCTTTGTACTGCAGAATGAACCCCCAAAATAGAAAGTATTGAAGTTGAAACTGCGTTACAACATCGTACTGACTTAATTTTTAAAAAGTTTTTAATTAAAAAAAAGTTTTATGGATACTAGCAACTACAGGGCAATTCACAGACAAAATGCATATAAATGAAGGAAGTAAAGTGGGGTTTTCCTTCTATTTAAGCACAAGGCATATTTTCCAGTCATTCCACAAGAACAAGATTGTGCTGATAGCATCCTGCCCGGAAACACTGTTTTTTAACAGGTTTTAAATAAAGCAGATTTGTTTGTGTGTGGAAAAAAACTAGCTATTCATGATCTGAGCATGACTGCAAGGTGATCTCATGTAGAAACAGGCAGGAAAAATGCACGACTCAAGTGAACGAAATGGAAACATCCTCCAGATGAAAGGAGTCCATGGTGCATGAGGATGTTTGTGAGTCCTCAAACTGCACAGTGGAGGTGCTACTGGCTCCATCACAAAAATTATGTATACTGTAGGGGGTGGGGTTTGTGACAGAGCTAATACCAGCAGCCCCACAGGGCAGTTTCAGGATGCAAAAATGACTTGGGAGTTGGTGGTGGAGGTTGAAGCTGCTTCTCCCCGTGAACTATAGGCCCAAGCAGAAAAGGGTCTGAGAGGCACAAAACTCCCATTGCATGTCTGATACAAAGTCTTGTGTTGTCCACTACAAACAAGAGGACTTCGCAAGATGTAGTGAAGCCTGAATGCGGTAAAATACACATGCACACACACCTATATGTGTTACCTATATGGGTCTTTTTGACTTACATAGTTTGGTGGTTTATGAGCATGAGCTGTGAGCCAGAAAAAGTCCCCGATTCAAACCTTACTTCAACCACAACTCACTAGATGGTTTAGGTAAGCCTTGGCTTCTTGTGGCTCGAGACTCTCCATCTCTAATATTTTCTATGGTAAATAATAATATATTTCCTATGGATGCACACGATAAGAAGTCCCAGTTGGAAGCAGGATCACATGGAGAGTGTATGCAGTGAGTATGCTCATCACCTAAGACTGTGTATGTGTGAAATGCATAAAAGCTATAGCCATGCAAGAAACGTGTCTTGTCTGAAATGGCCCAAGTCTGGCCATATGGTGTGAACAGCTGAGTCTAATTTCCAGTGTGACTCACAGAATATCTAAGGGTCGGGGCAGATCTTTGTCAGTTTTTTAAAGAGAAATTACATCTCTGCAGGCTCCAATTTGGATGAGGACCACATGGGGAAGGTAGAAGGGGTTTAGTGTTTCTATCCCTGTCCTGGGACAGAAAAGACTAAGAGTGATTCCGCACACGTTGGATAATGCACTTCCAATCCTCTTTATAGATCATTTGGAACGGATTTTTTCATGTGTGGAACGAAAAATCCACCTCAAACGATATCCAACGTGTGCGGAATCAGCCTAAGACTAACATGGGGTAACATGGCGTATCAGCCTAAGACTAACATGGGGTTAGTCTAACATGGGGTACCCACGTTAGTCTTCGTCTTTTAAATGAATAAAAATGCTGATGTCTATCTTTTGCTCCTCTTTTTTTTAAGGGCTATAACAATGTGGGGAGCCTGGTTTCAGTTTGTGAAACTGTCCATTGGTGAAAGAGTTAAATCCTGTCTCCCATCACTGCATGGCCCTTATCTAAACTGGTACCCCATGGGATTGTAATTAAGCTTCTAAAACACACTGGGATAATGAATCTCCCAGCTCCTTGTTTGTCTTGTCTGGAAGTTTAAAGTTGCATGTAAAGGGATTTTTGAAAAGGTTCTGGCCCTGGTGCATTGAAAGAATTGTAACACTGCCCAGAAATTATACTGATTAGGTATGCTAATGTGGCTGAGCTGAATAACAGAACTGATTTTATAGTAGATTGTATAGGACATCTGAGAAATTCCTGAAGGTTACAAGTCTTGTACAAAGGATTTTTAAAAAAAGATTCTAGCCCTCATTGGCTCACCGAGAGAACACTGAAGGTTGGGTATATTAACATCTCAATCTGAACATGTATTACTAGCACATCTGCTTTGAACAGTCACCAGATTTTTATTCCCCTTGATATTTGATGCAAGGGGCAGGGAAAGAAGTCCTTGATTATGGGAACAATCCCGAGCAGGTCTACTCAAAACGAAGTCCCATTTTATTCAACAGGACTTGCCAGGAGAGTGTTCGTAGGATTGCAACCTATGAGTGTGCTAGCCTCTTCCAGTTTCTTCAAAGCTGCTTTGTTCAGTTCCAGGGATATTCATCTCATTCAAAATACTCACTTCGATTTGCAGGTGGAGACGGGCACGTTCACTGCGCAGGTTGAGGACTTCGCTCGAAAGCTTCTCGGTTTCTTTTAGCAGCTTCTTTATCTGCAGGGAGATGATAAAACAGCATTTAAGTGTCTCCTCCACTCCTTGAGCGAATTGCTCTTTCTCAGACTCAGTTCCCCATCTGTAAAATGGGAATAGTACAAGGCAATCCTAAACAGATTTTTCAGGGCTACCATGCAAAAGTCCTATTCAATCTCACCCCTTGATGGGAAGAGATTTTGCATCAGAGACAACGAGAAACTTACTGAACACACGTGAAGCTGCTTTATACTGAATCAGATCTCTGGTCCATCACAGTCAGCATTGTCTATGCACACTGGCGGTAGGTCTCCAGCATCTCAAGCAGAGAGCTTTCAGATCACCTACTGCCAGATTCTTTAACTAGAGATGCCGGGGATTGAACCTGGGACCTTCTGCATGCCAAGCAGATGCTCTGCCACTGAGCCACAGCCCCACATCGTTTACTAATTTCTAGATAGAGGCTAGCTGGACAAGGGTAGGAAGGAGCCTGGAAAAACATTCAGAGCTGCTTACAGAAACAGTACAAGGCTGGCGTCACACAAAGCCTAAGTTTCCATAAGAACATAAGTAGACCCTGCTCGATCAGAACATTGATCCATCTAGTTCAGCATTCTAGCTCACACAATGGCCAACCCGTCCCAACATTCAATTGAAAGCCACCTTTGGCTATTACTGACTATAGATTTAGAATAGCATCCCTCTGACTCTATGGTGAAATCCTTTGCATTGGCTAATAAAGTAAAAATCAGTTCAACTTTACATCGGAAGCAATAATGGGGACTACATTACGATTGTACCTCAACCAATTAGAGTTCCTAAGGCAGGGATGTCGAATCCCAACAACCAATTAAAACATTTTCTGGCTAGTGCTTTGAGGTGATCTGGAAGCCAAGCTACAACGGGTAGTAGCAGTCGTTCTTTCAGCTCCGGCCCTTCAAAAAGGAGGGAATCCAATTCCTTCCTGTGAGGTGGAACATTCCTGTACCCTTTCCTAGAAACCTGAGGGCCTCAGTTTTCATATTAGCTGGATTTGCATGATAGGGGCTCACAGGCCCCCTAGAGTACCCCATAGATCCCTAAGGGTCCCCTGACCTAGTTTTAGAAATACTGACCTAGCTTAGAAGGCCATTGGTGAGGATGATTTGCACATGCAGCATTCCAGTTTTAAAATGTGATGCTTTGCAAATGCAAATTCCCATAGATGAGTGATTTTGCCTCAGCCAAAGTCACATTTCAGTCAGGCCTGAGCCATTGCAGTTGAGATGTGTGAGGAAACCATCACTGGGATCTATTAAGATGTGCTGCAAAGCTAGACAGAAAGACTACCCCCCCCTCCCACACACACACACCAATATCTCCTTCAGCAATTACTCGAATTTCTACAGGATAGCTCCCTTTGACTGTTGAGGATTCAGTGGTCCCTACCTTCGCTTCTCTGTCCTGGCAAGTCTTGGTCAGCTCTTCCACCTTCCTGTTCAACTTGTCCACTGAAATCTCCAGCCGCTGTGACTTCCCTCTCAGTTCGTCCACTTCCTCCTCGTGCTCTGCTGCCTCAGATAGCAACTCTTTGTTCTTCTGCCTCTCAGAAGCAAGCGCTTCCTTGTGGTGGGCAGACTCCCCGCTCGCTTTCTCATACTTTTCCTGAAGGGCAGCCAGCTCCTCTCCCAAGGCTTGGGCCCTGAGAGACAGCATGCCACGGACCTTCTCGTGTTTCCGGAGAGCCTCCTCCTCCTCATGGCGCAGCTCAGCCATCTTGATGGTGAGCTGGTCAATCAGGTTTTTCATCGTGGCCGCCTCTTCACCTCTCCCGAGCAGAGAGGCCTGGGCTGCTTCGTACAGCTCCTTCAGCTCCTGCAGGCCTTTCTCCAGCTCGTTCATCCGCTGCCTGACTTTCCAGTTATCAGCAATGGCATCTGAGGCCTCGGAGTACATTTCTCGCCAAGATTTTTCATCTGCTGCGGAAGGTTTGAAGCCGTTATGGTCTGCAAATTGTGTGCGGTCAGTCTCAAGGGCGTGGTTTGCCTCTTCCATCTCAGATACCAGCTGTAAGGCTTCGTTCTGCTTCTTCACAACATTGTCGAGCTTCCAGTGTAGCTCCCTCAAGATGCAACTACCAAGGTTTTCATTCCCATTGTTACTGGCCTCTTTGGTCATCTGTTTCAAGAAGCTGTCCCTCACAGCCACCATCTCCTTCCTCTGGACTTCCAGTTTCAGCTGCATCTTCTTTGATTCTTCTTTCTCAGTTGAAAGCTGTTGGGACAAGGAGTTGACAGTCTTCTTCAACTCCTCCACCAAGCTCCCTGTCACCTCCTTCTGAGGCGATTCCTCTTTTGGATGGAACAACCCGTGCAGCTCCTCCTGTAGTTTCTCCCTCTCCCTGCTCAGCTTAGCCAGCTCCTTCACAAGGTTGCCGTTATTCTGTTTGAGATCCCACACCTCCTTCTCCAGGTCAGAGCTCCTTCGACTTGAACGGGCCTTGTTTTCACCCCTGTCAGGCTTCACCCTGAGTTTGACATGCCCAAGCGTTTCATCACATAGTTGATTCTTCCCTGTCTCGACCTTTTCCACCTCTTCTTCCTGATGCCCCGTGCCGTTAACTATGACTCCTGACTGAGAGGTCAAAATGGCTTCCCGAAGGGGCCTGACTTTCTCCAGAAGGCGGGAGTTGACCTGCTCCAACTTGGCGAGGGCATTCTCTAGGCTGGTGACTACCTTCTTCCAAATAGACACACTCCTCCTGACTGTTCCTGTCGGCACCGCCTGAAACTGGAGATTGAATCGGATGGCATCGTCGGCTTCCTTTTTCAGGGCCTCATTCTCAGTCATTACAATGGAGTTTTCCTTCTGTGCCCTGGAGTACTCCTCCTCCATCTCAGTGAAGAACTGGCATACTTTATCACTGGGGAAGCCTGTTCCCTGTTTCCCCACTTTCTCAGTCTCCCCTATATTTTTCGCCAGTAGCCCACGCAGCTGCTGGTTTTCAGCATTCAGTTCCTCCACGTGAGCCTCCAGCTCCTTCAGTGCCCCGCTCTGTGACTTCTTCTTGGCTTCATAGACAGTGATCACCGCTCTCATATTCTCCATGTGGCCTTCCATCTCTTGGACCCTTTGTGCAGCGCTTGCCTTTTCTTCAAGGGCCGCAGCCACTTCGGCCTGAAGACGCCTCAGTTCCATCTGCTGCTGTTTCTTCTCTTCCTCCTCCTCTTCACCAGGCCACCGTATTCTCTCCTCTTGGATCACCACAGTCTTGGGCTCTTCTTTTCCCCCTTCCACTGTCTGGGTTTCGACATGATGCTTCTCCTGCTCTTCGCGTTGCTTCTTCCTCCTTTTGAGCTCTTGTACTTGCTCAGCCAAAAGGTTGAGGTAATAATCTTCTTCTGTAACGTCGTCGCAGCTATACCTTTTGCTCAGCACCTCCCAGTCCCGGCTGTTGTTGTTCCCCTCAGGAAGGAGCTGGTTAATCTCTTGCACCTGGTCCCATACCTTTTCCTTTATCGCTTTACATCCTTCTGAGAGGCTGCCGCATTCTTTTGTCTTCTGGGCCAACTGCAGCTCTAGTTGGATGACCTTCATCTTCTCATCTCGGTATCGACTCCTCCATTCTTTCAGCTCTGCATCCTCTTCCTCGTCTTCATCATCACTCTCATCTCCTCTCTCGCTGTGGAGGGCCAGGCTACTTACATCGGTGTCTTTGCCACTCTCAGAGGGAACCTAAAACCACAGTAAAAATAATTTAAAACACTGTATTAACTTACAAGCTTCTCTGTCTGAGAGATGGGTGGGCTTCTTCCCCACTCCACACGATTAATTATTAACCCAGGATAAGTGGACCAAATCACACAGAAATCTCCTGAAGGATGTCACTGATGTACATACCGATCATTTTTAGCCATATTTTGTATTTTTTTAACATAATAAGGAAGTCAATTACATATAACAATCAATTACGGTTGATTAAAGAAAACCAGTATTTTTGCATACCAATAATGCCCAGTGCTTAGAGGGTTCCAGACTGTTGCCATCTGCTGTGCCAATAGGGATTGTCCCTCATTTCCCCTGTTCCCAATGTCCCATTCATTCATTTATTTACACAACATTTATGTCACCTCTCCAAGAACCTGCCCTAGATGACTTACAAAAAATAAATAATACAAACAAAAATTTAAAAAAAATATTAATATTTAGTCGTAAAAAACCAGACCAGCATAAAAGTATAGACAATAAAAACAGACCACTGACAGCTTAAAATAAGTTTCCAGACTAACATGGTATTAAAAAAAAAAACTCCTTAATTAAAAATTGGGATGAACAGAAGCATTTTGACCCGGCATTCCACAAGTGAGGTTCCGCTACTTAAAAGGTCCTGTCTGTGAGCTGCCACCTGCCTCACCTCTGCAGGCAGGAGCACAGAGACGTCATGAATGATACATGTGAGGCTCCTCCCTCGTCAGCACCCCTACCTGATTGTCTGCCATCTTGCCAGGTCCTCAGGCAGGCCTCAGAGAGGCAGGGAAGGGGGTTGCACCGCCTTGTTTCTTCTCCCGCCCTGGAAATGACAGCATACTCCAGCTGCCTCTCCTAGCGATTTCTCCTCAGCCCTCACAGGAACCTGTCTTTAAAGGATTCCCCTTGCCCCACCTCCCTGGGTCTTCTCCAAATCCTCACCCAGCCACCATGTGTGGCCTTTCTCCCAGCCTATCCGGTGGGAGGGCTGGGTAGATTCTGCTGTCTCCTGGCCTCACCCACTCCATCCCGGCCCAGGGCGGGTGTTTGATCTGTTCTCTGCCTGGCTCACCCCTGCTGCTTCTGAAGCCTCTCCAGTGGCTTCCTTGGCAACCTGGGGCCTGTGTTGGCCTGGCTCATGCTGTTGACAACTTCGCGAGAACCTGGCTGAGGTTGAGCTGCTGGGGCAACTGCAGGAGAATGGTGGCTGGGTGGCTGGAGGCTGTTGCCCGGGGTTGTGCCTGGACATTGGCTGCTGCTATCCCAATGATGGTGGCCTGGGGCTAAGGATGCCAGGTGCCCACCAGTGGTGGGCAATCTCCCAGTGGTTTACCTGCTTGCCCACTGGTTACTGGAGACAAGCAGGAGGTTTTGGGCTGCCCAGAGATCACCTGCTACCTGCAGGCACCCTGAGAACCCATGCAACGCATGGGTTCCCAGTGGGCGCAATGACGTCACTTCCAGAATGATGTCATTGCGCCAACCGCAGGAGTGCTTCCACACTTTATTTGGGGCTGATTTTTGGCCCAAACTGGCCCCACACAGAGCGTTGGGAGCACTCCCGTGGCCCACGTGACTCCCGTGGCCTGTGTGATGATGTCACTTCTGGAAGTGACGTCATCTCACAAGTGCTAGGAGCATGAAAGCACACATGCAAAAGGTACAAAGTAAGTGCCTGGTTCTCCACTCCCGCCGGGAGGGTATATGGGCCTGGCCACCCTATCTGAGGTTCTGTAGAGCCACCCGCAGCTGAGGTACTGATAGAGGCGGCACTGCAGGTCCTGGGGATGGTCCCTGCTGTTGCAGGGCTGGTGGGGGTGGCAGATAGGAGGACAGCATTGCCAGACACTACGCTCACCCACCAGCCTCCATGATTGGAGGTGGCATGAAGAAACTGTAAGTTCCTCGTAGCTAGTACTTGCTCTCTACCTTTATGTTCAGCAGCCTGTATCCTTAGTCTTTGCTTGTATTTTCCCTTGGAGTTGTGCCTTGCAGTAATAAAATTACTTAGTTAAAGACTTACAGTGGTTCCTCTTTGCATGCTCTGACTGCTGGTCAGTGCTACCTCGTACCCCTTGGGGGTATTTGTACCACTGTGCAACTGCCCTGGCACAAGGGCAGTCCCTTGGTACAGGGGGTGGTCCGAGGGTGTTGGCATACTCTACAAAGAGTCTTCAGCACTGACAGGTGGGGTAACATATGAGAGGCAGTGTGTCTCACCAGAGTGTGGGGGCAAGGAAAGATGTGATCCTATGTTTGCACCTGGACTACTAATCAAGATTCCAAACCCTGGTTTGTTCCCAGGTTGGAATCCCAGTTCGTAAGGCAAATTCTGGTTTGCAAATTCAGATGTAACCATATGGGTCACTGAAAGCCCAGGAGTAATAAATAAGCTTGTGCCACACAAGTGACAATGGGAGAGAGAAGAGGGATTGCACACACACCGTAAAGGCTCCGTAAAAGAGTCCATAATATGGCTTATTCACATAGCATCAAACAATGGTCTGGCATCACAGCAGAACCAAGCCATAGAGGAAACCGTGTGAGCCCACGAAAGGTATACCCATTTGGGGATAGATTCGAAAATCCCTTGAAGAAGAGCCACCAAGCTGGAAACGCAGCAGCTTGTCTTCAGCTAATTATTTTCAATAGCATAACTGGGACACAGCACAAAAAAGAAGATGTTTCTTGTGTAGCTACTGAGATATAACTACAGAGTATCTTCTGTTGCAAAATGTGTGGTCTCTTTTCCGAGGGGTTGAGGATTTCCTTACCTGTGAACCAGCTTCTGATGCGCAGTCAAGCCCACTTTCTGTGGAAATGGAGAAACAAGATTTGAACCAAGAGACGCTCACAACGCAAATCGAGCAAAACACTTAATCTGCCTTATTTTGCCCCGAGTTTATTGCCCTGCACATTCTTTATTGGTTGCAAGGGTTTTAATCAATTAATCGAACATATTAATTGACTAAAACATTTCACACTAAGGATTGATCACCAGCCACACATTGGCAAGAGCAAAAGCTGAAACTGAGACACAAAATTCAGCATCTGGTGGGGCTTTTTCAAAAGCAAGCTTATAGTCCTTATGGATATGCCATGCAGAAAATGCCTCGTCAAGTCCTAGAAAAATCTCAAAAGACAGAAAAAACAGTTGCTCTGTTCCGACATCATGTAAACCCATGGTTTGATTAAACACTAACTATAGTTAATATAACTGTCTGAACACAAGCTAATCCACCATTAATTATGGTTAGTTAAGGTCTTTAGGATCTGAGCTAGATTCACAAATTAACCATATTTAAAACAAATCATGGTTTTACATTGTCTGAACTAAGCCAGTAACTCAGTGCTAGGGTTCCAAAGACAGCCTTTGGAAATGCTGGGACATTAGGGGAGCAGTGCCCGGGAAGGGTGGAATTGGTGAGGATGTAATGTCACTTCAGGGTGATGCTCTAGGCTGGTAGTATCTACGATCTTTACCATAGAGATCAGGGGAATTCCTAGAACCTCACTCAGTGGAGGCTATTTGTTCTTCTGTCCTCAATTCCTTTCGATGGGAAATCTGGGCAGGGTAAGTGGGAAGCCTACTAAGTACCCTCTCCTGATCTGAATAGCTCAGGCAAGCTTGATTCATCAGATCTCAGAAGCTAAACAGGATCAGCCTTGGATATAATTGGACAGGAGACCTCTAACAAAGACCAGGGTTGCAGAGGCAGGCAACAGCAAATCATCTCTGTTAGACTGAATCCACACTTACCGGCACAGCGCTAAACCGGCGGAGTGAGAGCGTCTTTCTGGCACATTTTATGACATCATCGCGCCATGATGCTGCTCTCATGGAGCGATGACATCATAAAACGCGCCAGAAAGATGCTCTCACTCCACCTGTTTATAGCGCTGTGCTGGTAAGTGTGGATTTGCCCTTAGTCTCTTGCCATGAAAACCCCACCAGGGGTCACCATAAGTCAGCTATGACTTGACGGCAGTCTCTACCATCACCGCTAACTGCCTTATCCTGCATTAAGAAAGTGCATTGGTTTGGGAACAAATAACCTTGCAAAATGAAAAACTTGCCATGTGCTACATAAATGAACAATGAATGAACAAGTGCTGTTTGTTGTTACTAAGCCAGTAATGAATGGTATTCAGCAACCATTTTTAGTGGATAAATTAAATCAATCATAGTTTAAAAATTAATAATTCAGTATTTTAAAACAATTTTAAAATTTTTAAAAACATGGTAACTTTTTAAAAAAGTTACAGGATAAACACATCATCTCCATGCCTGTAGTTTGCCCCTTACCTCTTTTCTTTGACTTCTTCACGGCATTCCGAAGCAGACGCTTCAGTGGACGGTTCTTGGTCTTTGTGGCATAGAAGAGGGCGTCACGTCCTGTCTTGTCCATCAGCCCTACGTTGGCCCCATTCTGGAGAAGCAGCTCAGCAGATTCCATGCTGCCACTCTCACAAGCAAGAATGAGGGCAGTTCTACATGGAGGCGAAGGAGAAGAGTCATCAGTGGAAGGCAACTGAACAAGGAGTGTTACCAGCTGCTTGTGCCCAAGGTGCCACCACAGTCTTCCCAGGAGATATAGCAGGTAAGACATTTCCCCAGCATCTTTAAGCACAGTTCAGCAAAAGCAGATGTCCGATAGGGATCCCTAAATTCCCACCCTGTGTTTCCAGAGGTCTATGGAAGGTGCTCCAGCTCTTGGGCAGTGAGCGGGTTGGCAGTGAGGACTACACAAGTTGGCAACAGTGATGAAGGCAGAGGCTGCCGGCTGCCCAGGAACACAACCCAAGGTTGACATTCCTCCTCAGCCTTGAGAGTTATTATCATACAACGTGTTCTGTCTATGCATCAGTGACATTTTTATCCAGTCCTTCCCCAAAGAAATTCAAAGTGGTGTACATGGCATTTTCCTCTTCCATTTTATCCTCATAACAAACTCAAAACCACACAAGACAACTACTGGTGGGAGGGTTGTTCCCTTCGTGCCCTACTTGTTAGCTTCCATGAAGGCCTTTGGGTAGCCATTGATAGGCAAGAAGCGTTGCCATTTTGCTGAAAATGGGCTGGATAGGCCAGTTTGCATTACCCGCAACTGTTTGCCAGGAAAATAGTTGCCAACAAGCTTGAAGAAAAATGTCCTGCCCCTTTAATGTGTGTAAATGAACAGCTGAAGCTTTTCATGACAAGGAGGAAAACAATAGCTCATTAAACTTCTATTTAAGAGCAGGACATTTTTATCCAGCCTCTTTGCAACCTTCCAGAAGGACCTGGGGCATTTATATGAGGAAGGCAGCTTGGCCTTCCTCAATGTCCTCACTTGCTTTCCTCAGGTCTTTTTAAAAACAAGGCAACCGAAATAGTGGCCATATTCTCACGAGAGTTTGGAAAGCCAACCTTATTTAAGCAAGCTTAGAAAGAGCAAGGGAAGATAAGGAAGAAGGTAAAAGTGGCTGGGGAAAGGACAAAACTGGAGTCCCGATGCAAGGATAAGGAATAGTTTGTACATCTGGCATGAGTGACCGAGTAACTAAGAGTCTCTCTACACAAGGCATCTTCCACAAGACATCAAGTGTATGGAAACACAATATTAGCGGGGAAGCATAGTTTAAAAAGACAGAGCTGGCAGAGATCGCTTCTCAGAGAGTTTCTTAATTTCATCTTCGCCTCCCCTTCCAGAAGGTGAAGATAAAATTAACAAACCCTCTCGAGGAGCAATCTCCTCCAGCTCTGTCTTTTTAAGCTACCCCTGTGTAGAGAGGTGAAATTGACAGAGGCTTTGGCGCTGTCTTTTTAAATAACACTTCCCAGCTAACATTACATCCCCCTACACTTGAGTATCCCTGTGTCTCATGTAGAGAGACTCTGAGTGTCTATTTGTGCTATATGTGTCAGTAGTCTATCCGTAGTTTCTTTTTGGGTGGAGGGGGTGTGTCTGTGATTGTGTTTGGGGTTGGGGTTGGGGTGGCAGCTATGAAGAAGAGAAGAGAGGAAGGACTCTGGGACAATAGCAGATATACTTTTCTCAAAAGGCCCAGTCCCACACTCGGGCATCTTTTTAATTCTTTTTAAAACCCCAACCACCTACAATCAGGTAAAAGGGGGACACAAGCTTAGTGTAAAGAGTTGGTAGCGTATAAGCTACGTGCTCCCTAAAGGACGCTTGTTTGGGACTCTACTAGGATACGGTTGTATTTATTTATGAGGTAAGTATAAATCCCCCCTTCATAGATATTTGACTGGACAGACGAAGTACAGATGCAGAGAACCAACAAAGTTTTCTTTAACAGAAAATAAATTGTTTAACAGAGTAAAGGTTTTGTGTGGAATACTTCAGTATATAAAATAAAATTGGCTCTCAATTTCACTACAGATAAGATTGGTATGTCAGGCCCTAAACAGGATGCTTGTTTGTCTCACCAAAACAAGCTTTCTGTCCTAAACCAACCCCAAATCCTACTGAACAAGTGGCATAAAAGTCTGGCTAAGCTGGCACTTTTATCTAGAGTCCCCTATTTCCTGTCTGAGGAAAGGAATTTCTCTTCCTCCTTCTTAACTGGGTGGGCTCACCCCCCCTTCCCAGCCAAGGCAATTCCATGATTTCTGGCTGGCAATCACTTGGATTTCCATGAAGCCAAAATCACAAGGACTGGCTCAGAGCCCTGGAAGAGAGGCAGGACTTTGATAACTGCCACAGAGGTCTTGGGATTTGGTGGGAGTCTTACGTGGTGGGGACATGGGGTTGCTGTTGGTGCAATGGGTTAAAATCATACAGTTCCTAGTGATTCCTAGAGTGGAGTGAGATCACTTCTGGATTTTCCCAGGAAGTGAAGTAACTACATCATGCTGATGCCAATGTTTTACTTTATTTTTCTGCTGTTGGCTGCCAAAGCAGCGACAGGCAACAGGACATCTCCCACCTCCAGCAGGTGCCTGGGAACCCTACTTGGAGTGAGGGGCCTTGGAAATGTGTATGAGGTCTTGTGGTATGTTTGGGGGATAGCTGTTATTTAGGGTTGCCAGGTCTCCTGGCAGTGAAAGCAGGGGATGGGGGGTTGCAGGGCGGGGGGAGGGGAGTCATGCAAGAGGAACTTGCCTCCACCCCAAGTAAAATTAGTAAAAATTGACCTACAAACAGTAAATTTGGGGCCAATTTTTACTCAACTGGCCCCTGGTGCAACCCATTGCTTCCCCGTCATGCAGGGGTGGTTCCAGAGTGAGCCTCATCCTCACCGCCCTGCTCCCACACCTTTTCCCCCCTGCTGGCCAGGTGAGAGGTGGAAGGGGGTGGAGGCAGGGGGCAGGGGATCCCCCACCCCCACTGTTACAATGTATGGGTACATAACTTGATGGGATTTGTAATCACAAGCTGTGTACCTTACAGTAATAGAGCATTTTCTGCTGGTTCTGCTCTGTCATTCTTCTGGCCCCGCCCTTAGGTGGGTGGGCCTTAAACTGGGCTTTGCCCTTGGATGGGCCCCACCCCTTGCCCAATTCATGCTTTCCTAGAGTTGACAATGCAGTGGACGAGATGGCCCTTTGAAATGATCCAGCGGGGTTCTTACAGCTGTTACTTCCTGGGAGCCCCTGCTCTCGTAGATCATAATGAAGATTCAAACTGCTGGCGTGGACAGGAAATCACAGGTCATGCAAATGTACAACTGTGGCAGCCATCAGCCATGGCCACTCCTGTCCATGGGCCTCAATAAATGTTTGGTCCTACCTGCTGCTGATGCCAGCCGTGATAAAGAGACAGACAAGAGACTCACTTTCCATCTTTGTCCACGAGGTCAACTGTGGCTTCTCTCTGGAGCAACTGGGAGCAGATGGCAGGATAGTTCCCCTGAGCTGCAACCATCAAAGGCGTCCGTCCGTTCTGGAAGGACAGGGACAAAGGGAGAGGGAGGGAGAAGAATTGGGGAGTCTGCTCTCATGCTTCAGAGGTCATGGAGTGAGCTAAGCTTGATTACAAGCTGAAATGTATTTATTTATTTACTTCATTTATACCCTGCCCTTCTCCACAATGAGGACCCAAAGTGGTTTGCGCTGTTCTCTCCTTCATTTTATCCTCACAACAGCCCTGTAAGGTAGGTTTAGATTAAGAGCTAAGCTACAAGAGATGAATTACGTGAGGAGGAGCACGTGATGGAAGTTGCAGTGTTAGCCGGGAAGCTGAGTTTTAATAGAGGAAGGCATTGTCAATTTCCCCTCCCTACAGAGCCAGGGAGATCCCAGCGCAGAAGGTTTGTTTATTTCCTCTTTGCCTCTTAGAAGGGGAGGTGAAACTAACAAAGCCTTCAAGAGGCAAAGATGAAATTAACAAACTCTCTGAGCAGTGATGACCTCTCTGGCTCTGTAGAGAGGGGAAATTGACACAGCCTTCCGATCTCTTTTAAAACTCAGCTTCCCGGCTAACATTGCAACTTCCTTCACATGTTCCTCCTCATGTAATTTGTCTCTTGTAGCTTGGCTCTAAGAGTGTCTGACAGGCCCAAGGTTGCCTAGCAAACTTCCATTGTTATAATTTTCATGGGTAGGTTGTGTTACATTGCTGCCACTGTTTGAAGTGGTTCTGTTATCTTTGATGGCAATCACCTAATTTTGATCATTGACATGTCAGTCCTCTAGCGAGAACTGGCTCTAAACTGCCTAGAGCACAAGTTTTCAACAAAGGTGGATTGAAATCATGAAATAAACAGAGCTGTTGATTCAAGACTGGTGTGTTTCAAACCAGGTAAGGGGGGGTCAGCATATTCTCCAGCCGCCCTTCTTTACCAGAGGCAATCCAAATTACTTAACACTGTCTCTATTCAATCACTGTCCCTATTTTTGCCCTTGGGGGGATCCTGCTAAAATTGTTTTTTGCACATTATGCAAGCTCTGTGTCACCCTGCCCAATGCCATTTCAAGTTTAACATGATCACATGTGAGTTGTGGATTTTTCTCAATTCCCATGTGTGTATTGCCCAAGTTAGCATCAGAACTAGAGATGGGCACGAACCAGAAAAAACCTGAACCATGTGGTTTGTGGTTCATCAAATTTCACGAACCATGAACTTTCACGAACCTGCCCCTGGTTCACAAACCAGTTTGTTTGGTTCGTGAAAATGGCCGAATCCACACTACCGTTGTTCTTGCGGCAGTTTTTCACTTCTGCAGCGCCATTCCTTCATCTGTTCACATGCATCGTCTCCAAAGCCGTCATTAATTCGCCATGGCGTCGCCACAGCCCATTGCACTTTCGCCGCGGGTTATCTTTTGATGAATAACTGCCCTCCGTTGAATTCCGAGCCTCTCTTGACCCGCCTCCCAATTAAGGAGTAATTCTCCACCTTTGTCCCCACCCCTTTTTTTAAAAAATAAGAGTACCGTGTCGATATGGCGACATCTCATCATATTAATCTCATTTTAAAAAAGCGGGCAGACCTCAAATATCAGAGGAACAATTTCATATGTTAATTCAATTTATATATTGGGGGGGGGGGCATCCACATGATACTGAAATCATGGCTCATGTTACGCCCCGACACGGACTGTGCCGACAAGTTGGGCACAGATTTCAATTTTCCAAAGACAAAATGAAGCTCTGCTGTGAGATGCTGCTGTAGGTGATCGTGACTGCTCACCCATTCCCGGATGATTTCAACCAGCATGCAGGCTGTGATGTTCCGAGCGCTCATCGTAAGTGTCTCGGGTGATTTTTTAAAATATATTATCTTAATGGTGTCGTTGTACCATTGAACCAGGATGCTTACTCGTCGATATAGCGTCAATTTGTCCTTTAAAAAAAAAAAAAACCGCGGAGCCGTTCGGGTTTTTCCCGCCCCTTTACCCGTCTTTTTGAAAGGGGATGTGATCAATGGATTGCGCAGGAGAAGCGCTATTCAAAGGGTGATGTGGACAAACAAGCGAAGAATGCGCAATAACAGATGGAGCAATCATTGCACAAGAAAAGCGGGAGCTAAGGTAGTGTGGAATCGGCCAATGTCACACCCAGGTCAGAAAATTGTCACTTCCGGGTCAGCAGAAGGTCACTTCCAGGCCAGCAGAAGGTCTGCAGGAAGTCCATCCTCTGTTGCCTAGGAAATCGATTGATTGGCACCAGGCTGTCTGCAGTGATGAACCAAAAAATGAAGCAAACGAACCAGCCTAAAAGTTTATGGCGGTTCGTCAGAAATGGGATCTGACGAACCATGGTTCACAAACCATGAACCAGCCTGGTTCATGCTTAATTCTGGTTTGTATTTTGGTTCGTGCCCATCTCTAATCAAAAGTACAGTGCTTTAGGGCATCCACCTTCCTCTCTGCATCATTTTCCCAGCCTTAAACAGTCTGGGGGGAGGGCTCTATTCAAGCTGTTGGGGAAACCTATGTGTACCCCAGGAAACACATGGGTTTCTCCAAACAGTGCTCCCAGGACTGTTTCTCCATGTGCTCTATGATCCATTTCTTAATCAATCATGTATTTGTTATTTTTCAGAGTTCAGCTTCTTTTCCAGGGTTTTCAGAAGTTAGATTTCATACAAATGAAGGAGCACAGACTGCCACTGCACACTGTGCAGCTGCTGAGATAAGTTTTGAGCTGTTGATAATGGATTGTAGGAGAACAGTTTTTTTAAAGCTTATCTTTAATCTAAATAACAGATAACAGTGTTCTGTTTTCAAATTGTGCAGGATATGTGAAAAAGGCAGAAAATGAAATAAAAGTATAGCAGTGAGTAATCTGCATGTGGGGGGGGGTGTTTCTTGTGCTGTAAATTTGGGTGTAAGAATGGGAGTGTTAAAAGCATATCCCTAATTTTTAAATCTGTGAAACATTGGGATATACAGATTCCTCATATTCCAGTGTTAAACCTGCAGCTGTGCCATCAACAGCGCCACCACTAAGGTGTGGCCACATGATAGAATTACAAGGAAAGTAGCTAGAATGGCATTGGGGATTTTTTAACAAAAGATTCGAGTGGTGTATGCTTCCTGCTTTCCCTCACCCACTCACTGATCTCACTGCCTTTGGCACCTCCCTTTGCCTTCAGCAGCCAAGTCTGAATCTGGCTTATTCCGCAAACGTTGGATAATGCACTTTCAATGCACTTTGTCAATCGTTTGAGGTGGATTTTTTGTTCCGCACACAAAAAAATCCGTTCCAAATGATCTATAAAGAGGATTGGAAGTGCATTATCCAACGTGCGCAGAATCACTCTCTGTCTTGCTTTGTAAAAGAGAAGTATATTCCTCGAATGATTTTTTTTCGTAACAGCAAAAAAACTACTGAGACTTACGTTGTCCATAACATCCAGGAAAGCTTCTTGATCACACAACAGCAACACACTAGATGCGCATCCTGAGAAGGCTGCAGGGGTGGTGGTGGAAAAAAGGGGGGAATTAGCATTAAACGTTAAGACTTTTTAAAAAAGGCATAGCCACAACAATAGTTTCTTGTATAAATAGCAGTAAAACTGGCAATGTCTACCTGAAGCACTGTGAGACCTCCTATGCCCTGATCCCACCCATGGACCAGTGATTAAAGGAAAACTAGGGTGTATATCTTGATGCCTATATTCACTCATCAGCCAAACAGAAAGCCTGTAGTAAGGCCCAAATGCAGTGCTTCAGGGGCCAAGAACAGCCCAACAATTTCCATGCTCCATTTGTGGATTCCACCCCACCATATGCAAGTACTGCTTGGCAGACCTGAGGACTACACTGTTTCAGAGCTCAAAAGCAGTGCCAAGATGTGGTACTGGATTGCATTTAGTTCTGGCAGATGGATTCCATAAAGTTCCCATGAACTCAAAGTAACATGCTTCGCAGCACAATTGGGTGAATGAATTATGAGCTGAGTGGGGTTGCTGTCCTTGCAAAAAAATGGAGCTGTATCATTGTGAACTGCTTTGTTGTTCAAAGGAGGATGAAGAGAGGTCAGCCTTAACAGAAGGAATCTCTTGTTCCAAGTGAGATTCTAGATTCCCATTGTGTCCTACACATGGATTTGAACACTGCTCTACTTATTTATTTAAATAGTACCTTCCTTCCCAATGGAGATCCAAATCAACTTAAAACCTCATTCTCCCCTCCTCTAGTTTATCCTTTCAACAACAACCCTATAAGGTAGGCTAGGATGAAAGAGAATGACTGTCCCAACGTAAGCCAGTGAGCTTTCATGTTTGAATGGGGACTTGAACCTGGGTGTCCCAGCTCCTAGTTGGGCCTTACTCAAACTGCACACCATGCTGGCTTTCAAAAGGCCTTTATTTGCATTGCCTCTTTAGGGTCTCACCTGCCCAGTGTAGAGGTGTACGATTCTCTCCATCTACACAGTCTTCATTGGCTCCATGCTGCAGGGAAGCAATTTAAAAAAATTATTCACAGATTTCTCCAACTTGTTACAGCCACAGTACAAATCAGTGCAGGACCATGCTAATCACAAAATGCTGAATACAACATGATGTCGTACATTTGGGAAATGCTTGAGCTCAGACTTTAACAAGTCACCAGAAAAAAAAGAGTTTCAAGTTTTGGAATACTTGTTACAAAATACGTCTCTACATCCTTGTTGTATACACCCTGACACTAGGGATGCAAGAAACCCCCAATAGAATTCCACTCTGACATCCATTTTCCTAACACAGAGTAAAAAATCTCTATGGAAGATCCACCTCCCTTTATAGATATTGGTGCTTCCCTACTTTCTATATCTCCATCTCAGTTGTATTGGAGGCCTTAAAATGTATAGCATAGATATTGTTCTCTCACTGATTTGCATTATGGGTGTTACAGTTGTAATCGCATATACATACAATTTTGTGCATAATCATGTGAGAATATGAGGTTTTTATTGAATGAATGCACAGCTGATCACATGAAAACAATAGATTTCAGTAAGCATCCCCTCCATTGACTTTTGGAACACAGTTTTACTAATAGAGAACCACACCTTTCAAAACCAATTCTGATTTCACGTAAAATTCAGAGCATAGTAGAACAAGACCTCACAGAGAAACTGTGATGAATTTGAAGTGTGTGTGTGTGTGTGTGTGTGTGTGTGTGTTTCTGGGTTTGCTCCGACTTGTGTTACATTCCTTCTGAATTCCAGTTGAACTTTCTAACATTAATTATGGAATTAATTAAGTCTGTGAAATGTGTTGCATGATAAAATTCCTTCTCATTTTTCACCCTCCAACACATACTGAGGCACATTGTGCATCAATAAAACACTGCAAAAAAAAAAAGATCTTGGTGTGATTTATGTATGACTGCATCAAAATTCCTTTTGTGCAGCTTCTACCAACGTACACATGCCTGCACACCAATGTACACGTGTCCTGCACGCCAGTAAAACTCTGCACATAAAGAATCTGATACAATCCCATGTCTGATCACTTTGATTATTGTTCTTGGCATTTACCAGTGCACACATTGCTAATGGGACTGCAGCACACACTGCACACATAGCACTGTGAACGAAATTCAGAAATAACAAAACATGGAGCAATGGAAAATTCCTCATGCATCTGTTCATCTTTAAAACGAGATTAACCTGGAAACTGAAAATGGGCTAATTCGATAACTCCAAAATACGGTAAGAAATTTGCTGACTCAGCCTAGCGTATTCTGACTGGCAGCAAGTCTCCAAGATCTCAGATGGATCCCTTTCTCCTTAATACCTGCTCGCTCTTTGAAATAAAGGACTGAGAACCTTGGACATTCTGCTTGCAAAGTATGTCTTCTACCATCAAGTCACAGCCCGGCCCATAAAAAATATAGATCCTAATAAATATGCAACGTTTATTTCAGTGGCAGAATACAGAGGGTCCTCCTGACCACAGGAAAGATAGTCCTGGGTTGGCTAAGACACTCAAACACAATGCACGTGTCCAGATTTTGGCTCCTGGACAAAGCTGGGAGAGATCCTATGCCAGTTCCACTCACCTCCACCCTTTGTATGTTCTCTTTCCTATTCAGAAGCAACAACAAGTGTGCATCTTCTCTCAAAGGCAATCACTGCCTCTGTGCCTCTTGTCAGAATGCTGTTTTATGAGGCATCATAACCACAAAGAGGGGAGGCTGTTGGGCCTCACTGCCTTGGAGGCGCAGCTAACTAGGCTACGGCAAAATAAGCCGTCAAGCAGGAAACTCCTTGCCATCCCAACTTTCACAACACACCCTTTCCCCTCCCCAAATTAGTTCTCATCTCGGGATTTGAACACCCCACCCAGCTTTGACTCTTCTCAGTCACCTCTATGTCGAAACTACCCCCCACAGGCACATTTTGCAACATCTTGGGGAAAACAACCAGCCCCAGAAAAAGTCTCATGCGAGAATGGAGTCGGACTGCCGTACTCATGAGACTGTGGAGGGGCTGTGGCTCTGCGGTAGACCACATGCTTTGCATGCAGAAGGTCCCAGGTGCAATCTCCAGCATCTCCAGTTAAAGGTTGCGGGAGGCAGGAAAAATCCCCACCACCGTTCAGAGTGCAATACTTAGCTAAGATCGTAGCTATTGTGTCAAGAGGATAGTGCACTGCCGAGTTTACGGTGCATACCATCAATCACAGCTGGCCACGCCCGCTGTGGACTTGGCTGCATGCTACATTTTCCCTGGGGACATTCACAATTTGACTTGAGAGCAGCGTTCTGGAGTTCTGCACTTTCCTGGTGCAGATGGGAACCGATCTGGATTGGAACACAGTGAATAGGATAAGATAGATTCGATCTTCCCCGGTGCCATTTTCCTGGCCTGAGACAGTCCCAGGGAACCACTAATTGCCCCATTAAGGGCTCCATGTTCTGAGGGATTACATAGTATGTTCACAGATGGGGTCAATAGTAGCTCCTGGGGGCATTTAATGTGAGCAATATGGTGGTGTGTGCACGTAGGGGGGAGATTCTTCAACCTATGTGCCACAGTTCCAATGTGAGCCAACCCTTAGACATCTGCAGAGAAAATGTAACATGTAGTTGAGCCCTTTTTTCCCATTAGGATGGGCAATCCCTTTCCAGCAGGCAAATCAGGCAGAGATTGATGGATTTCCCAGATCAAACTGGAAACCAAGAAGTACGTGTCAGACTAGAAATACCAATTGCTGTATGTGCATTCCCACATTCTGAATCCAACTCTGCCTTGAACCCTCACTGGTGATAGCCAAGTCAGCAGGCATGGGTACCAACAGCACTTCCTCCTTAGGAAATATACATCCCATGGGGCATTGAGCAGTTGTCCACTAGCAAGGTCCATGCCACTTAAGGTTGCCCATCTCCTGGTGCATCCCGGATATACTACTGATCTCCAGACTACTGAGATGAGTTCCTCCAGCTGCTTTGGAGGGCGGACGCCTTCCCTTATCCAAGCTCTGCATTCCACAAGATTCACCCCCAAATCTCCAGGAATTTCCCAAACCAGAGTTGGCCACTCTAATCCCACTGATTTAGTGAGGTGAAACAACCCCTTCTAGAGCAGAGAAGTAGCATTCTCCGCTCCCTCTTCAGATACTGTTGCTGTGAAACTTGGAATTGAACTTTGGCTTTCTCTTATCTTGATTGGCTGGATGCCATAATGCAGAAGAAAGTTATCTGGTGCCCCACCAACTTAAGTAGTTACTTTATGCCCCTGGCTGAAACACAGCAATGGTCTGACTCGATATAAGGCAAGTTCATATGAAATGGTCCAAATCTCCCAGCTGCATATGTAAATGCTTTCTTGTGCGCTCTTTTTTGGGACAAGGCCCTACTAAGATTTGAGTTGCTCATGTTGTCACTCTTTTGGGTTCAGCATCTTCTCATGCATCTCTAGAAATTAAATTTCTGAGAGGAGAATGGAGACATCCTCTTTCTAGAGTGCATACATTTAAGCAAACACTTATGACTAAGTTACCATCATGTCAAACACAGCCTGTCATTTGATGAGGCTCATTTAGAACAATTAACTGATTGTAGGGTAATAATACCTTTCTAGTGTACCTTTCACGTAAAGAACAAGTAAATGGATACCTCAAGCAGCATGAGGACTAGAGCCTTCAGCAGTCTGTACCTGAGAAGGGAAGGTCAGACAATACTTCTTAGACTGAAAACAGTGGAGTTGTGTAAGCATGTTCCTGTTTTCTGTCCCCGTTCTCAGCTAAAACATACGGGAAGATATGTTTTTGTTTTCCATTCCCCATTCTTTTACTTGTTAGGACGAGGCCAACTGAGAGCCAAGCTACAAGTGAGGAATGACACTTGCCTGAAAAGTGAATGGACTCACGTGTATTCCTCCCTGTTCACTTGCCATTCACTTGCTCTGAACGGCAAGTGAACAGGGAGGAATACACGAGTCTGTTCACTTGCCAGGCAAGTGTCATTCCTCACTTGTAGCTTGGCTCTGATAATAAGTCCTGTGTCTGTTTTATTCATTGCACCACACAGGAGAATTGTAAGGACTTTAAAAACCAAATAAAAAGGTAAATATAAATGCCCATACAGCAGGAAATTTCCATTTCCAACTAAGGTTTGCTATTTTTGTGTAAGTATCGATCAGAAAGTCAACTGGACTGAGTTGGACAAAGACAGAAAACAAGGCACAAGGCTTAGTTATGTAACCAAGCTGCCCAAGGCACCCAGGGATGCCACACTGGAGATCGCTGCAACTCCCTGAAGGCTAATAGGGTGAAACTTACCCCAACTGCATCCCACAACACCACTATGAGTCTCAGTGAGAAGGGTGGACTATAAATGACATCAATCAATCAGTTCTGGCTGAGTAACCAGAAGTTACGTCACTCTGCTGAGGGACGCCGTAGGACAGGGGTCTCTAACCTATTTGAGCCAGCAGGCACCTGTGGAACTCTGTCACAGGGTGTGGGTGCAATCACGGATAGGCTGCCACAGAAGGTGGAGCCAACCACAAAATGTCAGGGAGATAGGTTATGCTTAACTATAGTAATAACTCTTCAACATTTCAGACAAAAGATCTGCTTAACAGGACGGCTTCTTCAATTAACATATTAAAAATATTTTCTTGCTTACATACAGCTTATCCTTGTGCTGTGGTGGCAGCTGCTGCCAAAGCAATTTTTTTGGATCTGCACATCCAATCAAATCAATGGCCAATAAAAAGCCCTGCTGGGCAAAAGCCCCATATGGTCCCACCTACTTTCAAAAGGCACCAGGACAGGTGTTTGCAGGTGCCATAGTGCCCATGGACACCATGCTGTGGACCCTGCTCTAGGATTCACCAAAAGCTCTATGGTAAAAAACATAAAATTTTGGGTGAATCCTAGAGTATCTTGTAACCCAACGATGTCACTTCCAGTTATGCAGCCAGAAATAACATCATGGCATTGTGAGATGACATTTCACTCTCACCTGCAGTGCCCCATTGAGTGCCAGAAGCGAACAGGGGGGGCACTGGCAGCAGTCACCTGCTAGCTGTGGGCAAATGACAACCCTAATCACTGCACTGTCTACCACATGCCGTATTCATTTAATCTGCCTTAGCCTGCCTTGCACTGTTTTAATAGCCAGTGAAGTGTTTGTTCTTTAGTCAAAGGTACACTAGAAAAATATACTTAGCCTATCATCTGTTATCACCTCCAAATGAACTATACCATGAAATGGCAAGCTATAAAGATGCCTTCATGATCGTACAGGCATGTGATGCATCTATTCCCTGTTCAGAGACTGAACTTCTGGGATATGAGCTGAACCCTGAAGAATGGCAATGCGACTGAATCATCACAATAGGCAACAGAACATTTTGAAACACTTGTGATCCACAAAGGACTTTGCACACCCTCAGCAGCACTCCTCTCTGTGGATGATTCCACACACGTTGGGTAGTGCACTTTCAATGCACTTTAGCAATCGTTTGGAAGTGGATTTTTTGTTTCACACGTGAAAAATTCACTTCCGAATGATCTCTAAAGAGGATTGGAAGTGCATTATCCAATGTGTGCGGAATCAGCCTTTGTTTCCCATGTTTCAGAGCTGTGCCACTGGCACTGAAAGTAGGCCCAGTGGAGCTGGAGCTGGAAAGAAATGAAAGCCTGCGTGGCTTTGACAGGAAAGAAGAGCTATTATCTGGTACCTGCAGAAGGACTTTCACACACTGAGGCTGGCAGGCGATGGTCGCCAAATGTAAAGCCGTACTGCCTGAGAGGGGAAAAACACAAAATGAGAATTAACCACACAATGCAGATCAGGCCCTTTCTCCTGGGACATCCTGTGGGTAATCTGTAATGGAGAGCCAAGCTGTAAAACCAGGGCGCCTATATTTCCCATCAAAACTTGAGGGAAGCTGACAAGTGTCCAACCTGTGTAAGTCGTCACTTGTAGTTTGGCTCTCAGGCAGTTAACACTTTGCTTGATGTCGCGGCCACATGAGAAGACCATGGGCATTTAATGTCACAGTTCTAAGCAGAAAAGGGCTACTGCTGATCTTTAAAATGGCATTCCCTACAGGTGTTAGGTGACTGCAGGTAGCACCAAAAAAAATCCAGACACAACTTGCCAAAACCCATGCCTTCTAGTTTGGCCTGTAGTTTACTGCACCAGGTGGTATTCCTAGAAGACCTGAAAACTGTTTTGTTAGGGTTGTCAGCTCCAGGCTGGGAGATTTGGGGGTGGAACGCGGGGAGAGTGAGGTTTGAGGAGGCTGGGGGGGGGCGCTCAACTGGGTCTGCCATAGAGGCCATCCTCCAAAGCAGCCATTTTCTCCAGGAGATCTCGGTAGTCTGGGGATCAGTTGGAATTCTGGGAGATCTCCAGCCCCCAATTAGAGGTTGGCAACCCTAGATTTGGGGGTGGAGCCTGGGAAGGACAGCGTTTGGAGTAGGGTTGCCAAGTCCCCTGGGGCCCAAACCAGGGGACAGGGAGGTTGTGGGAGGGGCGTGTGGGAAGAATTTTGAATTTGGGTCGAGGGCCAGGCCCAAATGCAACATGGAACCAGTCTTAGCTTGGAATGAGGCCTTCCTAAAGCTCCCAGCATATACGTTTCGTTTCTTCGGAGCTGGCTGGAGGTTTCACCCCTCCTTGTGACAAAGAACAGACAGAGTCATAAAATAGTTGTTAATTGGCACATAGTTTCAAGGGCCTCTTGGCCTTCACATGTAAATTACAAACAGGACAGGGAGATAAGTACCGAAGGGGCACCTTATCTCTGGCAGGGGCAAACTGACCCCGCTAGGACTGGTGAAGTGTGAAGATTCCTTTGTTATTTGCAACTTTAGCTAGTATGCATATCAAGAAAACTATCTTAAAGAAGAGAATGTCCTGATTTGTAACATCCCCACATCAGAAATACCTTTGAAGAACCAACCTACACAATTGATGAGTGTCAAACTACGCACGTTTTGGGGAATGTTCCCTATAAAAGAAGTGGGCACTGAGCACACAGCACTGCCTCTTGGTAACCCGCAGACACCTGTTAGGTCTTGCGGCTTATCAACGGTGGTCACTAGAGCGCTCTGGTTGGGAAAGAGACATTGCAGTTTAACTGTACTTTGCATTATTACTTCTGTGTCTTTATCTTTCTTGCTAGTATTGTAACACTCAAGGGCAGACAGGCTTGGGACCGGAGCCTTGTCTTGCTACTTTGTATCTCTCTTCTTCGCTTTTAAAATAAACTTATCAGCCTTTGTTAAGATCTTTTCTGTGCAAAGGGTACTGTTTTGCAGCTGAGACTCATTAGTGCTAGGGAAAGCAAGGTTATTCGCACCCATATACATGCCGTGGTGAGGGGCTGCCCTGAGCAATGAACCCCAAAGGCAAGTGGGATCCGAGAGGGTTGGGTCCCACCAGAATTCTCGCCACAGGGCGCATGCTGGGAGAACTTACCCAGCTCGCAACCTCCTCTTCTACATTGCATGGGGAATGACACCATTATTGGCGCAACATGGATATGCTCCGGCGCATGCAGGAGGGCTCTGGAGGGCTCCCAGGCCCGTGTCCCACACCCTTTCTCCCCTGCCGGCCAGATGAGAGGTGGCAGGGGACTGAAGCCAAGAGCAGGAGATCCCTCGCTCCCACTGGGAGAATGAGATCCCTAATTTGAGGAGAGGATAAAGCTCCTCAGAGATGTGATGCCATAGAGTTGACACTCCAAAGCTGCCATTTTCTCCAGGGGAACTGATCTCTGTGCCCTGAAGATCTGTTGTAATTCTGGGAGATCTTCAGCCACTACCTGGATGCTGGCAAGGCAACCCGAGGAAAACAGAACTGGACAAGTACAGGTATGGTGGATCAAGGAAGAGCTGAAACAGGGAGGACAAGGACGTATCAGGAAGAAGAAATTTCACATATTGATTCCATCTGGCCATCCAGATTAGACTTGCTTAGCTGAAGCTGTGGCAACATACTAAGCCAAACATGGGCCCAAGTGCTTCTCAAACACATACCTTCCCCACCATTTTGTAGTTTAAGGGAAGAAGCCAAAACAGGAAGTTTATTAAAGTTTTTTTTTTGAGGAAGGGGATACAGGTAAGCTGTATTTGGCTTGGGGGGCAGTCACAGATCTGAGCGGGCTCTAGTTAATAAATATGTATGCCACAGGAGATCCATGCAATCCAGCCAATCTTATTTACCCAGGACAATCCCTGCTTCTTTGGCCCAGCGCCTGCTCAATTACTGCTTCTATTTTGGACTTTTGAAGAAAGCCTTGTTAAAGTTTTGTGAGCATGTATGGTTGGTGTTGTTATGCTTCAGGGTTAAACTCAGTCTGCAGCATCTGTAGGACTTAAACCTCCGCGTGGGAGAGTGGATACCTCTTGTCACTAGCGCACATCAGTATAAACACGCACGTACATGAACACTAAAGTGTTCTGCAGTGCCCAGCTGCTGCGCTCCATTTTCAAACTTTTGAGAACACATCCTAGGGCTAAAGGGGGCTCACAACATTCTTCCCTAATCCATTTTAGCCTCACAATAACCCTGCGAGTTGGGTTGGAATAAAGGCATTGTGGGGAAGCCGTCCATGATTTTTGCCCACGTCTGGCAGAGGATCTGTTGGCCAGTGTTGGTGTTAACAAGGAAAGATTACAAGATGGTCTTGGAGCAGCACCCGCCGTTATGTTATTGGTGAACTGAATGGAAGTCTATAAATATTGAAAATCATGCCGGACTATCTTCCATCTTTGAAAAAGACTCTGGAAATGGGACCCCAACTGGTCATCCCGTCAGATGGTTGTTTTCATCTGCATGCTACTGGACCTGTCTTGACTCCACAACCATATGACCAACAAACTGTAAATTGTGGAGTTGTACTGAATAGTATTGGTTGTGGACACTGTTTTCATCTTTGCATTGCACCAGCACTTTATGGGTCTATAAGAGGACTGTATAAAATAATATATGTTTTTAAATAGAAACTACAATTAATTGAATGGCAGTTGATATGATAAAATACTTTCGAAGTGGTGATTTCATTAAGACAGTCTTGTAATCTTTCCTTGTTAATTCTACTCAAGACCCTCCTTGTTTGTTATATGGACGGTGCTGGTGTGGCATGAAGCGCACACAGCCAGAGTGGCACTTCATAGCCTGCCTCTTTCTCTGCCTCCTGCTCTGTGGACCTCCTTGCCAAGCCATGCGAAGGCTGGCAAATTTCTTAAAGTATGCCCAGTATTTTTGTTGGGCCCATCTGCCAACTGTAGATGTGACCGCAGGGAATACCGGTTCAGTCAGGGGGACCCAGACACAGCCTGCCAAAAAAACGTGATGTCTAGTTTGGCCCTAATGCTGCTTGCTGATGCAAAGGAAAAGAGAAACCCCACATGGCTGAGGAGGATTGCTCTGCATATTTATGTTTAAGCTGCTTTCTTCTGTAAATAGCACACGCGGGAATCTTTTATGTGAGTTAATATATTATTTATGCTGTAGCTTGTGATCTCTGGCTGTACAGTGCGGGTGTTTCCCACCCTGACTGTGTGTGGGTAGCTGAGCCAAAGCCTTGAGGAAATATTACATTCGGGGTTGAAGGCAGGAAGAGTTCAAATAGATAAAGTGCTGTTTTGTTTGTGCGAGGGGCAATGGTGAGCTTGTTCTACTGGAGAGGGGGGGATTTGATCTGATATTATTTCCTGCCTAGGTGGAATAAGGATAAGAAAGCTTCTAAGTCACTGGAATCTAGTAGCTGGAGGTTCCACAGTCAGTGCTGTAAGGTACATCCTGTGTTTCTGCAAGAGTTACCAAGATTCAGTTTGTGCTATATAGGTGCAACTGCTGCATTGGACATCTGAAAAACTCTACCAAGCCATGAAGGTGACTCAGTCAAGCTATCCAGTTACAGACTCTTTAAGGCTCTACCTTTTTTAGAAAACTATTAAATTAGTTTATATTTGGTTAATGTGCAGCCCTGAAACTATTCCAAACAAAATCATTAGTGCAACTCTTATACGGATCACAAATGGGACTAACTGCTAATGTTAAGATCTTAGAAACGGTTCAATCTAACGTCAGGAACTACAATGCCAAGACCACGGCAATACAGCCCGGAAAACCCACAACAACCATGGTTCAATCTAAATTTCTCAGATCTCTATTTAATGTACCTAGATGTACTCCTAATGTCATTCTTAGGCAAGAAGCTGGTTTGCCCAGAGTCGAAATAAAAATCTGGGAACATGCCTTCTATTACTGGCTAAGAATTCATCTTGAGCCAAAGGGTGTAATTCCCTCGTTGTCAGCTTCTGACCCTTACCCTACATGGTGCTCAAAGAGAGCTGATAAAATTAAATTGATTGGCTTGGACTTGGTAGCCCTGTTTGATATGGGACTCAACAAAGCAAAAGCTTTAATCACTCAAAGACTAATTAATATAGAGTCCCAAAATGATGAGGCAATGCTCCCTCTAAGCTATAAGAGCTTTAAAAAAGGACTGAGTTACACCATATCCCCATATCTTTCGGACATTACAAACGAAAGATGTAGATGGGCCTTCTCTAGAGCACGATTTGATGCATTCCCCTCTGCAGTTTTGTATGGGAGATTCTCCCGTCTGCCTTTGCAGCAGCGTTGTTATCCCTGTTCAAATAAAGTGGTCGAAAATATCACACACATACTTTTGCACTGTGAATTCTATCAAGAAGAAAGGATACAATTAATTATCCCACTACTGTATAGATTTAAACCATTAGAGTATTATATGGATTTTAGTCATGAAACACTTCGGGTATATCTTTTAGAGGATAGCCAGAGAACTGTATCTTACGCAGTTTAGCACTCAGAAAGTGGAATCATTTGACGAAGAAAACATCAGTTGCTGGGAAGTGAATTAATGAAGTGAGTGAGTTTTACTGTTAGATATATATACATATATATGATTTTATCTTTTATGTATTTACCCATTTTAAGTATTTAAAAATTGCTCTTTTTATCTGTACTTTATTTGGCTGGTCTTGTGACCGTAATAATAAACCTTATATATATATAAGGGGTGTATGTGTGTGTGGTGTGTGTGTGTGTGTATATGTATGTATGTATATATGCAGCATGAATTGTAATATTTAATGTTTTTAAATGTTTTAAATGTATTATTTAATGTTTTTAAATGTTTTTAATCATGTTTGTATTTGTTATCCACCCTGAGCCTCCGAAAGTGGGGAGGGTGGAATATAAATATAATAAATTAAATTAAATTAAATTATATACGTTTGTGTGTATACACACACACACACACCTTATTTGGTTAATGTTAGGTATTGACAGGTGGCAAGATTGGGATTTCACAGATATTGAGCCTTAATTAACTTACTAAAACCACAAAATATCAGAAGTATAAAAACAACAGACTCTCTGTGACATCAGAGCAACTCAGCCAATGACCAGAAGTCCATCCCTCCATCCCCCCTTCACCTTCTCCCATGAATGTTTAAAAACCTGGACACGGGATCATATTTTAAAAGCGAAACACATTTCTTCGAATACACTTAATTTGAATCTCCTGAGTCCAGCATATGATGTTGGAGGGCTGGTGCAGTTCTATAGGACAGAATCTCTTCCCCGTTACAAAGTCTGTGTATACATACCATCATCATTCTTATCGTTAACTTCTGCACCGTGAGTCAGGAGGATTGTAAGGCATTCTGTCAGCCCCTTGGATGCTGCCAAGTGGAACCTTCAAGGGGAAGAGAGAAGCACAGTCCTGAATCCAATATGGCAGTCTTCTAGCCCATACTCATCCCATGGAGTCTACTTAGGCATCTTCTATGTGGTAAACTTTACATTAGGCTTTCTGCATATTCAGCCCCTGAGAACTGGATCCACTTTATTCATCGGTTATGGCCCTGTACAGCTTCTATTCTTTAATTCTTCACTTTAAGGAACCAAAGTGGTGTCTGTTTTTTTTATTTCTACACTAGAAAAGTGACCAGATTCTGCTGCATGGTTTGAAGACAGTTTCCTCAGTGGATCAGTGGAAGACTGATCATTTTCCTCAGTTCATGGGCTGAGGACTGATCATTTTCCTCAGTTAATTGCTGAGGATACTTTCAAAGGGGTTTTTTTTGTTGTCTTTTTAAATGGCACCAAAGTCAACATTGCCATTTAATTTTTTTTTAAGGGAAAAAACTTGATTGGTTGCTGTTCATGGCCATTTCCACACGACTTACTAGCCTCCGGAACATTGCACAAAACACGCGGAAGATAGCATCTTCTCACATGAAATCGCGCCAGGAAGACGCGATGTCGCGCAAAACTCCCGGATGATAGCGTCTTCCTGGCGCGATTTGATGCGAGACGATGCTATCATTGCAGTTATCACATGATAATAACCAAGCTCTTAAAACACTCGTCACATGGGAATTTCCTCATGAGAGATTTATGGGGTGCAGCCTTAAATTACTTATATAAAACAGGTGGAATATATTTTGAAATGTATGAAGGACTACCACATGAATGTGCTATGGCTTGGAATGGCATCTGATTAAAAACATTTTATTTGATTCGTCATGTGAGTCTTAGTTAAATCTACATAATTTTGCACTCCACTAAAAAAATAGTTCTAAAGAAAAAGGTGTAGTTTATTTGTTTTTAGACACTGCATGTGTGTGTCATAAACAGATACCACCATAGAAGAGGAGTTAGCCGTGTTAGTCTGTGGTAGCAAAATCAAAAAGAGTCCAGTAGCACCTTTAAGACTAACCAATTTTATTGTAGCATAAGCTTTCGAGAATCACAGTTCTCTTCGTCAGATGCCTGATACAGATACTGGCCAAATACAGAAGAGCCCATAGAAGAGGGATTTCTTCTGGGGTGAGAGAGAAGGAAGAATGGATCTTATGAAATGGCACCATCCATGAATTTGTAAGTACTTGCATTAAAAATAATTAACAATTAAAAAAAAAAAGATCTGCTAACTATTCAGAGACACATTTTAACCTATTAAAAATTATCTAATTTGGGTTTTTTAAATCAATTGATCAGCTTAACATAGCAGCCTAGATCTGACCAGACTGCTAGCTAAGACTTCTTCTAAAACACAGATAATCTGAACTGCATGGCTTCAGGCCAAGATGTCAGCTCTCCGGCAAGCAAGAGAGATTGCGGCACAGGAAAAACTTACGTACGCGGATTGACCCAGGGCATTAAGCTTGGTGGGGGTTGCTGTTTTCTTGGAAGCAAGAGCAGAAACTCTCCCCACATCCCCTTTCTCAACAGAATCCAAAAGCTTCTGATCATGTTTGTTCCAGCTCTCAACCTGGTTGGAGAGATCAAGAATTTTTTTCATTTGTTTACTTACTTCTTTTCTTGGCTGCCTTTCTTGCTGAGACTCAAGGCAGATTACATTTTTTAAAAATGCAATTAAACCGTATAATGCATACAACAATGCAGTGCAACTGGATTACAAAATTACAAAACAATGAAATAAAAGGATAATACATATAACAATGCAGTAAAACTAGATTACAAAGATTAGAAAACAAACGCAATAAGAACAGGCAAGTACGTATAAGAAACAAAGCACCAAGAGGGAAAAATGCCTGCATCTTTTCTATGGACATTGAGAAAGCATATATTGAAGGAGACTGGATTTGTGTCACAGTGGATAGCAATGTGATGAATTCGAATTAAGAAGGCATGAAAGTAAGCATATATGGACAGTTCTGGTATATTGTAGGGGTGTGCATAATGAAAATCACAAACTGTAAAAATCAGAAAAATGATGATTTCCAGGTCTTACTTGTGACTCTCTGGAATGGAAATGCTAGTTCTGGCTGCTTGGTGATCAAGAAATCCCTTCTTGACAAAATCCATGTCCCCCCCCCCCCGCCCCAGTTCTAGGGTTTGCAAACAGGGCAGCATGAGCTTGCATTTCACTTTGAATCTGTGCTTATTTCCTGGATAATTTCTCCCTTCAATCAGATTGTTGCAAGGGAGGAGCAACTAGCGCTCCCAGCCAATCCCAAGCTGCAGAGAGCTGCCGTTCTCCTTTTCCTCTTCTTTCCCTTTCACCTCCTACTTGTGGGCTGGAGAGAGACATTTTTTCTTGTGAAAGTAGAAAAACTTTGGCTTGCTCAGGGGCTCATGGAATTCAAACACTTGGGGGTTCACGCAAATTTGGGTGATATTTGCTTGAAAAATAACTACTCCAGCGCTTCACCCACCCCCAAGTTCCCCATAATGAATAATGAAACTGCAACGATGGCAGGTGGGGCTCTGCAACAGAAGCCTTCCTCACTTTCTGAAAGCAAACAAGGAAGAAAGGCAAATACAGAGTTTTCAGTGGAAAGGTTAAAAAACATTATCAATCACTGTAAGAATAGAGAAATGAATTCAGAAAGGACTTTTTTTTTAATGCTGGTGGCTTGCTGAAGCTTTCCGGCTGGTTGCTGCTTGACAGCCTTTAGGAATTAGTAGAGAGAACTTAGTACAGCTGCACAGAAAGGGACCTACTTTGGGGAGTCTGTAAATTTCCCCCCTTTGTTCAATCTCCTTAAAACTTAGCGTTTCTTTAGATTAGAGGGAGGACTGTATTCTGTGAGATTTTTGTGCCATTAAACAGCTGCCCCAGAGCCTTTCCCTTCTTCATTAAAAAGAACAGCCACAAAAATCATAAGAACAGGAAAAAAACAAACAAATTTCAATCCCAATCCAGCAATGACCCACCCAAAAACTAATCAATCACATTAAACATTTCACTCAACAGCCTCGGATACAAAACCTCAATGAAATTTTTCTAGATGCATGGCCCTACTACAGACTAATTAATAGTTAGCACTTACAACAGCCCTATGAAGCAGGCCACTATTATTATCTCTAAATTGCAGGAGGGGAGGTGAAGCAGAAGCAAAATTTGAGACCGGTACCTCCCAAATTGCAACTTCTTCCCTTAGCCATTGCACCACACCTGCTTTGGTAAGATTTTTGACACCCCAGTCAACAAGGTTCAGATGTTTAAAATAAAATGTGAACCATGTTGCTGGAATGCCTTTAAGAAAGATAGGAGCTATGTCATGGCCTCCTCAAAAGAAGCCTGGGAATTACAGTTTGGTGGAGGGGAAGGACAGTGGCTCAACTGGTAGCACATCTGCTTTATATGCAGAAGGTCCCAGGTTCAGTCCTCAACATCTCCAGTTAAAAGAAATCAGGTAGTAGGTGATGGGTAAGACCTTTACCTGAGACCCTGGAGAGCCCCTGCCAGCCAGAGTAGACAATACTAATCTTGATAGACCAAGGGTCTGGCTCTGTAGAAGGCAGCTTCATGTGATCTATGAGTTCTGCATTAGATATCACACACCTCCAACATTTCACAATAGAAATAAGAACATGATTGTGTACTTCTGATCTTATACTAAGGATCACTTTGCAGGTTCCATCCACCTCATTATTACATATTGCTGAAGGATTTTATTTGCCAGCTTACATGTCTAGACTCTCAGCTGTTTTCAGAGTTGTAATGTTTTGCCATATAAATAGTTGGTGTGTTTTATTTCTGTCAATTAAGGTGTGGTATTGAATGTATGTTTACTGTGGCTAAAATGCAGGCCTCTAAAGTAAGAAGGAAGGGGGGGGGCTAGATAGGTAAGTGAAGTACACTGTGATTAGATGGTAGCTGTACCCTAGGGGGCAGAGTAAGAGGCACGTTTTAGAGAGGGATTCTCAGGGAAAGAGAGAAGTATCTTGTTCAAGTGTTGTTGAAAGCCGCTTTGGGGGAAAGAGGGAGAAAGAGTGAGGTGCTGTAATCTGAGAAAGTCTGTGTATTCTTTTCTTTGAGGATAAACATAAGTGGCAACTAGGGGGAAATAAATCCTTGGGACTGAGTCTGGTTAGAAATGTTTGAAGATCTGTACCTATCTTGAAACCATTATGTTTATGAACTACTCTGAAACCATTATGCATATATACTTATACAGGCAATATCAGAGACTTGTAGTGAGGTGCAATTACAGGTGTTACATATCAGAGGTCTCATAAAGGCAGAAAAATACCACAAGTCAAGAGGGTAATGTTTTTGTCTTTTGGGCGGTGAGAGAAATGTTAGAAAGAATATAATTGTCCTACAGTCTGTTATCAATATTTCAAAATATGCCTCAGCAGCTGCAGGTTGTAAAATGGCTGATTGTGCACTGCCTGGCACCTGGCTGCCTGGCGCCTGACAAGAACGTGTGCTAGAGACAAGATAATCTATCCACCCACAAAGGAACCATGAAGAATGACAGTACTAACACCACACTAAAAAAAGTAGGGTTGTAACAACCTGTAGAAACAAATGTCCTATTCCTTTAATGGAGGATTAATGGGATATTATTTACCAGGTGATGTGATTTAGCTCCATGCCATGAAAAGCGTCACCTGTGCATTTCCACACTATTAAAGGGGCAGGGCATATTTTTTGCTCCAGGTTGTTGCAACCTTAGTTTTTGGCAACTATAAAAAAGTGTAACAAGGTATTCCCAAAAAGCAAAAATAGAGACAACACAACATAGGGGGAATGATTTACCAGGGAGAGGCAGTATTTCCGTACTGCAGACATCATTCTCTGTAAACAATTTGTTGCTGTTCCGCTTTAGCTGCCTGCTGAATTAGAACGAAAGATCCACACATTTGTGGATATTGCCTTATCAAAATTATTCACCTCTCATATTTTTGATCCACATAGGAAGAAAAGCAGTGGATGTTTGTGCGTGTGTGGAGGGGGTGATCAGATCTGCTTTTACATGGGGATTTTCCCCCAGGTGGCACAAGGCACACCTCCACATTTGGGGGCAGCTTCTGCACAATATTGTTCTCTTTCAGAGCATTCCCCATGGGGCATCCAGAGATTCCCCTTTAAGTCAGAGAAAAGGAAACCATCCTGTGTTCCAACTTAAAAGGAAAAGGCCCTCCAGCTCCATGCAATAGCTCTACCTGCAGCCATTCAGGGAGGCGGCAGAGGTTACACTCTGGATTTTTTCCCACCTTTTGCCCTTTGATATAGCTGGGGCGGGAGTAGTTAAGCACTCCTTTCCCTATGCCCTATTGCTGCAGTAAGATTCAGACCTCCCAGTTGGATGGATCTTCTAAACATAGTTTGGCATATAGTTAATCAGTTTGGTCAAGAAGTATACAATTTCATGTACACTTTCGAGTGTCAGATGTGGAAATAAACAGCATCTGTGTAGAGGAATGGAGTTTCTCACTTTTTAAATTTTGGGTGCAAATTTCATCACACAGAAGTTATTTTAAGTTATTTCAAGTGAGTCTTGGCTCCAGGGTTCCCCAGCTGATCAGAAGGGAAAGAAAGCCAAGTGAACTACAAAGCCAAGCCTATGTTGCCTAGTAACCATCTCAGGTGTCAAGTCCTCGCCCACCATTTTGACTAGGCATCATCTAGACTTGAGGGAGGCAGAGAGCCACATTCTTTGTGTAGCTTAGCAACTACCAATCAGAGGAAGTTAGTGACAGAAATGCTGTTTCTAGTAACCACCACAGTATTAAAAGAAGAAAGGGACTTAAAGCTGGAATGTGGAGAATGTTGTTTTTTATTCTATCACTTTTCTTCAGCCCACAGGACAGGTGGCTTACGATCATTGTCCTTTCTCTCATGTCAACAATCCCGTAGTGTTTTCCCAGAGAAAGTTGGCCAATGTCCCAGAAAAAAACATGGCTCCCTCCCTTGAACTTTTGCTTTAGAACAGGTTGCCTGAGGGAAAAAAACACATGCTGGAAAGGCTGTATTAAATTGTACACCAATAACAATTTGGAGACAGCTGTCAGATACAGCTTTATTAAAGAATAAGATAATACAAGCAAGGTACCAACAAGGACATGCAGAGAAATCTCATTTTTCCCTGTAACTCTTTCCCCCTACTATTTCCTCATTTCCTCTTAGCCTTTCCCCCTTTCCTATTTCCTTCCCAACGACCCAACGACCTTTATTTGTCTCCCTCTTCAGCATTCCTTATTTTCTCACCCTTTTCTGCCTCTCCTTGAGAAAAGTCCAGCTGAGTTGAGAAAATCATGTGGCACCACCAATGAATTGTGTGGTGGCAGGGCTGCCAACCGGTGAGGGGTGGGTTGGTAGGAGAACTTATTGGGTCACAGATGGGCTTGCCTGTGATGTCATTACTTCTCTGGTGACAGACTCACGTCACTCCCTGTGTGCCTGGAAGTGATGTCAGCACATCACTGGTGGGAGCTAGGGACATGCTAGCATTTTGACAAAATTCTATGGTTAAACCATAGCATTTGTCTAAATGCTACAGCATACCAGGGATTCCCAGCTACTCACTGGCAATATTTCTAGGTGCATGGGGAATGATATCAGCACGTCAGGATTCTGACAATGTTTCCCACATTCCAGCCATCCCCCCCCCCCCGCTGGTCAGCTGAGCAGTAGCAGGAAGCCCCAGTCAATAGTGAGGGATCTCTGGCCCAGACCAGGGCCATGGTGGTAAGCCTATGTGGTGGCCACCTTCAGGCCTGGCCTAATTGTACAAGTTGTGCAACGGTGATTTGCCCAGTGGCCACCAGTAGGCCAGGCCAAGTTGAGCGTGTTGCAAGTTACCTGAGTAAGTCATATGGTGGCCACTGCCAGGCCCAGGTGCAATAAGACACTCAGTGGCCAATATGGTTGCCATCCTGCAGGTAGTGCCTGAAGTTACAACTGATCTCCAGGCTACACAGATCCCCTGGCGGAAATGGCTGCTTGTGAGGGTAGACTTGTTGTGGCATTATACCACACTGAGGTCCCTTCCCTCCTCCAAACCCACCTTCCCCAGCCTCCATCCCCAAATCTCCAGAAATTTCCTAACCCAAAGGTGGCAACCCTAGTTGTCCACTCACCAGGCCGGGCCAAGTTGCAGGGTGGTGAATTGCCTAGCTAAATTATGTGGTGGTGGATACCAAGAGGCACAGTTGAGTCACACCAAACTGAGAGCGGCAGGACTCTAATCTGGAGAGGCGGGTTTGATTCCCCACTCCTCCACTTGAAGCCAGCTGGGTGACCTTGGGTCAGTCACAGCTTCTAGGAGCTCTCTCTGCCCCACCTACCTCCAGCCATCTTCTCTCCAACTTCTTTTTAAAAAATCAGTTTATGACCAGAATTATGATGTTCCTCCCATCTCTTTGGCAGAAATCTGTGCTCAAGTCTCTTGGTTTAGAGCCAAACTAGATTATCCGTCGGACAGTTAAGTCAGTCAGACTCAGGGCCGGCGCGCCCATGGAGGCCAGGTAGGCGGTGGCCTCGGGCGCGCGGGCACTGGAGGGGCGCTGGAAGGGGTGTTGGGGGGTGGAGACGCGCGCAGCGAAGCTGGCATGACTTGGCTGCAGCTACTGCTGCAGCCAGTCAGCCAGCCCCTTGCTGCCACGACCGCTGCCACACACCCCAGCCGGGCGCAGCCTCTGTGCGCCGCTTGAGCCCCGCTGCCGCCGCCACACTTCCAGGGCCGGCGCGCCCATGGAGGCCAGGTAGGCGGTGGCCTCGGGCGCGCGGGCACTGGAGGGGCGCTGGAAGGGGTGTTGGGGGGTGGAGACGCGCGCAGCGAAGCTGGCATGACTTGGCTGCAGCTACTGCTGCAGCCAGTCAGCCAGCCCCTTGCTGCCACGACCGCTGCCACACACCCCAGCCGGGCGCAGCCTCTGTGCGCCGCTTGAGCCCCGCTGCCGCCGCCACACTTCCCAGCCGGGCGCAGCCTCCACGCACCGCCCCAGCAGCGGCTCGCAGCTTCTGCTCCCGGCTGGGGCGTGTGGGGGGCGGCGGCGGTGGAAGCACGGGGCTGGCTGGCTCCGTTGCGTGCTCCTCCGCCCCAGCCGGGCGCAGAAGCCGTGAGCTGCTGCTGGGGTGGCGCACGGAGCAGCCTCCATGCGCCGCCCCAGCCCCGGCTCGCAGCTTCTGCGCTCGGCTGGGGCATGTGGCGGCGGCAGCACGGGGCTGGCTGGCTCCGTTGCGTGCTCCTCCGCCCCAGCCGGGCGCAGAAGCCGTGAGCTGCTGCTGGGGTGGCGCACGGAGCAGCCTCCGTGCGCCGCCCCAGCCCCGGCTCACAGCTTCTGCGCTCGGCTGGGGCATGGGGCGGCGGCAGCATGGGGCTGGCTGGCTCCGTTGCGTGCTCCTCCGCCCCAGCTGGGCGTAGAAGCCGTGAGCTGCTGCTGGGGCGGCGCACGGAGCAGCCTCCGTGCGCCGCTCCAGCAGCAGCTCGCAGCTTCTGCGCTCGGCGGTCCTCCACACGCCGCCCAGCCCCCCTGCGGCGCGTGATGACGTCTGCAATGACGTCATCACGCAGTCCGTGGCGCGCCCGCGCGCACACGCCGCCGCGGGCGCCAAAACCTCTGGCACCGGCCCTGGTCAGACTGCAGTTCAGTCTGGAAGCAAATTTACGAAGCACTGCAGGGGACGCATGAGCAGCCCCTCCTCCCCCATGGGCCAAATAATCACCTGGTGTTTCCATCCCTCTCTATCCAAACTGGGCTCCTGCAATACTTGGGGGATTAGCTCCTGGCCTGAGTTCCAGTCTGACTAACTTGAATGAGAGAGAGATCAGGGGAAACTTGGGGGGTGGGGGGCATTCACATCTAGAATGGCTCCTACAGGGCTGTAAAATAACAACAACATTTGATTTATATATTGCCCTTCAGGACAACTTAATGCCCAGTCAGAGTGGTTTACAAAGTGTGTTATTATTCTCTTCACGATAATCACTCTGTGAGGTGGGTGGGGATGAGAGAGCTCCTAGAAGCTGTGACTGTGAGGATAATGATAACACACTTTGTAAACCGCTTTGAGTGTGCCATTAAGTTGTCCTGAAGAGAGGTATATAGATAAAATGTTGTTGCTGTTGTTACTACTACTACTACTACTACTACTACTACTACTACTACTACTACAATGGTCATCACTGACACAAATGAATCCTTTGATGTCTGCCATGGGGAGTGGTTAAGTTCAGTCCTCCCTCCACCAGGAGGGGGCAGAGCCCTTTCCATGGCTATTTTTGCCTCCCAGTCTATCCCTGCTTCCCCCTACACCTTTCATGTACAGAAACCAAGTCTTGGAAGGTCCAGCAATTATGGCACAGTTGTCTATTATTTATTTGTTTACATTATTTATAGCCTTCCTTTCTCACTGAGACTCAAGTCAGATTACGGGTTACTTAGTACATTTAATGCCAACTCCCCAAATAGCCACCTAAGTCTCAGAATGTAATCTTGTGTGAGCACAGTAAGCATTCATTTCTTAAAGCTGCAGATATTCTATTATTATAAGGAGTTTTACCCCTTTTATTTTTTATTTCAGATTTTCCTGCAAACCTGGGGCAGAAAAATTCCTCTTGCCTGTCCCTGGCACCATTGTATGGATTTTTAAATCAACGTTCTATGGTCAGGTTCAGAATTCAATATATGATCAATGAATTACAGGTAGATATGCAGATAGGCATACACACACATCCCGCTGCCTCTACTGTCCTTCCATAGAGATCAGGGTCTAATTCAGCACAAGTTATTCATGAATAATCTCCTTGAAACTAATAAATGGGGTATGACTGCAGGTTGCCAAGATCCAGTACGGGGCTGGAGGAACTAATGGTCTGATTTGAGATATGGTGCTTTCTGAGGAAGGTAAAGGTAAAGGTAGTCCCCTGTGCAAGCACCAAGTCATTACTGACCCATGGGGGGATGTTGCATCACGACGTTTTCTTGGCAGACTTTTTACAGGGTGGTT
Source organism: Eublepharis macularius (assembly GCF_028583425.1). Classification (NCBI taxonomy): domain Eukaryota; kingdom Metazoa; phylum Chordata; class Lepidosauria; order Squamata; family Eublepharidae; genus Eublepharis; species Eublepharis macularius. The sequence continues at coordinate 229,024,898 of NC_072790.1, read as the reverse complement.
TGCCATGGCCTTCCCCAGTCATCTACACTTTACCCCCCAGGAAACTGGGTACTCGTTTTACCGACCTTGGAAGGATGGAAGGCTGAGTCCACCTTGAGCCGGCTAGTTGAACCTGGCTTCTGCCAGGATCGAACTCACTGAGCAGAGCTTGGACTGCAGTACTGCAGCTTACCACTCTGCGCCATGGTACCTTTCTGAGGAAGGTACCCTAGCTCAATCGTGCATATTTTATTTAGATATTTGTACCCCATTTTGGGTCCAATGGGGACCCAAAGAGATCTACATCAATCTGCCCTCCTCTATTTTATCCTCACAGCAACAACCTTGTGGAGTAGGTTAGGATGAGAAAGAGAATGATTGGCCCAAGGTCCCCCAGAGAGCTTCCGTGGAAGAGAGGAGATTTAAACCTTGGACTCCCAGACCTTTATCCAACACACCACCCTGGCTTTCAGCAAAAAGTCCATAGTTCAACCTCCCTGCGTCTTCAGTTAAAAATGGGCAGAGCTGGAAAAGACTTCTTTCTGGTTGAGTCATTAGAGAGGGGCTCCTGCCAGTCTTCAGGGAAAGGAATTTGTCCAATGCGCATAAGGCCACTTCTTGTAAGAGGTGGATGCTGTTTATCAAAGGTAGAGCACATGCTTTGTATATACAAGGCCCCATGTTTAATACCTGGCGTCTTGAGCTAGAATGCTTTTGGGTTAGCAAAGCTTTGAAAAAACCAAAGCCCTAGAGAGTTGTTTAACTAGATCAACCACCAGGGTTAGATCAGTCTTCATATGACTAAAACCCTCGATAGCTTTTTTGGATCGTGGCCAATGGGTACAAGTTAGGCGCAATTGCAGTAAAACGTGGAGACACAGAAATATATTGATCTTAATGGAATGTAGGCATGCGTAACTCTGTTTGGATTAAGCGTATGCAATATAATCACAATGGACAAAGAAGAGAGCGCCTCTGATTGCACGCAGAGGAAATTCTGCTCAGCACCAATGATCTGAAGCGCAACCTGCCTCTACAGGGACTGTCATGGGACAGTAGAACTCAACTGAAACGGGGGAGGAAACTCTCATCACACCACCCAGTGCATACCAAACTTGCACACCACAATTCTCTTTTGTAAAACGGAAAATGTTTACCTGCCAAGCAAGGTAGACAGCCCATTCAGAGTGAAAGCAAGAAGCGTTGGACCTCACCCTAATTTTCAGTTCATGATATTGTCATGTTATTATATATTGAGATTAACAGCTCTTTATTATAGCAAACATCTTTATTGGAACCTGGATGCAGACAAACAGCAGACAGGCTCAACAGTAACTAATTTTTACTTACAGAAACCACACCCACTTTTAACAACAACCAGTACAAGGTAAGCAGCTAGAATCCTTCATTTGCATGAACTACAAACAAAGTAACTACTTGCTGCACAGTGATTGGACTATAAGGCAACAGTTATGATTGGCCATTACCGGCACAAAAGACCAATAGTTTTGTAGGCCTCAGGAGCCTTCGTTCCTACTCAAGCAATACATAACACATGTAGCCAGATCTGATTGGCTGTATTGTGCAATGGCATAGGCACATTACCTAAGCAAAACTTGGCTAAGCAGAGAAGTTAGCCAATGAGAACAACAGTCTCAGGCCTTTTTAGCATGGATGATTTTTGCCACCTTTGGCCCCATACCTCCTCTTCAAGCTTTCATCTGAATTCTGGACGCTGAACTCACCCTTCGGATTTCAATGTGCTGTTTCAAGGGTGCTTTTCTGAATTTTCTCCCTGCACAGAAAAAGCACGGGCAGGAGATTCAGGAGAGAACTCTTGAAAAGCAGCAACGAAATCTGAAGGGGGAGTTTAGCATCTGGATTTCGGAAGAAACCCCAAAGAGGTATGGGGCCAAAAGTGGCAAAAATCACCTGTGCAAAAAGGCCTGCGGTTTTAAAAAAGTTTAAAAAGTGAATAGAGGTACATTGAACAAGAGCAAGCCAAGGTGGAAAAGATAAAGGATGGGGTGAGGGTTGTGTGTTGTGTAGACACCTTCCCTTTTGTGTTGAAAATGTGCATGCATGAAAACTTAGCACAGGTAAGACTTATATTCAGAGGGTTAGATCCAGCAGAATATTTTTGCATACAGAAGGCAGTGTGTGTGTCTGTCATTTTCTTTGATTTCTTCCTACCACTGCAGACCTTATGCTATTCCTTGGCGGGTTTTTGCTCCAGGAGTAGCATTTGGGCAAGCATTTTGAGCTGCAGAATGGGGGGGGGGGGGAAGGGCTGGCAAGAAAGTCAGGCTCAACTGACAGAAATCCCTTTTGTCAGGATTCTATTAAAACTGTGTTATTTGCTCATCTTGTCATCCCACAGTGTCTCTGGAAATTAAATCTCAGAGGGGGAGGGATGTGTTTTGTCTACCAGGTGCATGCCTCTAAATGTCTGCACATGGATACTAAGGCGCCACGCAGTGCACACAGCCTGCCCTTTCAGAACCTGTCGCTGCTGAGGTATGTTTTGAACTGTGAAAGCATCTGGTCATATACCATAACAATGCAAAGCATACCTCCGCAGCGACTGGGTGTGAAATGGTAGACAGGGCGTGAAACAGTGGGTTGGTTGCCACATAGGCCTTAGTGTTCATGCGTAGGCATTTAGTTCTTCTAATATATCTGTTCTGCAACAAAATAACAAACAACCATTTCGGCTTTTAAATCCACAGAGGACCGGCTATGAAAGAGAAAAGGAATCAGTGAATGTTCTCCTGTACCTCCTGGGGAAGGCTCTTTTGAGCGTTTTTTTTTTTTTTTACTGGAAGTGATATATTATACTGATATTATACTGGTATGTCAATTACATGTTTTTCTCAAAGCACCCCCTTCTGTCACGGAACAGGAGAGGGAAATGGCTGCTGCAGGAACTGGGGCAGGGGAAAATAGCACCAATCTGGGTAGGACTGGGGAAATATGAACATGTCAGCCATCCCAGCTTTTCGGTAATCTTTCCAAAAATATTTTGGCAAAGCAGAGCTGATAAAGATTGCAGGAAAGATAGGGAAACCCTGGGAAATGCATGATTGCACACGATGCTATAGGGAAGCAGGAAAAAAACCTGCTTCCTGATAGTATCCATGCCCTGGCAGTTCTGTGTAAGTGATCTAAATGTTCCACTTGAATGTTACCCGGCCGCCCATTTAACATGCCAGCATTTTCATTGGGTTGGTGTTTATTTTTAAAGATAAATAGCAAACCTGTTTCAGTGAATCACTGAAGATTTGAAGAAACTCTAGCCAGTTCTGAAGCCCGATATTGACAAAGCAATATGCCCAAAGCTCTCCCTCTGGAGAGAGTACATTTCACAAGGGCCACACACCCCGCTATTGCTTAATTGTTAATTATGCTGGGAAAACACACTACAAGGCAGGACTGGAGAGTCAGCAAAGTTCTAGGAGAGGTATCTTTCTCTCCAAGCTCTCTCTCAGCTCAGCAAATCAAGAGAATTTGCTTCTTTTCTGGGCAGAAGGCAGGGTCCATTCATGGAATACAAGGCTGAAGTGCTCCTGGATCCTTTCCCTAGCTCTGAAAAGAAAGCTGGGCACAATCTGAGTTGCCCCTTTTTTTGTTCGTGGCTGGCCTCCCCTATCTTTAACAGTTGCCTGGCAAACATAAATTCAACCGCTGCAGCTTTCCCCTTTACTGTGCTTTACAAAGGACATCTGTATGTGATGTACAGCTGTACGTGTCGTGTCACGAGAATATCTGGGAGGCCCCACCTCCTAGGGCCCCGCAACTCCCTTGGTCCATGCTCAAGTTGCCCTTACCAAGGCCTTTCGACTGGTACTGAGAGACTAAACTTTCTAACTGTCCCTATCTAGAAGAAGTGCACTCTGTACAAAAGGGAATGATGCTTAACCAGGGCCATTTCCACACGGCTTACCTTTGCTCGTAACAACCCGGAACATCGCACAAAAAACGCGGACGATTGCGTTTTCTCACGCGAGATTTGCGTGACGTCGCAATCTTCGGCGTTTTTTGCGTGATGAGCAACGGTAAGCCGTGTGGAAATGGCCCAAGTCTGAAGCTTTATTGAATATATGCCAAAGGTTATAATTCAAACCACAAAAGAAAACTTAACTCTATAGACTTAATATATGAGATAAAGGTTACACTAATATGATCTCTCCTCCTCCCGCCTAATTCGAAAGCTTTTGGACTACCAAGCTAACAGCAGAGGACTTTTACAAGCCCAATTGCTAATCAGCAAGTGCGGCAATGAAGGATTTCTGCCACCCCTTTTTATAGCCCCTAGCCAGGGGGTTTCGTCAGGGGGGCTCTTATCAATTAGATCACTCTGTTCTTCTGAAAAGTACAATTAGTCCTATAAATCAGAACATCTCCTACAAGTCAGAGAAAGGAATTTCACACTTTCCCAGTTCCAGGCTCCTTCATGTACATTGCAGATGAGATAAGGGGTAACCTCGACGTTCCTTATCTAAATGACCCGTTCTAATTTAGAGACAAGAAGTGAAATTCTTGTGATTGCTTGATGTCAATTAGTCCTGATTAACTTAATGCCATCCCCTTTTTGAGAGGGCAAGACTTCTGCCAGCCTACAGAGAAAAAGGACCAAGCCTATTCTTTGAGGCTTTTGGAAGCTTCTTATTAGAGGTAGGGTTGCCAGCCTCCAGGTAGTGGCTGGAGATCTCCCGGAATTACAACTGGTCTCCAGGCCAGAGAGATCAGTTCACCTGGAGAAAATGGCTACTTGGGGGGGGGGGCTCTATGGAATTATGCCATGCCAAGGTCTTTTCCCTCCCCAAACCCCACTTTCTCCTGGTTTCTCCAGGTTTCACCCCCTAGATCTCCAGGAATTTCCCAACTTGGAGCTGGCAACCCTAATTAGAGGGCCTGAGCTGGATCCATGTGGCAATGGCCTAGTGATAGACCCAAATCCCATCATTCTCACCACAGTACATAGCTGTTAAAGGTACAGGAGACTGCTGCGGGGGGGAGGTAAGAAGGATAGAGCTGGAAGGGATCCCAAGGGTCCTCTAATCCAGCCCCTTGCCCAATGCAGGAAATTTGCAGCTACCTCTCTCCACTCCCCCAGCGACCCCTGCTCTATGCCCAGAGGAAGGCAAAAAACCTCTAGGATCCCTGGGCCAATCCGGCCTGGAGGAAATTTCCTTCTTTACCACAAAGTGGCAATAGGCATTACTCTGGACCAGGGCTTTTTTTCTGGAAAAAGAGGTGGTGGAACTCAGTGGGTTGCCCTCAGAAAATGGTCACATGGCTGGTGGCCCCACCCCCTGATCTCCAGACAGAGGGGAGTTGAGATTGCCCTCTGCGCCGCTTAGCAGCGTGGAGGGCATTCTAAACTCCCCTCTGTCTGGAGATCAGGGGGTGGGGCCACCAGCCATGTGACCATTTTCAAGAGGTTCCGGAACTCCGTTCCCCCTGAAAAAAAGCCCTGCTCTGGACATACAAGAAAAGGCCATGAGAGCCAAGCACCAGCTCATCCCTTCCTGCCCTCCTTCTCACTTCCTGACTACAGAGACCAGTTCTTCTAGAGAAAATGCTTGCTTTGGTGGGGGTCTATGGCATTATACCCTACTAAGGTCCCTCCCCAAGCCCTTCCCCCAAATCTCCTGCAATTTTCCAACCTGGAATTGGCAAGCCCACCTCCCTGTAAGACCCTGTAATGCCTGAGTATAGCAGGAGGTCCCAGAAATTTCTGTTGGCTATAAAGACATCACCAATGGGGTTTCTCTGCTATTTTTGAAGCCACACCTTAAAATATGGCAGTCCCACCTACAAAGGGAAGGCTGGCTATGAACCTGGTCTAACTTTTTTTAAGTTGGCGTTTTTACTTTTCTTTGAATAGGCAAGAATAGCAGGACAAATTGAAAGAGTATTTTTGCATAGCCAGATTATCTTACCCTTTGAAAGCCTAGATGATTAGAATCAAGCAATGGCATAACTGAACAATATTGGTTCTATATTACATACGGTTTGATTAGGATTTAATGTTATATGTTATATGGGGGGGTCTTTTTTTCTATGCATTTTTCTATTTGATGAAAATAGAATAATTAAAAAAGACCCTGGCTTAATTTATGATGAACTAATCATAATCTGTTTTTATTAGGACACATTAGAGATGTTGTTCCATTGCTCTTCTGCTCCTATCAACTCTCCGTCAGCATCTCTGACAACCTCTGAACATGCACTTATCCCTTTCCATCACAAAATGCAAACAAAAAGAGTACCCATCTAGAATTTGGGATAAAAGACTGGCAAGATTTAATCCTTACAGGGGTCACGGAGGGAGCAGAATCCTCACTTCTTGTGTTTGAAGAAAAGAATTTTGGAAAGCATTGGTCTGGGGGGGCGGGGGGAAGCATTGTCCAGCTATTGCATCCCCAGTGGAGCTGACCTCAAGGCCATCAAAAAAATTTCCTAACATGCAAGGACAGGAACACCCTGGGGAAGAAACATCACCCGACGTGTAAAAGGCCCAGATAAACGCGCCCAAACGAGGCCTGTTTATCAGGCTCAGACACAGCCTCACATGGCACCAATTTCATGCAAAATATCGTCCCCAAGGCAGGAATAACCCACGGGCTGGGTGTAGCAAGAGTGAAGAATGACAGGAGCCCTAGACGGAGAAAGGAATTTCTATCCAGGCTTCAAATTAGCAACGCTCTTGTTGCAATGGATGGACTCAGGTTTCAATGCAGTTTGTGAGCTAAGACTTAGCCCCAGAACCTGTTATCAGCACAAGGACTCTGGCCTAGAAACTGAAAAAAAAAAAAGAACAGTGTCTCTGACCATGCGCAGAGTGCTTTTCAGATCCCGTCTGAACTTTCATCCAAGACGAACTTCCTGGATTGCAGGCATGTACTAGCCAAGTTCCATGCAGGTATGAGGCCTCTTATGAAATCAGATTGCCAACTAACTTGTCAGAAATTCAAGGAAAGCTTTTTCACAGAATGGGGATATCCCTAAGAATGTCTGCACAGAGAAAGCTGTGGTTAAAAGTACATAAGCAGAGGCCAGTAAAAAAGGTGGCACCCTAATGGAGAACTGAACTTTTTAAAAGGTTTTTTTTTTAAATGTATCTTATTGGCTGTTTATGGATCATTATGCATCCAATGTGATAGATGTCTTTCCCTCATAATAATATTCAGAGAAACAATTAGACCAATGAGTCTAAGCAATTATGGTTTTATCCTGGAGGATTGTGATGGTGTCTAAGAAGTTCAGTCAGTTTATCTAGCAGATCATAGAATTGCCTAATGTCAGTGTTTATTGCTCTTCTCAGCTTTTTCCCATAGACTGACATGCTACATGCTCCAGGGAAAAGCCAGAATATAAAGCCATAAAAAGTAAAACCTTCTTCATTTGCCAGTATCTGGAAATTCCTTTCCTGATCTGCAGACACTCAAGAAATCCTACTTCCAGTAATGCCAATTCACACGATACAAAGCCCTCATGTCTTCCAGGTGTCCTGTTGACAAATGAGTTCTTGGGAGTTCCATGCTTGAACTTAATTCTCAGAAGTGCACAGATCAAATTACCCCAAGTTACCCCAGTTAAGCTTGCTGATTTCAGTGGGTTCAAACTGGAGTAAACTCTGCATAGGACTGAGCTGTCAAGGGGAAGTGATTGCCTGAAGCCACAATGAAATGGAGTTGAGCAACCCTATGATTGTGCCCTTTCATTACTGGAGGAGTTTCCATTTAGGTTGTCCAATGTGTGCAGGAAAACCTATCTGGCTGGCCCTCATGACCTCAGAAGGGTGCCAATAATTCTCTCAATTTTGTATCCATCCTTGTTTTTCCTGATTTACACTTCAGCTATTAAATGTCCTACAGAAACTCCAATCTGGATCATCAGGCAGCTTGAAATGGAGCGGACTTGTTCCAAAATAAAATATTTTTGTTTCAGAAATGTTTTCTTGCAGGTGTTGAACCACATTTTCTGGGAAGAGGGGTTCTCCGTCTCTCTGTGCAATGGGAAAAGGGATACTTGGGGTGAAGCCTTCACCAAAAGAGGAGCTCTCTGAAGTCTAAGCCCTGCCCGCTGGTTCCAAATGTCACATTCTCTACCCTAGAAGTTCTTTACTTAATTCTCCTTGGGGTGAGTGTCAGTGCTGAGGTATAGACATTCTGCGCATGCAAGGCACAATTTTCATCTCATGTCCAGTGTTGAGTGCTGGTCTTGAAAACAGATACCGTGAAATGTGCCAGAGAACTGCATCTCAAATAATTCCCTGGATTTGATCAGAACTTCAAAAATCATTTATATGTAAATGACATGACAGAATGAATCAGAATTATGCTACACAATACTGCATGCACAGATTGAGCATATTGTCATAAATCATTCTGCTCACAATACTTGGGGGGTAGAGGTGGAACAGAGCTATCTAGGGTACTGCCCCCCCTTCTCAATAATGTAAAATCTTCCTTAACTTTCCCCAGTTTCTGAGTGTTCATCCAGCATTGCCCACATCCTTTGAAGCTTATCATAAGGGCTAGAACCTTGCTTTTATAATAAAATGAAAGCTCAGTTTGTCAGTATGCCAAATTCTCTCCCGTTGTGCTTGTGAGGTGTGGCTATGTAGGATTACGGAATACACCTTGCCGTTCACCTGCCAGCTCTTTCAGCAACTGCCAACACCTGTCACAAGGATAGAATAGAAGCCATATGCTGGAAAAAAAGAAAACATTAAAACCAATTTTACAGCGGTCGGTACTCACTGCCACTTGGTTGCTGGAGCAAGAGAACATCTTCTTCATGGTGCCCACAGTGCTGTCCCCACACGTTCCAGTCAACAAGGATCAGGGTCCAGTAAACCAATTCAGACCATCGCTGGCAAAAGGTCTGTTCTCGGGATGGGTTTTTGTTGAATCCCAGGTATCCGATGGGATTAGAACGGAACCCAGGAGGGAGAAATCCATGAAGGTCCCGGAGAAGCCATGCTGGCAGGCAGAGCCCGAAAAGGTGAGTAGCGTCCTGAGAGCGTTGGCAGACAAACCCCTTCCCAGCCTGCAGGCCTTCACGAAGTCCCTCCCTCGGAGCCTCCCGCACACCTGTTTCCCAGCTCCTGGCCCAGGTCTGGACTTGCTCGAGATCACATCGCTAATCGCTCTTGTCTTCTGACTTTCAAAGCAGGGAAGTTTCTGACCCACCCTCTCCCTAGAAACTCAGGGCTATCTTTTTTTTTCTTTTGACACGGTTACGTCACCAAAGACTCAGCCTCCACATTGGGTTTCCCTCAACATTTCCCAGGTAGGGACATGCTTGTAAGACCGCTGCCATGTCTCACTCCCGAAAGGACATTGCTCTCTGATCTTACAGCTCACAGCCCTCCATTGATGTCAAAGCCAGCGGAGTTCTTTTGGTGAAGGTGCACTGGGGAAAACTACCTTGTCCTCTTGATAGGATCAAAATAAGATTCTGCAGAGGGGGCGAAAGGGCAGGCTGCCTACTGCGTGGTACCTTAGCGTCCATGAGCAGGTATTGGCTTGCTGGAACACTAAAGAGATGTAATTTCCAGAGACCCTGGGGAGGGGGCTGAACAATGAAGAGTAATAACACTAGCAGCTCATGTTAGGAATTTTGCACAAATCAAGTTTTAACAAGGAATTCACCCCCAAAGGCAAAAACTGGAGACAGTGATTTAGCAGGGGCAGAGGCCAGAAATTAGGAATTTTCCCAGTTAAATAAGAGCATGTGCGATATTCTATTCATATGTCATCATTACCCACACCTTCTTTGTCCTTGCACCCAGTCCTATTTTAAGCTTATTCCTCGCATGCAGCAGGATGACCTGCAATGATAGAATAGACTGTACCTGTTTGAGGGAAATCATATTTTGTGAATGCTCCCATGTGGAAAATTCTCCTAGAAGTTGAAAACTAGCACCCCAAGGAGGAGACTAGAACCTTTCTCCCTATTTTCCTAGGTTTCTATTTGCAGATGTTTTTCGTACATTGGAGCATTTTAAAATGCCTTTCCATCTGTAGCGGTGCAGTCTACTCTACCACCTCAAAATTCTGCTACCTCATTTGGCTGCATGGGTAGACCAGGCCTTTGTGATACGCTGGCTTTGTAAAAAGAGAGGCACTTGTTAAGGTTGTTTGGAAGTCATGCCCTTTCAAGAAAACCCATCCCCTTAATCCCAACTGTGTGTGCTCTGCATATGCTCAGAGGCACTGTCTCCTTGCCTTCATATGTTTCAGGGCCAAATTCAATCATGAAAAACTGGTTCCAGGGTTGGATTCGGATAAGTAGGGTTGGCAGTTTGTTTTTGTTGTGTATGGCAGTTCTCTAGTACTTTAAAAATCTGCCCGAGCTGGTTTTCCCTGGCGTGCAAAGATGGAGGAATGAACATGTGAAGCTGTCTTCTTTGAGTCAGACCTTTGGTTTGTCAGCTCAGAGCAGAACCACAAGTGACAAAAGGCACAGATTGGACACTTGTCAGCTTCCCTCAAGGTTTGATGGGAAATGTAGGCATCCTGGTCTCGCAGCTTGGCTCTCTGACTGCTGTCCAATGGACTTTTCAACTGTCACTTGTCCAACATTCCGCCAAGCTGCCTACATTTCCCGCCAAAACTTGAGGGAAGCTGACAAGCGTCCAATCTGTGCCTTTTGTCACTTGTGGTTCTGCTCTCAGTATTGTCTACTCTAGCGGGCAGCAGTTCTCACTGAAGCTGCCTCGTACTGAATCCATCAAAGTCAATACGGTCTGCTCAGACCGGCAGCAGCTCTCCAGGGTCTCAGGAACAGGTCTTTCACATCACCTACTGCTTGGTCTTTTTAACTGGAGATGCATCTGCAGCAGGGATTGAACCTGGGACCTTCTGCGTGCAAAGCATGTGCTCTGCCACTAAGCCATGGGCCCTTCCCACATTCTTTACCTGCCAAATTTCTGTCTGACAGATTGTTGTTAAAGGACAACAGTGGGCAGGACACATTGCCTCTGTAGCAGCTGTCAGACAGGCACAAGTTCAACAGGCACAACCACCCCACCGCTGAATCTCTGTGCAAGAAAAAGCCTTGTCTGCTGAATTTCTGCCTAACACATAGCTGTTAAAGTCAAGGAGCCACTGCTAGGGGGAAAGAGCCGGCCTTCATATAAGATGATCGGTGCAGAGTTTGTGGGAAATCTATTGGCTGTCTCTGCTGTTAGGAAAGATCTAGAGGGGAGAGTCTCCAATAAAGCACTCATTATAGGAAGTATCAGCAGGGCCTTCAGAGGGGCTGTGTTTGTCACCCAGAGCTGGCTGAAGAGGTCAGCATTTGCACTCAGGACTCACTGCCCATGGAGCTCCCAAGAAGGGTAATGTGAGACAATCCCCAGTTTTCATAGTCTGTATCTTCTGAATTAAGGGGGAGATCATCGGAGAGCCTTACCCAAGGATCCCTCCAAAATCCTGTAACCTGCACTGCTGCTACACATCAGGCACGGAGAGGTTGAAAGCAGCAGGCAGAGTGTATATTTTGTGCAAAGATAAGACAGCGAGCAGGGAAAGCCAGACTCATTACAGGACATAATGTACAGTCTGAGGCACTTGTACATATACAAGCAGAGTGTGAACGAAGGAAAAGAATCATTCCTATAAGGCAGGAGATCTACTACCTTACATTAGATCTCCAGAGAGAGAGAGAGATCCTGCACCTCAGGGTTGCCAGAAAGACAAAAAGAACCATGTTCCTTTAATAGAACTTAATGGGATGTTATTTTAATTTACCTCCATGCCCGGAAACACTTATGCAGCCCATTTTCACATACTAAGACTTTTTAAAAAGGGACAAAATATTTTCTCCAAGGCTGTTGGCAGCTGAAGCGAAAGCAGAGGATTCTCAGGCATCTGAATTAATGCAGCTCACACTATTTAAAATTCTTTTGCTTTTCCAGAGAAATCGCAACACCCACTGGAGACAAGTTCCGACTCCTGGCCAGAAAGTACCGGAGGTGGCTGGGAAGAGAACTCTGCATCTGTAGCATCTCAGCCAGCAGGCAAATCTTTCAGCAGTTTGCCTTGTGCATGAAAAGGCATCAGTCTATTCCCTGCTGCCAGCAGCCTTTGGAAGGGGGATTTATTCAGGGGTCATCTTGTAGAAAAAGAGCTGGAGGAACTCATTAGCATAACTCATTAGCATATGCCATGCCCCTTGCCATCACTGGAAGTGTGCCATTAGCATAATTCCCCCTGACATCACCTATCCTGGCTGTTTTGGACCTAATCCTGGCCATTCAGGGCCGAAATTGGACCCAAAATGGCAAAAAGGGACTGAAAATGGCCGAAAAGGGGCCCAAAATGGTCAGGATCGGGCTGCTGCTGAGCGGGAGAGTGATCCACCACCCGTCAGAGGCCCGATCCTGGCCATTTCAGCCCCAATCCAGGCCAAAATGGGCCCAAAATGGCTGAGTCAGATGGGTGGGGCTACCTGTCATGTGACCTCTTGGGGGAACTGCTGGAACTGCGTTCCTGCGCATTCCCCCTCAATATGAGCCCTGGATGTATTCATCCCCTTGCTTGTTGCTCTGCCTGTGACCAACCCATCAGCTGCTTTTCAACCCACAGGGAACTGTGAGGTTTAAGACCACACGTGCCTAGATAGAAGCTCCTGCTGTGCATGTTGTTGGATGTTGAAACTGGTTGTTTTTTTTAAGACCATCCTCCCAAGCAGGCAAAAGACCATCAGGGCTTACCTTCCCAGCCGCCTCGCCTCCATTTTTTCCTCACAATAACCCTGTGAGGTAGTTTTAGGCTAAGAGAGAGTGACTAGCCACAGGTCACCCAGTGGACTTCCCTTCTGGAGTAGGGAATCAAACTCACGCCACGCTGGTCGATGCAAAGCAGATGCAGAGGCTGGGAGCCTCTATCAGATGTGTAGGGAGAAAAGCTGCACCACCCAGGCTTCCCACTTCCACATAACTGTTAAAGGGATGGACATCAAAGCTGCCTTATTCCAAATCAAATTCCATTGGGAGTATCCCAATGGCAAAAACAAGACCAGTCCTCCTAAGGTATTTTACAGACTGAAGATCTCTAATCCTGCATCCCGTTTTCCACAGTGGCCAGACACAGGCCCCCAGGCAGCCTTCAAGCAGGGCACCCTCCCCGCTCTTTCTTTATTTGCTCATTTTATTTAAAACGTTTATTAGCTACTTTTCTACTTTACAGAAACAAGATGGCTTACAATGTAAATAACTCCATAAACATAAAAAATACATAAAACGACAATTTTAAAACCACAATTTAAACGACCTATAAGTAAAAACTGATTAATTGAATGCTGTCCTGAATAAAACTGTCTTCTGCTGCCTCCTAAGAGTGAGGGGGTCGGGCACACCTCCCTGGGGAGGGCATTCCATAATCTTGGGGTGCTACAAAAAAGGCCCTTTCTCATATAACAATCAGACAAGCTCCTTTGGTCAATGGGGCATTCAGGAGGGCCTCTCCCTGTGATCTTAATTCCTGGCCAGGAACATATGAGAGAAGACAATCCTTTAGATATCCTGGTCCCAAGCCATATAGGGCAGTAAAGGACAAAGCCTACACCTTGGCAGTGTATTTGCAGTAGTATCAGGGTCACATGCTCCCAGTAGCTGATCCTGACCAATAGCCTAGTTGCAACTAGGGTTGACAGATCTTGATACCCTCCCACAGAGAGGGTGAGGGACCTGGCATTTACCTCATGCTGGCAGCCTGGATGTCTTTCGCAGGTGCTCTCCAGCGCCTATGCAATGAAGTCACTCCTGGAAGTGATGTCATTGTGCTGGCCACAGGAGCACTCCTGCACACCATGCGGGGCCGATTCTGCCCATTTAGGGCCCCAATCGGCCCCAAATGAAGTGTGGGAGCCCTCCCACAGCCGGTGCAACAATGTCAATTCCAGGAGTGATGTTGTCGTGCCTGCTGGGAGGGCCCACACAGCATGCGTTCCTGGGGTGCCTGCCAGTGGCAAACCCCTGGGAGATTTTCCTGCCACCAGCAGGCACCTGGGAACTCTAGTTGAAGCACACTCTTCAAGGATAGCTCCGAGTAGAGCATATTGCAATATTCCAGTCTAGATACAACTAAGGCATGGATCACCGTGGCTGCTTGAGCCAGGAATCCATATACCTGATGCACCACCCAACACATCAAAAGCACTCTCAACCACCACAGACACCTGGCTTTCTAAGGTGACTGCTCTATCGAGCAGCATGCCTAGGCTATGAACCTGACTTTTCAAGGGAAGTATGACCCCATCCAAGACAGGAAAAATCACAAGATCAAGCCCACCCCTGGCCAAACTGGCATTCATGCATGCTGCTTTAGGCCAAGTGCGGCTGTTATGAGATGAGAATAATTAGGATGAAGCTCTGAGGCAACTGTACTCTAGGGTCAAGGTTTAGGATTATATTGGACTGAAACACCTCAGGGTCCTCTATAGTTGCCTGGAACCTTTCTAAACCAGCCCCTCCCTCACATTAACCTCACTTTATCTTTGAATCACCAACAGCCCACATTCATGAGGAGAGGTGACATAAGTTTATGACAAAGCGTTTGTAGTATACAAACTGCATGTCACCCTAGGTCTCTTCTGTAGGCACTTATATAACAATATTGGATGTCCTAATGAGGTAAATTTAGTACCCCTTTTTCTATATATTCGAATAGACAGATAACACAGGTGAAGGCAAACAACACTTTAACAGAAAACAACAAAGTATTCAGCAGTATTAGGCGCGGACTATTTCAGTTTATAACAGTAAAGCAATTGTCCACTGCGACGCGGCAATTACGCCTTTCACCCATGAAACTGAATACTTTGTAGCTGAGTCCAATTAAAGTAAATAAACACAGAGGAGAAATTCTTGCTTCCTTTCCTCAGAAAGTTAACCTCAGTTTAGGAGGTTTTACTGAACCTGATTACAAAAACCCAAATGTAGGTTTCCCCTTGCACCTCAGTGCCTGGCTCTCACAAACTGCCCAGGTAGATTTGGTGCTTCTAGATTTTACCAGGGTACTTATTATCACCTAAAAATAAGCTTTCTCCTCTAAGCCCACTCACCCTACTCAATTGATGATGATGATAACCAGGGCTTTCTTTGTGGAAAAAGAGGTGGTGGAACTCAGTGGGTTGCCCTCGGCGAAAATGGTCACATGGCTGGTGGCCCCGCCCCCTGATCTCCAGACAGAGGGGAGTTGAGATTGCCCTCTGTGCCGCTCGGCCATGTGACCATTTTCAAGAGGTTCCGGAACTCCATTCCCCCGTGTTCCAGCTGAAAAAAAGCCCTGACGATGACGATGCCCTGATCTGGATAGCCCAGGTGAGCCTGATCTTGTCAGATCTCAGAAGGTAAGCAGGATCAGCCTTGGTTAATAATTGGATGGGAGACCTCCAACGAAGACCAGGGTTGCAGAGGCAGGCAATGGCAAGCCATCTCTGTTAGTCACTTGCCATGAAAACGCTGCCAGGGGTTGCCATGTCAGCTATGACTTGAGGGTATTTTCCACCACCACCACCAATATAATAATAATCCTGGCTAATCTAACGCTCTTAATCAGAGACTCCAAGTCCGTATCTGAGGAAAAAGGTTTATTCTTGTCCTGTACAGTCCTGTAATGAAGGCTTCCACCAAACAGCGATCATTTTACAAAATGTGCAAACAAATGTTCAGGGCAGCATTTTTATAAAAGGGGTCAGAAAGAACTGCAGGATAACAGAATAGCCTCAGGAGGATGCTTTAATAATGAAATAGGCTTGTAGTCTGTTGCAATGTTTATAGTGCAGTCCTAAAACCACTGATTTCAGTTGGCTTAGACTGGAGTAACTCTGTTTAGGATTGCACTGTGTGTGTGTATCACCTTGCTTTTACTGCAACGTCTTCTATACTTTTGTAACCTCCATTCTTCATAATGGTATGTCATGACTCTGCTGCCTTAGTTTTGTGTTTGCATTGTTTCCTAATTTTCTGTAATCTGTTGCATTGTTACTGGATGACTGGTGCCATCTGATCCCCCCCGCCCCCCCCCCCCGTATTTTGTAATCCACTTTGAGTCTTTGTGAGAAAGGCCAGCTCTATATGACATAAACAAATAACCACGCCAACATTCTAGCTTTCCAAAATGTCACTTAGAGAAGAATCTACCCCCTTTGAAGGCTCTCCTATGTTCCCTTTTCATGGCAAGGACGTAATTAATAGTACCTAGTAAATAACATCCTATTAAGTCTCTGTTAAAGTTGTAGGACTTTTTCCCCCCTCCAGGCAGTTGGCCCCTAGCTGGAAGAAAGGAAGAAGAGGGGTTGACACTTGAGATCAAGGGTGGCCCTAAATGTTAATAAACTCGGGGCACAACACAGACAGAAGTTCTCCTGTACTATCCTCATTGAGCATTTATGCCTATTTTTCATTCGTTTCACTGAGGTTTATGCAGAAGAACGTGCCCCATCCCACCAGGATCAGGCCTCTTGGGTCAGATCTGTCTGTCTCCCAACATTAACAGCATTCAGACTCTGCCATCTGAAGCATTTCCTTCAAATTTCTCCCAGTAGTTCCTTCTCTGGCTAAAAGTCCAAAAAGAACTTGACCAGTAGACCCTATTGTTTACTAATACCACCACTTGCCACTAGAGGGCAGCTGCTGCTCATACCAAAGTCCTAATGTGGCCGGAGTTTTTTTAAAAAGTACTTTTAAGATTTTGGGAATATTAAATTGCAATCATGGAGAGATTCGTTTAATTGTGCATTGTTTGTAGAAAATGGAAATTAAATTATATTGTTTGTTAGGCACTGTGGGTAGTAAGGATTATTTTCTATTGTCTGTGTTTGTATATGTATTTTGGTTTTATATATATAACTGTGTTTATATACCGTTTTTCTAGACAGATTAGAGCTCCACTCAGAGTGGAGAACAAAGTCATTGTTATTATTATTCCCACAATACAGTGGGGAAGCTGGGGCTGGGAGGAGAAGCTTAGCCAAGGCAGCCTGCTGAGCTCATGGCAGTCGTGGGATTTGAACTATATGTGATATTTAAATGGATTTGTATATTATGATTTAAAATATAATTGAAATCTATTAAAATAACTTGGTAAAAAATAGCCATTTTTGTTATTGTCAGTTCTCAGCTGCCTCTTTTCACCATGTCTGCTTCGTTCATCTGAACAGGGTCTTCCGCAGGTACCACCTTGCAAATAGGCAAAATTAACAACTGTCTGCACATGGGCTTCTCTGTTGTGGCCCCCACTTTGTGGAATGGCCTACCTGATAAGGTTGGAAGGGCTCCCACTCTCCTGGCTTTCCACAAACTATGCGCAACTGAATTATTCAGGGGGGCTTTCTACACAGGTAGGAGAGCTGTATTGTATCAAAATGGTTCAGAGAGATCCTTTGGAAAAGGGGTTGGGACTGCAGACTATACTACTGTGTACTGACTGTTGCTGTAACCCATTGCATTGTTTATGGGATATTCCAACTTTAGTTCACATTGACTTACACTATGTAAACTGGTTGAATCTCATTGACAAAGGAAGACTATAAATAACATAAATAAGAATAAAATAAATAATAGAAAAATTCCCACCAGAAAGAATAAGCAGCCTAGAGCAGAGGGACCAATTAATCAAACCTGCATTATGCCGCACTATATGCATGCAGATTGGGCTACCAGCCAATGTTATAAACCTGATAAATAAATTGTATGTTAGCCACAGAAACCTAATTAAAGGATTCCGTGTTTGGGTTAGAAGTGTTTATCGTTTAGCAGTGGAAGCGTGATTACAGGTAATTGTGAGCTGGTTCTGCTGGCTGGTGTGTGTGTGCAGGAGAGAAAATAACAAAGCATACACTTGCTTATATTTAGAAAGGAAACAAGAGTTCTTTACTGTAGGAAAGGAGGAGAGACAGATCCTAGCTACCTAACTACTATCAAAGGATACCTACATATCAAAGGATAGTCAGAACAGTAAACAGAGTGCCCTGACTTTTCTGTCTTTCTGACTCTTTCATTGTCCCTCTCTGAAAGCTGAAGAAAGGGACAGTGCAGAATCCTCCTCTTTCAACAACCAGGAAGCAGGCTTGCTACCTGCTTGTCCTTGGCACAAAACCTGGGAAAAATCAAACTAGACAGCACTGAGAGAAAGAGACCAAGTGGGGTTAAACCGCCCCCTCCCTCCAATACACACATACCAAGCTTCTGATCCCATGCCAACCTGAAGTACTGGGATGATTATGGACCCTGGCTTTGTCCCCGTGACCACTGCTCTGCAGGGTTTGTGCATGAGTGTAAAAGTGGGAAAGGGCCATTTTTGCATTTTCAAGTGGAAGCAGGCAAAAAAAAAGCCCTGTCCCTTTATTAGAGGTCTAAAGTGCAGAAATAGCTGAAACTATTTATTTATTTATTTATTTATTTATTTATTTTCGATTTTTATTCTGCCCTCCCTGCACAAGGAGGTCCAGGGTGAATTACATCAAATAAAAACATTGATAATAATTTACACCTTAAAAACAGTTAAAATCAACAAACAGCACAAAAATACAAAAGTACCTCATGGAACTGAGGTCAATAACACCCCATGAAGCCTCTTGTTCCAGGGAGAAGACATTTTTTCTCCAGGCAGTTGGCCTGGGAGAGCCACAGAAGGGCAAAGCGAGAGCTGAAGCGTTCTTGAGGGGCGGCTGCTCTCTTCAGGGGAGCTGATGTAGGATCAGAATTGAGCTGCCTGTTTCTAGGAGTTCCCGCTGGCTTCCGGTAGGCTCTGCTTGCACATTTGTAAGTAAACCAAAACTCACACGTCCAGTGTGTCAGTGCTCTTCCACCCAAACCCCACTGCTGCTGTCTAGGGTTGCCAACCTCCAGGAGGTGTTTGGAGATCTGCCCTGAAGAAAAGAGTTGCACTGGAGGGTGACCTGTGTGGCATTATCCTCTGCCGAGGTCCCTCCCCTCTGTAAACCCCACCTTCTCCAGGCTTCACCCTTCAGATCTCCAGGAATTTCCCATCCTGGAGCTGGCAACCCTACTACGGCCCCCAAATGCTCCCCACTTGGCAAAGCTGGAAAACATAATGCCAGCATGGAGATACATATTGGGACACATTCCGACGATCAAATTTCTGATTTTCCAGCAGCCGCAGAAAAGCCATGGCAACAGAATACAATCGGACCAGGGTGTGAATGCTAAATTGACCAATTGATACCCATGAAAAGCCGTGGGTACCCTGTTTTTCTGTGCTTAAGTATGTAGAAACAGCAACAGGATTAAATCTTTTTAAAGAGATTGGTGCTAGGGTTTAAACCTGCCTGAAAATATCAACCTCTCTTCTTTAGAGGTCTCTTCTCTAAATCCCAACTCGTGCATTGGCAACAGAAAGGCACTCTGCACAGACTCAGAGTCATTATCTCAGGATGCTTATTTCACACATTCTAGGCATGAATTTGGTCATCAAAGCAAGACTGAGGGATACTCCCGGTTGCAATTTAAGCCTTGAGAAGCAACATCTCCTAAAGCCAGCCACACACGCAGACCCTCTTCAGGAACAAGAGCGTCTTCCCAAAATGCAACAGCAGAGTCCAAAGTCTGGCCATCTTGTGCCAGTGTCAAATTCAAAGTTCTCTCTGTCTCTGCTTTGCTTGAAAAAGAAACCTCAGCGCTGCAATCAAAGATAAGAATGACAGCACAAGAGTTCAAACAGCCAC
Organism: Eublepharis macularius; assembly: GCF_028583425.1. Lineage (NCBI taxonomy): Eukaryota > Metazoa > Chordata > Lepidosauria > Squamata > Eublepharidae > Eublepharis > Eublepharis macularius. Next base: position 229,005,209 of record NC_072790.1, on the reverse strand, counting down.
GCAGAGAGGGAGCAGGAGTTTATACACAACACACACACCCTCCACACACACATGCACACAAGAAACTCAACCCTGCCCCACTATAATTGCTATGGGTTGTCCTTGATCTTCCAACTGGGAGTGGTTAGAATGTTGGGTCTGCAAAAGGAAGCCTCTTCTTTTTATCAAAGGCAGAAAGGAGCGAGCACCAGCCGGGACATAGAGGCTGTTGCTGAAGACAGATGGAGACGCAGAGTGGCCAAAGAATTCACCAGATCCTGGGGGAAAGACTGAAGGATCAGGCCAGTCAACAGCTTGTGGTCTTCATCTGCCAAGACCGGATGGGACGAAATGGTCCTAAGAGGCTGAACTTGGATTTTGCAAAGCAAACATTTGTATGCTTTTTACCGGAGCAAACTGTTCTTAGCTGATTGGAATTGGACTGCATGTTGTTTTCAACTTGGGCTGCGCTGCAGTGGCTTGGAGTATTGTTGGGCAGCATCATCCGGAGTTATAACCCTCATCATCTCCTCCATCTGAGCTGCACCATCGTCAAGCCTGCACCTTTCAACGGATCCCTTTGCTTTGTCAAAGATGGGGAGTGGATTTCAAGGGCACGAGGGGACCAACATTTCCGTGCAGCATAACGAGTTCTTATGGGGAGGTTCTGACGAAGCTGTCTTTATATCATCGGATGCGTCATTTGGGATGAGAGTATTCATCACTTTTGTCTACTCGGTGGTCTGCCTGCTGGGACTGCTGGGGAACGGTCTTGTAATGTACTTGATTAGGGCCCAGAAGGGCAGGTCCACTCCCATCATTAATATTTTTATCTTTGGCTTAGCGGTGGCTGACTTCCAGTTCTCGTTGATGCTTCCCTTCTGGGCTGTGGAGACCGCCCTGGATTTCATTTGGCCCTTTGGCAAAGTGATGTGCAAGATCATCCCTTCTCTCACCATAATCAGCATCTACGCCAATGTCTCATTGCTCACGGCCTTGAGCGTGACCCGCTACTGGACTTTGGCGTCTGCTCTGAAGGCTGGTTCTGCGATGACCCCTCGCCAGGCTAAATGGATCACTGTGGCTCTCTGGGCCTTGGCATTGGGGGCTACTGTGCCCACTGTAATGTTCATAACCGTGCAGGATATCGCTGGAGTAAAAGTTTGCCTTTTCAAGTTCCCCACGGAATATGGTTTGGGCATCTACCGTCTCCATCGGGTGGTGTTCACCTTTGTGATACCTTTGGGAATCATCTCAGCCTCCTACCTCCTTCTCCTAAGACTCCTCAAGACCTACCAAGGCAACGGCAGCTATTCCAAACGGCAGAAGCAAGTCACCACCACCATCCGGCTGGTAGTGAGCTCTTTCTTTATCTGTTGGTTTCCTAATCATGTGGCCACCATCTGGGGGGTTCTGGTCAAATTTCATTTACTGCCCATCGACGAGGCCTTTTACTTTCTCCACAACTACATCTTTCCACTCACAACCTGCTTGGCCCACGCAAGCAGCTGCCTCAACCCTGTCCTTTACTGCCTGATGCGGAATGAGTTCCGGAAAGCCATGAAGGAAACTTTTTGGAAGTTCTCCAAAGTAGTGTCTTCTTACTGGAATTCCTCCACTCATAAGATAGAGGAGGAGGCCGTGTCAGTTGTTATGCCTTTGAACCTTTCTAAAAATCCCTCCAGAAAACCAAGTGGGGACAAGGAGAACTGTACTTTCTCCACCTTCTTGGATCTAAAAGTCAAGGAACCAAAACTGTGCACCAAGGCACAACTGATGCCCAGAGCAGAATTGCCCCATGACCCTGAAATTCAGGGAGCTTCATGAGAGGCCGCCACAGCCAAAGTTTCTGTACCCTGAGGAAAAGTTGTTTGGTATTAGACCCAGGGCTTTTTTTTCAGCAGGAACGCGCTGGAACAGAGTTCCGGAACCTCTTGAAAATGGTCACATGGCTGGTGGCCCCACCCCTGATCTCCAGACAGAGGGGGGTTTAGATTGCCCTCTGCGCCACGACACAGAGGGCAATGTAAACTCCCCTCTGTCTGGAGATCAGGGGGCGGGGCCACCAGCCATGTGACCATTTTCTCCGAGGGCAAACCACTGAGTTCCACCACCTCTTTTCCCAGAAAAAAAGCCCTGATTAGACCTCTTCCAGCCCTAAGGCCTACTGCTGTAGAACCAGCTGGGCCCGAGGGCTGCCAGGGTCGAATGTCTTTTTGATGTTTTGTCATATATCAGGTAATAACAAGAATCCCTGAACATAGGCAATGGGGGGGGGTGCCCCCTTTGGCCACCTCTACAAGACTTAGCCAGTATTAATGTGAAGGTATTCAGACCCGTAGATGTGATTGTTAGACAGGCCTACAACTCTATTCTAAGTCTGTTTAGAATTATATTCTTGAACTGGATGTCTAGATTTTATTATTTGTTGCATGTATTTTTTTCCCATTGAAGAAATCAAAGCAGAGTAGATGGAAGGGGGCAGGGGGGGGGGCTGTCCTAGGAGGTCTCCCACTAGACCCAGAAATGCTTAGATTTAGCAAGGTATTGTGTACCTGTAGATTGCCAGGCTGCCAAGGTATCCTCATCAGCAGCCAGATTAATGATTATATCAATGCCTTATTCTTTAATATGCAATGCTAGAGAGTCCTTGATTGACTGATATAACTTTTTTTGCTCACACAATGCATCTAACAGTGCGATCATATGCCCAGTTACTTCAGTCTATTCCCATTGAATTAATGGGTTTGACTGGAGTAACCCTGTATAGAATTGCCAAGTGAATCTTTCTATTATTAATCAACTGGGCCTTGAGGGTGATTCTTCCTTCACCCAACCCTCTTTTCAAACAGAGGCAGAAAAATACCCATTTAGTGCAATGTCACCCCCAAATGACCTGAGCTGGAGCAAGTATAACATCAGCTTCTCCTGAGAACTATAACTTGATTTCATGGAAGTAAGGTTCCATTCTCTTCAGTAAAGAATACCCCTAAATAAAATTATGCACAGGTTTGCAGAGGTTTTGTAGTTTTTGGACTGGTGGTGGGTGGGTAGGTTCAAATCTCCGCTTAGTCACGAAACTCAGCAGATGGCCCTAAGCCAGTTGCTCCCTTTTAGCATCACAATGTTTTTGTGCAGAAGGATGAGACATCCAGAGTTCTTTCTCTGGAGGAAGTAGAAGTGCTATAGATAGCTCTACATTGTTGTTTAGATATTTATATTCCAATTTTCTCCTCAGTAGGGATCTAAAGCAACTTACAAAATCATTTTCCCTCCTCCATTTTGTTCTTACAACAACAACCCTGTGAGGTAGTTTAGGCTGAGGGAGGGAGTGGCCCAAAGTTATCCATCAAACTTCCATTACATAGTGGAGAATTCAAACCTGGGCCTTCCAGATCCTAGTTTGACACTCTAACTACTATACCCTGTTGGCTCTGTGCATGTTCCTTTCCGATTTCCCTTAAGATACGTGCTTTCCAAAGCCTTGATGCCTTCTTATCACTGTAAATCATTAATGTAGTTATGATTTCCTTCTTCAGAAAGTAAAAACACAGTAGAGAACCCTACATGTGTTTCTTTCCAATTTCCCTCAAGAGCCCTGCTCTCCAAAGCCTTAATTTTCTGTATTGATTTTGAATCCTGACTGAATAACCTATCACAACAATCCTGCAGTGTAGGCATAAACAATCCTATAATGGAGGGACAGAAATTGCAATCATCCAAGCACACACAGTCACACCCTGAGGCTGAACGGAGGTCCAACTTTAACTTAAGAAACTACCAGGCTGAGTCATTCGATTGGTTTATCTTTGGTTCAGACTGTCTCTTCTTACTGATGGTGGTTCTCGGTTCTCAGAGCCGAGCTACAAGAGACGAATTACATGAGGACATGCACATGAAGGGAGTCTCAGTGTTAGCCAGGAAGCTGAGTTTTAAAAGAGATCAGAAGGCTTTGTCAATTTCCCCTCCCTACAGAGCCAGGTAGATCCCTCCTCAGAGGGTTTGCTAATTTCCTCTTTGCCTTGGGAAGGCTCTGTCAGTTTCACCTCCCCTTCTAGGAGGCTAAGAGGAAATTAACAAACCCTCTGAGCAGAGATCTCCCTGGCTCTGTAGAGAGGGGAAATTGACAAAGCCTTCTGATCTCTTTTAAAACTCAGCTTCCCGGCTAACATTGCGACTCCCTTAACATGCATGTCCTTGTGTGATTTGTCTCTTGCAGTTTAGCTCTCAGAGAAAGCCCTTTCCAAGGCCTGCATGGCCATGATCCCTGAACTACACAGCAGAACACCTCTGTCCTGTGATACAAATCTTATGGACCCCTCCAGATTGCTTTTCTTGATAAAAATATGAGACTCGGTGGACCAGTGGTTTCAGTGATGCAGGTTTCAGAGTCTGGGGGAGAGGAGAGGAGACGACCACAGACTCCATCGCTATTGTTTCTTCATTTGGAAGATGAAGACCAACACAGTGACTACAACAGGCTGCCAGTATTTAACTCCAGTTCCCCCTGAAAATCACGGGCTCCTTAATGTGTGGGTCTGTGCTCATCTGTACTCTGAAGACTGCAAAACTTTGAACTGTAGCCTAGTGGAAGGAAAGTGGATGTGGTGGGAACTTCTGCTAATCACAGCAGCAAAAACCTGCCTGACCTTCAAAGTTTATGGCCTGTTTTGAACTATGTTTTATTGGCCTGCACAGAGTATCATAATAATCTCTGGCAAAGGGTCATTTAGTATCTTTGAGGGGTGTGTGATAATCATAACTCTGAATATCAAGACAGAATGTACCATAGATATGGATTATGCACTCACGATTAAATTTATGGGACTCGATGAGAATCCAAGAGACCTAGTTCACTATTACGGCCCGTATCCTATGTTAGCCCAGAGGGTCAACTTACTGGGTAACTAGAGTTCATTATGTTCATCCTTAAGACTGAACCTCTTATGTTTCAAATAGATGTTAGAAATGTGAACAACAGGATGGGACATTTTATCATTTGTGGCAGACTTGTAACAAAGCGAAAAAGTTTTGGAAACAAATACATCTAATTATTCAGAAGAGCTTAAAGATTAATGTTTAAATGAAGCTGGAGGCCTTTTTTGTTGGGTTTGATAGATAAATAGCTGGAAGCTATATGTAGCATACATTTTTGTATATGATAACAGCAGCAAGATTATTATATGCCCCCAAAATGGAAAGCTACAACATTACCTACAGTAGAAGAGTGGCTGGAGAAAATGATGGACGATGCCAAGATGACTGACGTTTCTGATCAGGGAAAAGACAGTAAATAAATATTTGATTATCTGGAAGCCCCTTATAGACTTTTTGCAAGAAACAGAAAGAGATGAACTAAATGATCTGAGCGTTTGAAGATTAGGGAGAGGGGAAAATGCATAGATGGAATGGAAAAGTAGCTACTTATGGTTATTTTATCTATTGTTATCTATTCCTATTTATATATGTATATTCTTATCTCCTCTCTTTCATTTTTCTTTTTGTATGTTTTACAATTCATTCTAAAATTTCAATAAAACTCTATTTGAAAAAAAGACTGAACCTCTTTGGGGAGAGTGAAGAACAGGTAGCCAAGGGCCCCATCGTTTTTTGGTCCACATTCCTACAGCCCCCACTCGTGGATGGATGTGGAAGAGGCCTCTCCACACCTTGAAAGTGCATATCAACAGGTCAAAAGTTGTCTGTCAAGTTGTTCAGCTTAGGTGTTGGCAGATTCTCCTCCTCAAGGTATGAGGAGGCTGGTGATCACACAGTGTCCTTGAGGGGCGGTCATTGAGTTGTTGGAAGGGTGAATTTGTCCTTCTCCTGGCAGGATATTTCTCTCTTTCCCATCGTGATATCCATACTAAAGACCACCCAATGAAATAGGTGGGCAGGGCCCTCGATTCAGGGCAGGCAAAGGACATCATAAAATTATGGACTTTGATGCCTCAAGATACCACAATGAAGTTAGATTTAAAAAAAAAAAGAACTGGAGAAATTCATACAGGAGGAAGCCCTATCAACTGTTCTTAGCTATGACACTATATGGAACTTCCAGTCCAAGGCAGGACACCTCTAAAATCCAGATGATATGGGCAGACAACAAAGGAAGGTTACCGCCTTCCTTCATGTCCAACTTGTGAGTCTCCTGGAGGCACCTGGGTGGGCCCTGTAGGGTTGCCAGCCACCGCTTGAGAAATCCCTGGAGATTTGGGGGTGGTGCCTGGGAAGTAGGGATCCCAGACCCCCGGTGGGAGTGGGGGATTCCCCGTCCCTGCTCACCCCCACCCCACCCCCACTTACCTAACCAGCAGGGCGGCACGCACCTTCCCTGCGGGCTCCCCCACGGTGCTGATAGCTCCCATGCACAGGAGCCACTGGGATCGGGCCCGTTTTGGCCCAGATCGGGGTCGCTGCAGAGCACAGGAGTGCTCCTGCAATCCGCAGTGCCTGAAAACTGGCCCGATCTGTGGCAAAACGGGCTCGTTTTTGGGCGCTGTTGAGTGCAGGAGAGCTCCTGCGCTCCGCAGCGCCCGAAAACAGGCCCATTCTGCCACGGATTGGGCCCGTTTTGAAGCACTGCAGAGCGCAGGAGCACTCCTGCACTCCTCAGCACCTCAAAAATGGGCCCGTTTCAGCACAGATTGGGCCTGTTTTGAGCCCCTGCAGAGCCTGGATGTGCTCCCAGGGGCTGCGCGATGACATCACTTCTGAAGTGATGTCATTGCGACTGTGGGGGCGCGCGCGCACCCCCTCTCTCCCAAGGTAAGTGCCAGGCCCCTATCCCCAGCCCAGAGGTTGAGGGGGCCTGGCAACCCTACTGGAGAGGATCAAATTTGGGGAGGGGAAGGGAACTCAGTGGGGCTGTAATGTCAGTCTAGGTCTTCCATTTCTTCTTTAATTCTATGCTGTATCAGAGTCTGCCTTCCAATGAGGCCACTTCCTCTAGGGGCAACTGATCTCTGTTGGCTGGCGATCAGCAGTAATTCAGGGAAAACTTCAGGTCTCACCTGGATGTTGATAACTCTAGGCCGCTGTCAAAAACAGGATGTTGGGCCAGATAAACCATGAATCTGATCTAGCAGGGCTCTTCTTACAAGATGGTGGCTGGTCTTTGTTACAATGAGGGGTTGCAATTTGGGGGACTTTCATGGTGGAAAATTCTGGCAAGTTGCAGTCAACTTATGGTGACCCCATAGGGTTTTCAATGTAAAACGTTCAGAGGTGGTTTGCCATTGCCTGCCTAATGTCTTGGTTGTCTCTCTTCCGAGTTCTAATCAGGGCCACCCCTGTTAGTTTCCGTGATATGACAAGATTGGGAGAGCTAGGGCAATCCAGGTCAGATGAGGACTTTCATAGGGCCCTGTAATGACCCTGGTCTGATCAGTTTTACTATTCAAAGAACAGGGCGTGCAGAAAAGCAATAAGAGGGGTCAGCCAAGAGATTCCCTCGTAATTAATTGGTAATCTGCTTCGGGGACTGGGCAGTTAAGAGAGGTCCCGAAGGAGGCAACCATGAATAAGATCCATCACAGGAGAAATTATGCTCATAAGCCCTGAACAAACGCAATAAATTTAGCTCCATGTTTCCTGTTTAGAGAAATGAAATCATTATGGGAGTCAAATGAGGGGCACAGATGTTTTGGAAGAAAGCTACAGGGTCATTTTTCCACAGGCTATATTCTCCTTCTGATAAGTTCCACTTCTCCTTGCCCAGCGAGGCTTATTTGAAACACAACACTGTCTGAGGAAAAAGCATTTTTCTGTGGGACTTTGACTTCACGCAATGTATCAATTAAACGGCGTTGCTCCCCGTGCACATAGCTATGCAGCGTGTAGCTGCTTCACACAGATAGCCACCCAGTTTAAACGAGATGCCATGTGAGGGCAAAGTCCCACAGGAAAATGTTTTTGCTAGGCAAGCTAAGCAAGGCACAGTTTAGGATTTCAGACTTTGAGAAGACTCTCTATAAAAATTATAATTTTGGGGCCTTTTGACATCATTTAATGCCTCAGTGTATCTTAATCTGGCCCTGGCTTTTGCCACAGCCAGAATCACGTTTAAATCAGGCCCAAGACAGCAAATGTGGAACCTTTTATAATTAAAGAGCCAAACAATGTCAAAATTCACCGCAAGAAATCAACAAAGAACCAGTATAAGAAAGCTCATTTGCATAAATGGAAATATACAGCTTAACATTACTGATAATTGACATGTTGATTAATAATCCACACAGTTTCCACTTTCCAAATACTGGTTGTTGTGAGTCTTTCATTAGGAAATGACATATGAGAAGTGTCACAGTAAGTAATACAATCACATAGATGCACCCTGCACAATTGTTTTAGTGCACTGGTATAAATCTACACATGGTTTGGACTTGGATTACTAGCAATTGTTCACCTCTATCGTTTCCTTTTCTATCTTGAAGAAGCCCATAAAAACCTTTGCCAGCCACTCCCTTCACATATTGGTTATTCTAGCATTCCAGAGATCCCTCCAATGTATCTTAATATAAAGGTTTTTGAAGGGCCATATTTGATTCCATACTGGGCCACATTTGGCTCTGGAGCTATAGGCTACAACCCCCCCAACTCCACACCTTCTGGTTCCTAGCCAGTAAATACAAGTAAAAGAACAAGACCAGGGGCTGTGTGTTGATCACTTGTGTAACTCATCTGTCCAGATTGAGTCCACCTTAATCTCCCCTTCAAAGAGCTATTATATACATCTGATCTTCTATAGGACAATGGACAAACTATGTAAGATACAACAGACTTTTCAAAAAGTGTACTTAGTTCAGAAGGAAGTTGCTCGTTGGAGCATGCCCCAGAGAATATATCTCCCCATTTTTAAAATAGTTTAACTGCCTGCTGGTTTATTTCTGTGCACAGTTTGATGTTCTTGTCAGGCAGGCAAGCCAGCCTGCCTGCCATACCTGTAAATGTATTTCTACTGGGGAGATGGGTAGTGGGGTAGCTGTCCCCCTTCTCTGTATCTTGCTTTGCTTGGGCCAAGTGGTGTATCAGTGCAGCTGGAGTGGCGTGGGAACAGACCTTGGGAATTTCAGCATCTCTTTCAGGACTTTCACGCCAACTTGAACTGGCTCTTGTTTGGACTGGGGGGAGGGGACTGGAGGTATGACCTCTCGGGGAAGACTTGGCTTTGGCATTCCAGGCAATGACTCTGTACTCGTGCACTACTAGGGGGCATTATCTAATCAAGATCTTTAATTCATACAACCATGGCTGATGAAGTGGAGAGTCTGAGAGAATCCTCCAGCCAGGCCTGACAGTGCTGGCCTTTCGCTTTAAAGACCTCTGTGGCCTGAGACCAGAACATCGACTCACTCTGTTAATAGCTTGGTGATATCTTCTGCAGAGCTCCTGTTTTGTGTTTCTCCACCAACCAAGGTAATGCTGCTGGCAACTACAGACAGGCCTTCTCTATGGCAGTCAGGGCCGGCGTGCCCCTTGAGGCTGGGCCAGCAGCCACCTTGAGCGCTAAGGCACTGAGGAGGCGCTGGAGGGGGCGCCGGTGGTGGGGGTGCGCACCACGGAGCTCAATTGCCCCATGCTGCCACTGTTACCGCTGGCACACAGCAGAGGGCCAGGTCCATGGAAGGTGGCCGGGGCGGTGCACAGAGCAACTGAGCCAGAGGGAGGATGCACGCGCGCCGCCCCAGCTGCCTGCCCCACCTGGCCGGCGGCTGCTGCACTCAGCCAGGAGCACATGCTGGCGGCGGCAGCGTGGGGCAGCTGACCAGGCAGCATCGCAGCCCTCCCACTCAGTTGCTCTGTGCTGCCACCACTGCCGCTGCTGCCAGCACTCAGCTGCGGGCCAGGCACAGCAGGCAGCCAGGGCGGCATGGGGCAACTGAACAGGAGGGCTGGGAGGCCACCCGTGCACTGCCCTGTCCCGCAAGATGACATCACATGCAGTGATGTCATCATGCAGTCCAGGTGACACCCCTGAAGCTGCCTCAGGCACCAGAAATGCTGGTGCCGGCCCTGATGGTAGTACTGCTAATTTGGCAATCCCTGACCACAGTAAGAGTTGCCAACTGCCTTTAGAAAAAACCATTCTGTTTCTTTACTAGGCCTCTTGCGATGTTATTTAATAGAGGATGTAATTTGCTTCCATGCCATGAAACACTTCAGTAGCCCACTTATTAAAGGGACATTTTATTTCTTGGCCTGTTCGCAACTCTACCTACAGTTAGGTTTAAAGCAACTGTTCTGTTTTAAATTTTGTCCATCTCCTTTCTGAATAATATACATGTGTTGGTCTCTAATCGCTTAAATGTTTATGCTGAGCAGTTCATTTCTTTGTATTTTAATGGACATAATTTTTCATATTATGAGCTGTGAAAGAGCAGATTAAAATGCTTTTAAATTAAATAACGGCATCTCTGTTGTGCTGTGCCTTTGAGACGCTGGGCATTTTGTGATTATTGCACCAGTGATGCCAAACGTCTTAATAAACAGTCACCAATGGATTTTATTAAAATGTTATTTAGGAAATAAACAGCCTAGATAACTGAGGCAAGTTCAAATTGCCCCAAGGAGACCACGCAAGAGAAAAATAGGTGTTAAGTAGTTACCTGAATAAGAGAGAAAAGATGAAAAGGTCAAAAATGTTAATGTCTGGAGAGACCCCAGGAAAAGTGGGCCAGTGGTTAAGAACTTCTCCACTATCTTGGTACCATAAGGAACTCTGTACATCCTCTGAAGAACCTGCTACAACATAGTGTAGTGGTTAGAGTGTTGGACCCGGATCTTGGGGCCAAGCTACACATGACGAATGACACTTGAACGGCAAGTGTATTTCTCCCTGTTCACTTGCCCTCCACTCAATCCACTTGCCGTTCAAGTGTCATTCGTCATGTGTAGCTTGGCCCTTGGAGACCCAGATTCGAATCCCCGTTCGTTAAGGGAAGCTCACTGGGTGACCTTGGGCCAGCCACAAATTCTCATCCTATCCTACCTCACAGGGTGGTTATGAGGATAAAGTGGAGAAGATGAGAATTAAGTTCCCATTGGGAAATAAACGTGGGGTATAAATAAAGTTAATAGAAATGGCCCTTTCCCCCTTTCAGAAAAACATAAGCATGCAACAGGACCGAGGCTTCATTCAGCTTGTTTAATTTACACCGAATCACAACACTAATGAGGAAAGCAAACATCATTTGGTATCCTTTGCGAGACGGGGTAACCAGAACATTACTCAATATTCCTAATAACGCGCATCTGTTTTGACCCGGCAGCACCTAATCCAATTAAGTCTGCAACAGCCTGTATTCCATTTTAAGATGCTATAAACTTACAGGCTTTCTCTCTTCCCTTTCCCTTTAATGTGTATATTGAACTTGTGCTCTGTTTTCATTGATCCTAATAAAAACTGTTTTTTATTTTGAATATATCTGTGGACCAACATATTGTCTACTATGGAGAGGCAGTACATCTGGATGGTGTATTTCCCTCTGCGTCTCCTGGGCGATGACGAGTTCTACAGTCCCCCCTACAGAGTCACTGACTGGAGAGGGAGCTCCCTGTAGGTTTACAAAGAGTTCAGATCTAAGCAGTTATACCTCTTAAAGTCCACTGGAGTCCATGTGAAAGTTATGTAAGACCTAAATTGTCCACACTCAACTGCCAACCAGCCTAACCCAATTAGCACCAAATTGCTCCCTGCAATGGAAAGTAACTTGGCTATTCTAATTGCCTGTTTTCCCCTTCTCTTTTTAATTATTTGATGTTGAGTTTAATTTCCTCTTTTCCTCCCTCTGACGGACGTGGAAAATGATGCCCTTATCTTTGCCATCTCCAGGGATCGCTCTTCTCAATTCCACTCTGTGTGTCTGTGTAGTTTTTCTCTTCAGTACAAACACACTCCAGCCATCTTCTCTCCAACTTCTTTAAAAAAACATCAGTTTATGACCAGAATTATGATGTTCCTCCCATCTCTTTGGCAGAAACCTGAGCTCAAGTCTCTTGGCTTAGAGCCAAACTAGATTATCCGTCGGACAGTTAAGTCAGTCAGACTGCAGTTCAGACTGGAAGCAAATTTCCGAAGCACTGCAGGGGACGCATGAGCAGCCCCTCCTCCCCCATGGGCCAAATAATCACCGGGTGTTTCCATCCCTCTCTATCCAAACTGGGCTCCTGCTGTACTTGGGGAATTAGCTCCTGGCCTGAGTTCCAGTCTGACTAATTTGAATGAGAGATGGATCAGGGGAAACTTGGGGGGGTGGGGGGCATTCACATCTAGAATGGCTCCTAGAGGGCTATAAAATAACAACAACATTTGATTTATATACTGCCCTTCAGGACAACTTAGCGCTGATTCAGAGTGGTTTACAAAGTGTGTTATTATTCTCCTCACGACAATCACCCTGTGAGGTGGGTGGGGATGAGAGAGCTCTGAGAGAGCTGTGGCTGACCTAAGGTCACCCAGCTGGCTTCAAGCGGAGGAGTGGGGAATCAAACCCAGCTTTCCAGATTAGAGTCCTGCCACCACTACACCAAAGTGACTCAAAACTTGTTTGGACCAGTTCACAGATCAGCACCTTAATGGCTGTTAGACATGATGGCTAAATAAAGCCTCCATGTTTGAAGGCAGAATTCTTCAGAGTGGCAATAGATGGGGGATGGGTGGGAGCAGCAGTGGAAGGCTCTTTGCTTCCAGCAGCCTTCTCAGGAGCATCTGTAGGAAGAAACAGGATGTTGGCCAACCTTAGCAGGGCTCATTTCAAGGGGGAATGCGCAGGAACGCAGTTCCGGCAGTTCCCCAAAGAGGTCATATGTCAGGTGGCCCCACCCACCTGACTCTTGGCCATTTTGGGCCTGTTTTGGCCTGGATTGGGGCCGAAACAGCCCGGATCGGGCCTCTGACAGGTGGTGGATCACTCTCCCACTCAGCAGCAGCCTGATCCTGGCCCCTTTTCGGCCATTTTCAGGCCCTTTTTGCCATTTTGGGCCCAATTTCGGCCCTGAATGGCCAGGATTGGGTCCAAAACAGCCAGGATAGGTGATGTCAGGGGGTGTGGCATATGCAATCCAGTTATGCTAATGACACACTTCTGGTGACAGCAAGGGGCGTGGCATATGCAAATGAGTTATGTTAATACGTTACGCTAATGAATTCCTCCAGCTTTTTTCTACGAAATGACTCCTGAAACTTAGGGTTAGGGTTCTTATGCAGTGTCGTCAGAGAAAGATCTGTCCCCAAACAAGAGATGCTTTAACAGGAGATGCCTGAAATCTTCTGTGTGCTAAATAAATGCTCTCCCGCTGAACTATGCTGTCCTTTTCCTGTGGTAGGACAGCCATTGTATGTTTGCGTCCCTTGTCCTGCCTCTCTTGCCACTATTAATTTGTCTTAATTTGGTTGTTTCATCATCTGATTGCAAATACAGGTACCCTTCACAGCTTGCACTAGCAGAGACCTTTATTCAACTTCAATTTTATTTTCCCTTGAACATTGGGCTCAGCACTATATAAGAGGGGCACGTGGCAGACCCTGGCACATAGTAGGCACATGCCCATAAGAGTGTGCAGCACATTGCTTTCATTACACATTGCCGAAGGCCTATAGCTCTTGCTTGTCCTGCAGGGTTATAAAAGCCAAGAAAGTATTTGTTCCTTATGTTTATGATACCCTAGAAATATGGATGCGTCCCACAATCTGTTAGCAATGCATGTCAGCAGCTGCAGAGTGTGGAATAGTAAGCTGCGCACTGCGTGACACGTCAGTGCTCATTAGCCTGCATCGCTGTGCATGTGTACTGCAAAGGAGAACCATTCCCCGCTGAGAGATTTAGCGTGTAGACTTTAGGGAGCCAGCTAAATCCTGAAGAACGACAACTTTAGCAACACCTCCTAATAACACTTTCCTCCAAAGTCAAAAATAGGGATAAGGAATTGCCAGGAGAATGGGCTTATCCTAAGTAAATAGTTGCAGCACAAAGCTCAGCTGGGCATAGGTATTCGGATGTCATGTTAAGCTAACATTAAGTGCATGTTGAGATGGAACCAGGGGCAAATCCACACTACCTATTTGATTCTGCGATTTTTTTGCAAGCAGTGCGCTATTTGCGCAGATACTCACACACTTTCCCATTCCACGTGTGCCCCGCCATCACCGCGCCACTATTGCGCCTTCCCTCCAAACCACGTGATATTCACGGAAATCTGTTTTCTTCCCTTTTTTTTAACAGTGCATAATGGTCAGTATACCGGTAAACCAACCCTAGTGAGCAGCGGTTTGCGCGGGAAAAGAAACGGTCACCAGAGCATGCGCATGTCGCATGGGGACCGTTTCCCTATTGAGTTCCCCAATTTTCAAGAGTGTGAGGTGCTAAGCTGAGCAATCCTGTATTTCCAACAACGGTCGTCTCCAGTGAACGGCAGGTGCGGGAAACAAATTCAAGATATCGGTATATCGGATAATTGACCCCTTTTTTTTAAAAAAAGGGAAGTGACGTGCACCGTCAATTCTGACGGCAGAGGATGGAACCGCCCATGGTAACGCTGTACTTGGTGGCGTGTGGAGAACTGATTGCGCCATGAAGACGCACCGGAAGGGTGGATGTGAGGATGCAGAGCCTGGTAGTGGAATAAAGGCGATTGCCACGACAGCGCAAGATAAGCGGAAGATGAGTGAGTGTGGATTTGCCCCGGGATTGTTCTCATTCTTGTCCCCTCTCTCCTCCCTTCTCATGCAGAGTGCAATTAACAAATCTTGATTTAAAACAAACTCTGGACATCTCCAGTATGTGAATGCAGTAGAATGGCTTAGTCAGAGTTAGTTCTCACTCCCAGCTGGAATTCTAAACCATGATTTAATCCAGGCATAGACTCTCAGTTTGTGCGGGGGGCGGGAGGAACCTAAACCCAGTTAACTTGGCTTGTCTTCATACTGGAAATGAGCAGAGTTTGCTTTAAAGACAGGCTGCGTCTACAATAGGCCTCCCCCTTGGAAGGAACAGACTATGTCGCACTGTTTAGGGGAACATCTGCATGATGTTGATCTCCTTCCAATCATGAAGGAAACTATACAAGATGCCTGGGCGCGTGTCGGGTCCTGCAAGGTTCCCTGGGTAGTGTAGTCTTACAAAGAACTGCCAATCGATGCGATTATCTGCCAAGAAGAAGGGCAGTGGGAGGGATTCTCTCTCTGTCTCTCGCAAAAAGCCTCCGTTTGGGGTTTTCCTCTAGGAGCTCAGGGGCCACTATGTGATTCTTCACCAAGGAGAAGAGTGGTGGTGGTGGGAGGGATTCTCTCTCTCTTGCAAAAATCCACCTTAGATTTCCTGCCTCCTGTTGTCAGGTTAGCCTTTTCCCATAAGGATATATCCCCCCAAAATTTAGAATTGCCCATTTCTTCATTACAACAATTGATGTTAACAGGGAGAAACTGGGACTCAATTATTGTTTTAATTTCTTCCATACAGTTAAACGAACAGTCACATAATCAAAATCACACTTCCATCTACATTGTTGAAACCAGAGAAGATACTTTTTTTACCAATGCCTGTTTCAATAGCTTTCAAATTCTTATCAGGCAAAGATCATTTTATCATATCATTTAACTTGCTTGCCTGATAATAGTATTTTATATTGGAAACACTCAACCCTCAATTCTGTATCCTTTGATACAAAATGTTTACTGCAACCCTTGGGGTTTTATCTTTCTAAATAAAAAGAAGAACCATCTTCTGCCAGGCTTTTATTATCTCAGACTTTACTGTCATTTTTAAAAATTCTGGGTAGCACAGACATTTTTATAGTTGCAGTTTTGCCTTATCAAGAAAGAGGATGTTTCCTCCAGAACTTCAAACGTGTCTCCATTTCTGAAACACATTTTTATGATTAAATTCTCTTCTTTTAGACATAACTTCCTGTACCCAAATGCCCAGATATCTAATAGACTGAAAACTCCAAAATATACCAGAGATCCAGGCCTTTTCGGCCCCAATCCAGGACGAAATGGGCCCAAAATGGCCGAGTCAGGTGGGCGGGGCCACCTGACATGTGACCTCTTTGGGGAACTGCCGGAACTGCGTTCCTGCGCGTTCCCCCTCAAAATGAGCCCTGTTTCCGCCCATTCCTATGCAGCTTGCTGCTGCTTCAACAGCAGCCCAGAATTCATTTATCGCACTCTACTTGAGAAAGGATGGTGAAGGAGGAAGCCCATGTGTGACTGCAGCAGGTCCATGCACAACATTGGCGTAACGTGGCATCTGAATGAAGTCTGAGTGAAGTTTTTTTTAAAAACAGACTGCTGTGCTACTATGGAAAAGAACAGCTCAATGAGGAAGGAAGAAAGCCGTACAGTGTGCAAACAAGAGATGTTGCCAAAGTTCATGGATGGCTCATTCCATGGTCGAAATGCAAATTGTTCCAGCTTAAATAATGCCCAGCTGTGCTGCAAATCAAGCCCCATTTCCCCAGGAACGTCTTCTACTCATGATGGTAAATGAGGAATGCTCTACGCTTTGCAAAGTGCATGTGTCACCCATGTGGATGCTCAATGAGACAGAGAGGCCCTGTATGCATACAAGCAGACACACACACGTTTCCTTCCCCATTATCAGAAACTCTTGCATGTTCAGGGTTCTTGATTGTGCAGAAAGGTGCCTCCATGCATACAATTCTGTTTGTGTAGGACCAATGCATTCCTTCCAAAGAACGAGCAATGGTTGGGGACAGAGCTTCTTGCTGCAGTCCTGCACTCCCATGCTTATTTATTCTCTCCCACCAGAATGACATCTGATAGCCCATTATGTGACCTGCCCATTATGCTGCAGCCTGGATTGAACTATAACTTTGGAATGAGCACATTCTTTAATGTTAACCCCTTATTCTCAATGAAACTTATTAAGAAAACTGCATGATCAAACAACCTTTTATTTTTTTACAATGAGTATAGCACACTGTAGATGTTATGTTCACACAAACTGGGGACATTGACCGCCAATTACATGTTTCAGGATCACATGGTCCCTATGATGCAATCATTATGTGAGGTCCACATGTTGTATGAATTGTGCAATGCATGTGTTTTTTTAATGCATGCACAGCTTCTATACATACAAACGAAGAGATCTGGTTTGGAACTTGAACATGCACAAGAAATACACACATTTGCCCAATTTACTTGACCTGGGGACCTCACATAGTGAGTGCATTGAAGGGATTGCATACTCCCAATATGCAAGGTTGGCAGACCTCCAGTTTGTGTGGACACAGAAGTCTTGTTTTCTCTGTTTTGGTCAATTCTCTTCTTTGTTTCTGGCACACATTTTATGTGACAATTATCCTTCAACTAAAACTGCCTCTTGTTCCTTAGTATGTGGAGTAGTGATAGTGGAGCTGAATTTGCAAATAGCTGGTGCTGTGGAATGAGTGAAAACAAGCTCCAGTTCCCACAGGACAATACAATAATGTGCACATACACAACACCACTGGCACACACAAACCAACAGCTGTGGAAGAAAATTCTCATTAAACAGACAAATCTTTTCTGAATGCTTGTTGAGAAAGCGTGTATACCAAGTAGATTCTGAATTGAGCCAAGTAGGAGTCGCCCAGCTTTATGTCGGGAGATGCAATGTTAGCCAGGAAGGGTAGTTTAAAAAGAAAGAGCTGGCGGCAGGGCAAAGGCTTTGCTATTCACTGGAGCTGTGTGAAGGGGCTGTGAAATGCCAAAAGGGAAACTTCAGCCCATTATAACCTCTTCAGGTCCAAGCCCAGCTCTGGAAGGCAGGCAGTTCCAGCCCATTTCCATTCCTCACTGCCCTCTGGTTGCGATCCCCCAGCTTTAGACTGGAGAGATGAAATGGACAGAACCTTGCAGGTGGCAAAGATGAAATTAACAAACCCTCTGAGGAGCCATCTCCACCGGCTGTCTTTTTAAATTATGCTTCCTGGCTAACATTGTGTCTCCCTACACTTGATGAACATGCTCTGAAGCATCTCAGCTATACTGGGATGCTGGAAAGAGACTTCAATTTGACTTGAAAGCCACATGGGGACAAGGATCCCATACTTTTTCTTGAGGCAGCAATGCATTGGGGGGAAGGTGGTGCCAATGAATAGGCCATGCAATATTCCAGGGTATGTTAGGCAGTGGCACACCTTTCTGGGCACATGCAGTTGTGTATGTTCTGACAGTTGCAACATTTCAAGGAATTCTGAAGCATTTGCTGAACACACTGGGAAAAACTTGAATAACAAAGGTAGTAACAGAAGGCCACCCTAACCCAGAGAAAAACAACCACTCAGGGTTGCACCATAGAAAGGAAAGCAACAGATGGCTTCAGAGAGATTTATTGGGAGGGCATATGTTATCATAGGTACATCTTGAGTTAAACATCATTCAGAATCCCAGTGAAGCTGCAACATCTCCTTGTAGATGGCAGAGAATGTAGGGCGCCCGTGGGGGTCACGATCCCAGCACCGCTGCATCAGATCATAGACATCTGTAGGACAACGCTTTGGGGCTCGCATCCGAAAGCCTGCCAGGGGAAAGAGGTAGAAACGGGTGAGACAAGTCAAAGGACAGACATCTTGAGTGTCAAGGCATGGTGTCCTGTAGAACTTAAGACTCCGAGATACTTTAAGTCCCTAGAGAGCTACTCTTGGGTTCCCAACCTCCTGGTGGGGTCTGGAGTTCTCACAGAATTATAGAGATCAGTCCCCCTGGAGGAAATCACAGCTTCAAAGGGTGGAGTCTATGGCAGCTCATCTCTGTTGAGCTCCCTTCCCAAACTCTACGCTCTTTAGGGACCGTCCCCAAATCTCCAGGAATTCATGGAGGAGAATTTTGGAAATTCATTTTGATCCCTGTAATTCATTTTGTTACCAGTTCACAGCCAGAAAGCCTTATTTCTCTTATTTTATTCACTGAAATAGTTCTGTGGCAATCACCCCCAAACATCCTGCCGCTCCTCCAGGGCTCTGAATGAATTCTTATGATTTTTGCCTCAAGCAAATCCAAGTGATGGTCAGTCAGTCAGAGTCCATGGAGCTCCACTGGATGGGAAGGGGATGAGTCGGCCTCAGTTAAGAAGGAGGAAGAGAAAGGTAAGTTTTTCCTGCCTTCCTAAGGACTGCTAGAGAAGGTGCCAGTTGTGCCTTATGGGGATTGGGAGGTGACATCATCTCCTCCAAACCCCACCCAGAAGCGGCATCACATTCTCCAAGATGCTCTAGGAATTTCCACAGTCTCTATAGTCTTTACCATAGAGATTGGGGGAAATCCTACAGCACCACAGAGGTTGTGACATCATATCCCCTGAAACTCCACCTTCTCCAAGGCGTCACCTCCCCAAATCTCCTGGCATTTGCCAGTACAGGGCTGGCAATCCTGTCTGATTCTGTGTAAGGCAGCCTCATGCCAGTTCTGAGAAAGCGTATCATGGTAGTGGACTGTGTTGTGTTGCCGACAGGAAGTTTCAATTCAGTTCCTGAATCTCAGGTATTAAAGAACATTATTTGCAGAGACCCTGGAGAGATGCTGCCAGTTAGAGCAGGCAGTTTGGGGCTAGATTGATTGATGGCCTCAGTGTAAGTTTTTTTTTATAAGACTGCAAGATTTAGGGGAGGGGGGATGTGAAATGGTGGTGATGAAGGGATTAGTTATAACGTTATCAATCACTTTCCACACAAACCCATCTCTTCTTCTCTTTACCTCTTTCCACCTGGCTGATCACTTGCTGATTAGACATTCCGGGATAAGGGGTGCTTCCTAAACTGAAGATCTCCCACAAGAGAATGCCATAACTCCAGACATCACTCTCTGTGGAATACCGGCCTGCAGAAGTAAATCAAATCAAGGATGGAGGGAGAGAATTGTGTAACACAAGGCTGATGTAGTAATCCACACAGGAATTTATTTACATTTAAAGATATACACAAATACAGGCATGCTGACCTGTCAGCAGTATGTATTTCCTATGGCTCCAGGCCAGGTCAGTCTTAAGCTAAGCAGCTGTTAGCTCCCTCTTATATAGTGGGCTAAAAAAAGATGCAATTCCCCCTCCAGTCTCCAGAGGGCAGCACATTTAGAGATGGCTGTTTAGGTGTTCCAAACCAACCAAGTTTCCATCACTGCCCGTACCATGGCCACCCTTTCTTGACAAGCTTAGAAGTAACAGCCTGAGATGCCCTGACCGTATTTCAAAGCCTCTGGTGCTGTCCATTTGATCGGGATGTGCTTGAGGCCTTCCTTGGATGAGTAGACGCCATTCTCCTCCTGCCGGGACATACCAAAGTCACTGATCTTGAGGATGCTGCCTTCCCCCACAAGGCAGTTCCGAGCAGCCAGATCTCTGTCAAAGGGTTAGAAAGCAGATCTGGTGTAAGAACAAATTGCCATCAAGCCTTCAGTCCTTAAGTTTTTCTCAGCTAGAGTTGCCAGGTCCCTTGAGTCCCCCGGCGGGGGACTGGGAACCTGGCACTCACCCTCTGCAGTCTTTGGTGTCTCTTGTCTCCACATGCGCGTGCGCCAGTGTGCATGATGACATCACATCCCGGAACTGACGTTATCATGCGGGTCAAAGGGCAGCCCGGCGTATGCTCCTGTGATCGCCAAAGGGCTGAATCATCCCCCTGTGGGCCCAATTTGACCCGAACGGGCCCATTGTGTGGTGTAGGGGGTGTGCCTGGGGGCACGCCCCAGCGGGGGATTGGCAGCCCTACAAATTAGCCATCTTCTCCAGGGGAACTGATGTCTGTTGGCTGGAGATCAGTTGTAATTCCGGGAGATCTCCAGCCACCACCTGGAGGCTGGCAACCCTATTCTCATTTCTCAACTCTGGTTTAGGCTGTAGGTCTTTTGCAGGCCCAGTTCTGGCCTGCTTTGGGAAAGAATGTGCTGGCTGTTCTCAAGAAGATCCCTTCAGTTCACCACTCCTAATCAGGCGGCAGGCCTCCGTAAGTTTCTCATACTAGCAATGCCAATGAGCAAACTGAGCCCTGATTGGCTCCTAGTTGATGGGCTAACCGCACCAGGCCTGAAAAGATGGCTTCCTGGTACACTGAACACCTGTCTGTTCACTAATATTCACCGATATGTGAGAGAGGACTCTTTTTGTGTGCCTCCTAGCAGCACAATGCCCGGAGTGGAGTGGCATGAGATTTGGTTCTTTTCCTCAGCCTTCTGGTGCGAACTTTGCAAACCAAGAAGCCATGTCAGAGAAGCAAGATAGCCAGCTTAAAGTATTTTAGACAGATAGCCAGCAATAGAAAGTGTTTGTTTTCTTGCTTGCCTATTGCCTGATTTAAAGAATGATTACAGCATTGCAAACACTCTCTGTAACCTGTACTTAATAAACCCATCTACATTTTATTTGCCTGTGTCAAGAGTTACTGGCTGCACGTAAGCTCTCCCTCAGAATGAACCTGGAGGCTGAAAAACCTTAAACAAAAGAGAACAGGACCCTGTCCAGCTCCTAGAGGTCTTGGAGTGGCTGTGATCAGCGCCCAGGAACGGGAGGTGAGGGTCTCTGGTCTTCTTGACACCTGGGTATGAAGAAGCAGGTTGAAGAAATGGGGGCCCAGGAGTCTAGGCAGTGGGGGCCGTGGGGGGGGGGTTGTCACTAGGCTAAAGAAATCTGGATATCACCTGCATGCCTACTGCAGAGTAAGTTCAATTGAATTCAGTGGATCTTACTACAGAGTAAAGGTGCACAGGATTGGACTATAATTGTGATAGCTTGGCAGAGTGTTCCATCCTAAGCATAGTTACGCATTTGTAAGTGGGCTTAGAAGGGTGTAACCGTGTTTAGGATTGCATTGCTATTTACTTAATTAAATGTACAACCATTTGCATATTAGAAAAAAAGCAAGAATTCTTTAAAAAATCTCCTTGAATTTGACTAAAGAAAAAAAAATCCTTTTTTGATGCATTACACCCGGCAACAACTTAGAAGAGGCATTCCCACCTACTTCTTATACAGAGAGGAATGTCTTTTCTAAGATGCTTCCTCCTGTGATACATGTGGATATTCTCTAAGAAGAGGAATTCACCTTTCAGTCTCTCACTCAGAAGGGAATGCTCTTGTAAGATGCTACCTGTTGTGATGTGTGAGAATATGGTTTAAAAAGAGGCGCTCACTTTGGTCCCTCTCACACAGGAAGGAATGCCTCTTGTAAGGTGCCACCTGCTGTAATTTGTGTATTGTCTAAGAAAAGGTATTTCTCCCTGTTCTCATTAATAGAGGAAATGCCTTTTCTAATATGATACTTGCCACCTAGATAACCATCTTGGGGTGGGGGGTGGTATTTTAAATGCTCTTTTTTTGGCAAGGCAGCCTGAAACTTGTTCCAGGAGAAAGGGTGGAAGTGGGGGGTATTTTGAAGATTTCACTGCTCCCTAATATTGAGATGTGTTGGGGAGAAGCCTGCCTACGGAATCTTCCTATGTCAGGATTAGGAGGAAAGCTAGAGTCAATTATCCTCTGTCAATTATCCAACTCAAGCTCCACCTCTTGCTCTGGCTGTTAAGTTGAAAAGGGGGGTGGAAATTGAGTGCTGGTTTCTTTTTTCATGGGAAATTTGAATAAGAGGGAGGGAAGGAGGCTGTGAAGGGGGAGGATGGGGGGGACATTGCTTCGGAACACCTGACAGTGTTGGGAATGTTGGTTGGGAAACACTGCCCTACAGCATTCTCAGTGATGGATAACTGTTGGCTGAAAACGGCATGAGTAGGTTTGCCAGATCCCTCGTAGTAATTAGTGGGGGGGGGGTTGGTTATGTGTGGGTGGTGGGCACTCACCTATTGCATGTGCATGCACCAGCCCTGTACTGATGTCACTTCCAGTTCAACCCAGTACAACCCTGAAGCAACACCAAGGCTAATTCCTAAAGAATTGGCCTCAGTGCGTCGCCATCACTTCCAGGTTGTGCTGAAAGTGACATTGGCCAGGGACGCAGGCACGTTCACACACATTTCCCCAGCCTCGTCAGGTTCCTGCCAATGCTGGACAATCTCTGGGCAGCCTGCCTTCTCCCGCTGATTGCCAGTGATCAGCGGGCAGAGGTGACAATTGGCAGGAACCTAGTAAGCTTACGTATGAGAAATGCTGTGAGTTAAGAATGTTTGTATCTTGCCAGCTCTGTACCTGTGGATGCAGTAATGGCTTTCCAGATAGGCCATGCCTGCTGCAGCTTGAATTGCAAAGCGGATGAGATCTTGCACCCAGAGCCGGCTCCCCTCCTGATGCAGGAAGGACAAGAAATCCCCACCTGGAGAAGGGGAGGAGAGAGAAAACATAAAACACAGGTGATTCAATACATTCAAACTTCCTCCTCCCAATGATTACCATTATTACCTTGGAGAATTTTTCTCCATTCTGAACATATTAACTTGCTTAAGACAGGGTCAGACTACTGGCCCATCTAGTGCGGTCTTCTCTGACTGGCAGTTGCTCTGTCTCACTACTGAGGATATCAGGAAGAGTCTGGCAGGGAAAAAGTTCTTTGCCATCCTCTGTGAAGATGGCTACTGGCTGATAAAACTGGATAAACAATCAGCAGAAGTGTGCACCTGTTTGGGGGGACTGCTAGAGCATCCCAGCAATGTGTGACATCACTTCCGATTATGTGACCAGAAGTGACATCATGGCACCATATCACCTTGTCCCCAGAAGCTACTCAGTGAAAATTCCCACTGAACAGGAATTTGAATACATATGTCCTGAAAAATGTCCATAGACAGATTTGCCAGGACCCGGGATTCCAAAACCTGAGGCTCATGAGACATCCCCGGTGATGTTATATTGAATAGCACAAATAATGGTACTCCTTCCACACACGGCTAGGAATTGCACCACATGGCATCTATTACTGGCCAAAATCATGTGGCTTTGAATAGGGGGATTATTTACCCACACATATACAAAAAAACTATGGAAAGTAACTGTGCTAAATGTACAATGTAGTTCAGCTGTACAAGGAAAACAAAAAGGAACACCCTCAAGGAATGCAAAAACAAAGAACAAAAGGACAAGAAGGTAAATCAAAAATAGTGTTTTGTAAACTACGAATGGTAAACATTATCTGAACTGATGAGATGAGAACAATCTGTAACAAGCATACAATTATAAACAAATATGTTCAATAGACCAATAACAAATGTATAAATACACAGGAAAGAAGTAGAAACCAATTGACAATGTAAATGTATATTGTATACCAAGAAGTGTACCAAAAGATGTAATGTGTTTTAACTCTTTTTGTATGCTTTTTTAATGCACTCTACATTTATACTGTCAATTGGTTTCTGCTTTATTCATGTGTATTTATATATTTGTGATTGGTATATTGAACATTGTTTAATAATTGTAAGCTTGTTAACACATTATTCTCATCGGCCGTTTTCACACGCCTGTAAACCCACTGGAAAAGCATGTAAAACTCACAGAAAGATGGCGTTCATAGTGTAATTTCCCATCATGATCCCATTTAATGTTGCTATGACATTAGAAATCACGCCATTATACAACATCATGATGGGAACTTGTGCTATGATGATGCCGTCGTGCTGTGAATTTTGTGAGATTTTCCGGAGTTACAGGCATGTGAAAATGGCCGTCTTGTGGGATCAGGTGGTGTTTGCAATTTCTAATGTACAATAAACTTCTGCTAATCTGCTAATGCCAGATTATTGCTTCCCATTTCGTTGTACATGTGCTGTAGTTACCACAAGCAGGCCTGCATGGAAGTTTTAGAAGAAGCCGTTGGGTGTGTGGCCTTGAGATATCAACCTGTTGCCTGAAGAATGTGTCTGAAAGTCCAAAGCCTGAGACCCTCAGCAACAATACCCTTGCATTACACAGGCCCATAACGTCTGGGCTGACCACACCTGCCACTCTTGTGTGGACCTGCCTCTTACCAGACACCAGCTCCATGATTATGAGGATGGGCTGTTTCCGTGCACAGATGCCAATGATGCGGACAATATTTGGGTGGTGGTATTGCCTCAGAATCCTAGAAGAATAGATCAGAAGGTTGAGTGTGTTGGCAGGCTATTGAGTATCACACCAGGTCTGTGGGGGCCACCTTTGAAATCCAAACCTTTTGAGTTTCAGCAGGGGTCATTTCGTAGAAAAAGAGCTGGAGGAACTCATTAGCATAACTCATTAGCATATGCCACACCCCTTGCCATCACCAGAAGTATGTCATTAGCATAACTGATTTGCATATACCACACCCCTTGACATCACCTATCCTGGCTCTTTTGGACCCAATCCTGGCCATTCAGGGCCAAAATTCGGCCCAAAATGGCAAAAAGGGGGTTGAAAATGGCCCAAAAGGGCCCAAAATGGTCAGGATCAGTCCGCTGCTGAGTGGGAGAGTGATCCACAACCCGTCAGAGGCCCAATCTGGGCCGTTTCGGCCCCAATCCAGGCTGAAACGGGCCCAAAGTGGCCAAGGGTCAGGTGGGTGGGGCCACCTGACATGTGACCTCTTTGGGGAACTGCCAGAACTGCATTCCGGTGCGTTCCCCCTCAAAATGAGCCCTGAGTTTCAGGATCCTCCCCTGTCTCTGTTGTTGACCGCAGTATAAAAGAAAAGCCGCCAATGAGGCGTTGGTTTAGAAGCTGACAGCTGTACATGCGCTGCAGACTTGTAGCTTTGTATTATGTTCCTGTACCATCACACGTAAGAAATAATGTTTGATTTTGTGAAACATGGAAATCTGCCAAAAAAGATTTGGGTCATATTTTACGTCGTGTGTACACATGCAATTTATTTATTTAAAATATTTACATCCTGCCTTTTCTGCCCATGGTTGCTTACAAACTTGACCACAAGGCCAAGAAACAGACGTACAAACAGGATACAAAAATACATTATAAAATCCACAGGCTCCAACAGAGCAACGCACAACACAGTGATCCCCTGCAGGAGAAAATTCCTGTTCAGCATAAAACAAAGAACCGCTCTAAATTTAACAAGGCATCCTCCAACACGTGCACACACACAGAGAGGACAAAATAGAGCCAGGGATTTGCCGTGGTAGAGACCAGAAAAATACTGTCCTTGCTAAATAGGGACACCAGGTGTGTGTGTGTGTGTGTGTGATTTTGCTGTCCATCTGTCTTCTGACCTGGCTTCCATGAGAAACTTCTCCTTTGTCTCTGGAGCAAGGTGTTCCCTGCAGGTCTTCACAGCCACTGGGGTGTTATCATAGGACAGGCGGCCACTGTATACTTCCCCGAAATTTCCCTAGGGGTAGGGATAAAAGAACGAATAAATCAGAAATACGGTTGACATCTAAGGGTTGGTAAATTCCTGGAGATTTGGGGGTGGAGCTTGGGGAGGGCTAGTTTTGGGGAGGGAAGGGACCTCAGTGGGGTATATGGCCCCACTGTAGTCCATCCTCCAAAGCAGCTGTTTTCTCCAGGGGAACTGATTTCTGTTCTTTGGACATCAGTTATAATTTTGGGAGATCTCCAGCCTCCACCTGAATTTAATTTCTGGAGATTCAAGAAACTTTAACTTCTGGAGATACCCTATTGAATGACCACGTTGGTGAATAACGTTTTAATGAGAGATCCTCAAAGAGCAAGAAACAGGGCCAAAGAGGGATGGCAGAAGGGGGCTGATAGAGAGGCTGTCTTGGAAAGCAGAGGAGGAGCACTTGGAACTTGCTGCCACTTACACTGCCCAGTAATTCACCCAAAATCACATCATCGTGGCTAAGGTCCCACTTTGCCTACGGAAAGAAAAGAAAAGTGTCTGTGATCTTAAGAGGAGTCAAATTGCCCATCTGTTCTGGTGTCTAGGGTTGCCAACTTCAGCCTGGGAAATTCCTGGCAATTGGGGGGCAATGCCTTGGTAGGATGAGGTTTCAGGAAGAGAGACACCTCATAATGCCTTAAAGGGCACTTTCCAAAGCTTCTATTTTCTCCGGGGAAACTGATCTCTGGGGTCTAGAGATCAGTTCCAGGAGAACTCCACATCTCACCTGGAAATTGGCAACCCTACCAGTGTCCCTTTTCCCACAGTGGCTGACCAGATGTCCAGAAGGAGCTCTGAGGCTTATCTATATATTTGTATCATTATATATGATGGGTCTGTTGGGGAAACCCATGCGTCTCCCAAGGAATCCACAGGTTTCCCCAAATAGTGCCCTGGGACTAACTGGTAGGATCACCATTCTTCTGTGGGTGGGTCCCAGTATTCTCCTAGAATACTGAGAAACAGAGAAACAGAAAAGAGGGACAAAAATATTTTCAGTAAATCAAGTAAATAAAATAAGGCAACTGTTCTAAAAGATGACTAGGATCGCCAGCATTTGGCAATCCCAGGAGTCTGGCAGGAGTGGGGCTTGCTGTAATGGTGATCTTCTAATGTTGCAACATCGCTTTCAGCAACATAGCTAGAACTGATTTCCCTGCATTGCAGGATGCTGTAGGATTCACCCAAAACTTTATGGTAAAACCACAGAGTTTTGAGTGAATCCTAGAATGTCCCGCAATGTGGTGCCATCATGTCTGGCTACTTAGCCACAAGTGCTGTCACGGCATCAGAAGATTGCTGTTTTGCCTCTTCATTTCCCCCCTGCTGTCCCATTGAGTACTATTGAGACGGGTGGGGCAGTACCGGTAGGGATTCCCCCACTAGCAGAGGGAAAATGGCAACTCTAACACACACAGATACTCAGTATTTAGCATTATGAGAGTCGAGCCTTCTGACTTACCCGTACAACAGGATTGCCCAAGAGTACAGGGGATCTTGCTGTGAGCCCCTGGTGTGATTTTAAGTGGTGGTGAATCAGCTGAGAGATGCTGGAGAAACTGGGGCCAGTTGGCTCAAAGTGGTATCTGCCCTGCAGAGAAGAATGCCCCAAATTAGTAACAGAGAGTAAAGAGACTAGGATAATTCTTATGGGAGGTGCTTCAAGAGCTGGACCCAAACCAGAGTGGAACCATCTGGCACTGCTATAAAAAAGCAAACAAGATGAACCAGGAATATAGAAGAGAAAGAAGCAAAGGTGAATTAGGAGTCAACTTTGGAGAAATTAACAGTCTCTTGATGGAAGATATAAACTGATAATGGTACCATGGAGATGTTTATGCTATCAAGAGAGGCAGAGAGCAGCAAAAGATGTTGCCACACTCCCAGGGCAGCACGTGTAAGCACCGGGAAACCTACCCTCCCAGCAGGAGGGGAGGGGGACCTGGCAACCCTACAGAGGGTGGGAGTGGGGGATCCCCGAACCTTCTGGAGGAACAGCAACCATGCGGGGTGGTGAGGCTAAATTAACAAAATTTCAAGGGTCTGGGTCAGCTGGGCCTTCTCATGGATTCAGGCAGATTATGAGATTTGCTTTCATATGATGTTTGGATTGGATCTGGGTGGTAAGAGGAGACGCTTATTAGACTTTCTGTTGGTAAGCTAATTATTTCTTAAAAAACAGAAATGTCCTTGATGTCACTTCTTCCCTTTTGGGTAAAACCGTCTGGCAATTCCTAGCGCTACCATAGCTACGTCTCTTCTGGGTACCCGAAAGGGATTGAAATCACATCAAGGACACTGCTGTTTTTAAAGAAAGAATTAGCTTACCAACAGAATGTCTAACAAGCCTATCCTCTTACCACCCAGATCCAATCCATAGTGAGAAATCAATACCTTAGTGGCAGCGCCGGATCTAGGGTTGCCTGCGCCCGGGGCAACCCTAGGCTGACCATCTCACGCGTATGCGCGCACTCCCCGCGCTGCGTGATGATGTCACTTCGGTGACATCATCGCACAGGGCGGAACGGCGGAGGCAGCGTGAGGGGCTGGGAAGCCGCCCGCGCCGTTCGCCGCCTCGCAGGCGAATGGGGTGGGCGGCCTCGCAGCTCCCTGTGCTGCTTTCGCCTGCCCCGCAGGACAGGGGGCGGCCGGCTTGCCACGCACCCCCTGCCCTGCAGGTCAGGCAAAAGGCAGCGTGGCCACCCACGCCATTCGCCTGCCCCACAGGACAGGGGGCGGCCAGCCGCCCCCTGCGGGGCAGGCGAATGGCACGGCCGCCCCCTGTCCTGCGGGGCAGGCGAAAGGCAGCGTGGGGGGCTGCAAGGCTGCCAGCACTGCTGCTTGTGCTCTCTGGCTGCTGGTACCCTGGTGGCACTGGGGGCAGACTACCCCCCTGCCCCCCCTATATCCGGCCCTGCTTAGTGGTGGAAGAATGAAAGTACCCCCTTCAGTTTGTGGGTCTACTATAAACACAGGATGCTTTGGATGAAACTAGACGTGCAGGTTTTTAAATAGCTGGGGCTGTGAGAATTCTGTGCATGTGGAGCATTAAAAAAAGGGGGACCCCCTCTCTTGCTCTTTTAACCCAGAAAATGGCTTGAGGGGAAAGGGAGGAGCTCCCCCTTGCCTAGGGTTGCCAGTCTCCAGGTGGTGGCTGGAGATCTCCCAGAATTACAACTGATTTCCAGGCCACAGAGATCAGTTCCCCTGGAGAAATTGGTTGCTTTGGAGCTTGGACTCTATGGCGTTATATCCTGTGGAGGTCCTCCCCTTCCCAAACCCCACCCTCTCTAGGCTCCACCCCCCCAAATCTCCAGGAATTTGCCAACCATGAGCTGGCAACCCTACCGCCTTGGAGGCATTCTGAGGCTATTTGGGCTCTCCTTTGTTTTTTAACATTAGTTCCCCAAACCTGTTCTGTGGCTGCAGGGAACTCAGACCCAAACCTTTAAAAACCTGCATGTCTAGCTTGACCCTCTGTTAGGCCTGTTTAAATTACTGTCAGCTAGCCCCCTTGAACTAGGGTTCCCAGCACAGCCTAGAGACAAGGTTGCCAGATCCCTATACCCTTCCGCCGGGGAGGGGGAGGGGGACTTGGCACTTACCTTGTGCCAGTGGCGAGGTCTCCTTTGCGTTTGCACTCATTCTGGCGCCTGAGTGATGACATCACTTCCGGAAGTGATGTCATCACACTGGCCACGGGAGCGCTTTCTGCGTTCCGTGTGGGGCCAATTCAGGCCCATTTGGGGCCCAAATCAGCCCCCCAAAGAAGCGTGGGGATGCTCCCATGGCTGGCACGATGACATCACTTCCAGAAGTGATGTCGCCATGCCTGTTAGGAGTGCGCATGCGCAGCACATATTATGAGGTGCCTGCTGGTGGCAGGAAACCTCCAGGAAATTGCCACTCCTGCCAACCACTGGTGGGTTGACGGGCAAGGTGGCAAACTTCCAGGAGTTTGCCCATCATTGGCGGGCACCTGGGAACCCTACCTAGAGAGATGCTTGGAGATGGTGCTTGCTGGATGGTGGAGTCTGAGGATGACATGATGACAATTCTTGGTGACACTTTAGGAATCTCCCCTAATCTCAATGACCACAGAGCCTGGGTCATAAGGATCAATATGGTGGTCATTTTTAGTTCCACTCCTCTATTTCTCGAGCGTTGGAGATTGAAGCTGGGGGCAGAGAAGTCCCTTCCAGACTTGGGGAATTTGGAAGCTGAACTTGATTAGAAAGGTTTGATGGAGACTATTGCCACATTTGTAACGGGCTCATCAGCCAATAAACTGATATTAGCAGGAGGGTTTTTTTAAAATTATGGAGTTTTAAGCCCTCTGTAGTAAACTATATTCTTCCCTCTTTAGAAAAAATAGTGAGTGGAAGAAGGTTGAGACCCTCCCAAAAGGAACAGGCTTGGCTTAATTCTTCCAGTCAACCTGTTGAGAAGACACACATTCTACACTGAATGCCTTCTCCTCATCCCAGACGAACCGGTCTTATTTTTGTTATTACCAGACACTTGGTGCCATCTTGAACATCAGAAACTCAAGTCCAAAGCATTCCTTACCTTCAAACACTGGATGATAAAATGCTTGCATTGTCCTCCACTCATCACTGACAGGACGTATCCTCCAGGCTGGCCTTGGCTCCCCCTCACCAAGAAGTCTCCTTCTCTGGACAGCAGGGCCTGCGTTTCTTGCCTGGTGAGGGAACCATGGAACCAGTCCTGCTGGGAAAGGGGTCTTTGTGCCACTGGGATCAAGGGCATTGGAGGAGGCAGCTGGCAAGAGGAGACAGGAGCCGCCGTGAAGCTTTCCTGCCAGCTGCACCTTGGGCCATTTGTTTCCTCAAAACATTTTTGAGGGGAAAGAACTTTGCAAAAATGGGTTCTTTCTGGTTCTTCTTTTAAGCCACAACGGTAGGTAAGGGGGGGTTGCCAACTCCTGGTTGGGAAATTTCTGGAGATTTGGGGGTGGAGCACAGGGAGGTTGGGATTTGGAGAGGGAAAAGACCTCAGCAGAGTATAAAGCCATAGATGCCACCCTTTGAAGCGGCCATTTCCCCCCAGGGAAACTGATCTCTGTAGTCTGGAGATCAGCTATAATTCTGGGAGATCTCCAGGCCCTACCTGGAGGTTGGCAACCCCTGGGTAAAGGCAAGCTACTTGGTTGGTGTGTGTGTGTGGGGGGGAATATGGGTTACTGCAAAATTGCCTTTATTTGTTGAGAGTGGAATAGCAAACAGCCCCTCCCAATGGACAGTGCCACCCTGTACTTTGTATACAAGGCAGCTACCCAGTTCCCCAGCCTTGCCAAGCCAAGCTGAAAAAACGTCTCAGTTTTGTTTCTCCTTTGCGCAAATCAATATTTCTGTGCCATTTTCTGTTTCCCCTTTAAAACTAATGGTTTTTTTTCAGAATTATTTTTGTGATATTTTGATACATGAATGTCATATAAACAGTGCAAATATGGCACAAAAGACAGAAACGAATCAGAAACAGCAGCAATGAAAATGGGCAGCGATGACATATGAAGTGACAGCGCAGGAAACCAAAAATAAATGGAATGATGCATCGATACATTCGCTCTGTAAAGCAGATCTCCTGGCATGTTTTCATACTCTTGCTTTGCCTTCTCCTGAGCAGCCTCCTTGGAAGGGAATTCCCAGGCATGGTTGATCCAAGAGGGAGAATAGAATTTACTCACTATTTGAGGAGGTTGCCTATTGTGTTTCTGCACGAGTCATTGCCCCGGGATGGCTTCCTTCGAATCAAGAAGCATGTTCAGATTATGTAGAAAGCCCAGGGCATGGTCTCAACCGGAGGCTATTAATCCTTCCTTACATGAGACTGGCTGCTCGGGTACAAACCCGCCCCACTGCTTTTGGGCAGAGGCCTGATCTACGTGCCCCGTTTTCAGGCGTGGCTTTAGATGCCTGCAACGGACAGGGCCTTTGCTGTGACAATGCACCTCTGTAATTCTCTCTGTCCATTTTCATGGAGCCCACTCTTCTGAGCTTTTGTTTTCCCAAGTGTCAGGCAAATGATGCCACCGTGCAAGAATTACTGAGAAAATGTATGCAAGAGCTTAGGACGCTCTGGAAATGTTAGACGGTATTTTAAACTAAGATTTGTAAGGTTTTAGTGCCACTTTTCCTCCAAGGAATTCAAGGACTTCTCCCCCCTTTATCTTCATCTGGCCCCCCATATGAGTTACAGTTGAATTAAAAGGTCTGCTTTCCCTCTTTTTTTCGCCACCCTTAATGTATTGTTGGCAGGGGTGGCTGTAAGTTCACTATCTAGGGGTGGTGTAATGTATTATGTTTTATTGTTGTGACCCGCCCTGAGCCTGCTTGCAGGCAGGGCGGGATAGAAGTCTAACTAATAAATAAATAAATTCACAACAATCCTGTCAGGTAAGTCAGGCTAATATCCCTTCCCAGGGCTTTTTTTCTGGGAAAAGAGGTGGTGGAACTCAGTGGCGGAACTCAGGACCGCACAATGTCATCACGTTTAAATTGCCCTCGGAGAAAATGGTCACATGGTTGGCGGCCCTGCCCCCTGATCTCCAGACAGAGGGGAGTTTAGATTGCCCTCCGCACGGGGGCGGGGCCACCAGCCATGTGACCATTTTCAAGAGGTTCCGGAACTCTGTTCCACCATGTTCCAGCTGAAAAAAAGCCCTGTCCCTTCCTGAATGTTCCTTCCGTTCTTCAGCTCAGACCATCACCCTATTTTCTACGTAACTGTTGGAGAGCTGAGTTTACAAACAGGCCTGCTTCCATCTGAGAATGGAACTGCACAGGAGGCAGCTACAGAGAGAGAGAGACTGGAGCGGGGAATGGCCGTTTCCCTCTTTCCCCTTGTTTTCTTTCATCTTATTTTCTTGCCAAAAATTGCCACCCCCAAGCTGTTTTCTCCTTTATGGAACTCTTGCTTTAACAAAGACCTTACATAAAAATAAATAAATTCACAGTCATTTGGGAAAAAGTTGTCTGAACTGAATCCGTCTCAAACCATTCTTCCCCCTCAAAATACAGCAGTGCCACCGGGTGGCAGCTCTTATTGAGTCCATCCCACATGCTAAATAGCACTGCAAACGATAAACTATTTTTGGTGGGGGGAGTTATCCAAATAGCTGTGGATTTATTAATTTATTAAGGAGCTTTGACAGTTCCCAGGATTCTTGGTTGGAAGCCATCACGGTGAAACTGGCTTAAAACCCATGCAAAGGCTTCATGTGTAGATACACTCCTAAAGAAAATAACATTGCCTTTGAATCATATATTTGCACTATACCCGGATTGGCCTGATGGGACGTATCCTGTCAAGGTTCTCACTCCAAGCATGTTCCTGACGGGTGTGCAGACACTCCATCTATAATTTAAAAAAAAAAATCTGCTGCCAGAGATGAAAGCCCAGTTGGGACAGTACAGATGGTAGACAATGAATTATTATGACCTCAGAGATATTTGACATCACTGGGTCACATGATGCACTGCTTCATTTAAAGGAACATGATGTCAGTAGAGAATTAATTCCCATTTAACTCCTCTCCCCTACAAAGTGTGGCTGTTGTCACACGCCCATAACCTCCGGAAAACCATACAAAACTCACAGCACGAAGCGTCATCCTACCTCGATTTCACATCATGATCCCGTTTAATGGCACGATATCTGATGTCATCGCGCCATTAAATGGGATTGTGACGGGAAATCGGGCTAGGAAGACACTTCGTGCTGTGAATTTTGCGTGATTTTCTGGAAGGTTACAGGGACATGTGAAAACGGCCTGTTTCTCTCTAAAACTCTTGCCATTAGAACCAGTGCAAGGCATAGTGGCCTGATTTGTTTGGTGGCGCCTGGATTTTTATGCTGTTTGTATTCATATGTATTAATATTGGATTTTATGCTACTTGAAATAATGTTTTATTCTATTTTAACAATATCTTCTGTTGGAAGCTGCCCTGATACCACTTGCGGGAAGGGCAGGGCATGATTCGAATTAATTAATTAAATAAATAAATAAAATTTTTGGTTTTGTTCGTTTGATGCATGGTTACCCAATGTCCTCCAAGGAGCACTATGTGGTGTACATCATTCGCCCCTCTTTTATTTTATCCTCACAACACCCCTTGTGAGGGAGGCTAGCATTTATAGAGCACATCCTTTACATAACTAACCTTGCTGTGATCCTCACAACAGCCTATATAAATAAAAATTTTCCCCAAGTCTTCGAACTGCTTCAATAGACATGATCTTACAACATCCCTGTGAGGCAGACAGGTGTATTTTTATTCCCATTCTGCAGCTCTGTGGGTGGGGGGTGGGGGAAGAGACTTGCCTAAGGCCATATAATGAGTTCGTAGCAAAGGCAAAATATGATCCAGGAACACCCCAAGTCACAGCCTTGTCTCATAGTTACTAAGTCATACCAGCTTGGTAGACAGACTCATTTTTGCATGCTTCTCCTTTGCACTTTGTTAACTGGGCTTTGTTTTCACCATAGCCTGTAAAGTAGAAACAGATTAGGTTTTTTTTTTTAAAGTGTTACTATCTCAAACATCTTGTAGTAATGAGTTCCAAAGGTTAGTGATATGTTGTGTGAACAAGTCTTTCCTTTATTTATATCAGCTACCAACTCAATGACTCTGAATTATTGAACATCGACAGAGAATAGTTCTCTATTTGCTCTTTGGATACCTTCCATGCCCTTCTTACAAACTCCCATCATATCATTTCCCAACAATCCCTCCTCAGCTTAACCCCCCCCAACTATTTATGCCTTTTTTTGCAAAAATTATTCCCCCATCCCATAATTTGTCTTGCCCTGGGTATATTTGCAAGGTTGTTTTGAGGGGAGGTGAAGGGACAAAGTACATTTCGTGCTGTAAGAGAGTTCCAGACAGGTTTATTGTAATAATAATCACACATTTTAGAATTAAGGAAAATTTAATTCAGTGTTTCCCAATCTTTTCTCCATGGAGGAACCCATAAATTAATTGTTCAAATCCCAAGGAACCTCTACCTATAAAAATATTTACAGGTCAGAAAAACTTGATGGCAAGCACAGCTCAATTCTATTACTGCCAAATTATTGTCAAGAACATTTATTTGTACAGAGCTGTTTATTTGTATAAAGAACATTTATTTGTGTGCGTGGGTGTATAATGGTGTATCAGCTTATATATAAGGTTTGGAACTTTTCAAGCTATTTCATATTATTTATGATATCCTGAGGAACCCCAGGGTTGGGAAACGCTGGTCTAATTACATTCTCTGTGGACTTTGGCAGAGTAGCATCCTACAGAGGACTTGCCTGTTCTTTAGGAGTTTCTAGAATCTACCCACCATATAATTTAGTGCAATGTACAAAATGTCCACATATGATTTATCCTGACACTTTGAATCAGGGGTCATTTCGTAGAAAAAGAGCTGGAGGAACTCATTAGCATAGGCAACGCCCCTTGACATCACTAGAAATGTATCATTAGCATAACTGATTTGCATATGCCACACCCCCTGACATCACCTATCCTGGCTGTTTTGGACCCAATCCTGGCCATTCAGGGCCGAAATTGGGCCCAAAATGGCAAAAAGTTACTGAAAATGTCCAAAAAGGGGACCAAAATGGTCAGGATCGGGCCGCTGCTGAGCAGGAGAGTGATCCACCACCCATCAGAGGCTTGATCTGGGCCGTTTCGGCCCCAATCCAGGCCAAAAAGGGCTAAAATGGCAGAGAGTCAGGTGAGTGGGGCCACCTGACATGTGACCCCTTTGGGGAACTACTGGAACTGCGTTCCTGCGCGTCCCCCCTCGAAATAAGCCCTGCTTTGAATTATGAGTCTTGCAACTTCTGACTTACCTGTACAACAGGATTGTACAAGCGCTTATCTTGACCTGGCTTATAGAGATCTGGACTACTGAAAAAGTATTATTGATACCAACGTATCTTTGGTAGTCCTTCCTGTTCTATTTGATTGAGGAAGTGGGACCTACTCACTCCATGAGTATCTATAGCCAAATTTGTGTTTATTCAGTGCTAGGTCAGGCATTTTATTATTTATAACATATAGGTATGTATAAAACAAAGACAGACCGCCGAGGAAGGCTTCACAGCTAAAACATCTTTGGTTACATGTGTAATGATGTGTGTAACAGTACATGGCCATTTTTAAAGTTGTCTCTTAATGTATACACCTCTGTGTACAGGTGCAATTGTTCAATAATTTCTACACTTGATTATTGTGTTAATCATACAGTTTTAATTCTTGGAATTTTATTAAGGGCATTGGTGTTGGCACTTGTATGTAAAAGGGTTTTTTTTTGGTTTTTTCTTCAGCCTTTTTGGTTATGCAGTTCTCTTCGGGTTGAAGTTTTTCCTTCCCCTTTCTTTTTTATTTGCTGAACATTCATTGCTAATAGGTGGTGTGTTTTGCATTTGACAGTCAGCACAGCTTAGTTGTTTTGTGTGGTTTAAGGGCGTAATCAATATTAAAAATAAACACTGACAGCTGGCTATTGTTGCTATTTCATATTTGTTGCTTACTGGGAGATGGCAGCTATTTCAAAGCCGCGGCATTTCACCTTTTATGGTTCAAAAAATTCAAAAGGAATGTTTTAATTCAAAAACTTTTCCTTTATAAACAAACAGCATCACTGAATATGTTATTAATTTATATTTATTAAGAACATTTTTTACCCCTACATTTCCCGTAAGAGAGTCAAGACAGCAACAGAAAAAAAATCTTTCTGAAATGCTTTAGACGTCTCTGTACTACTACAGACTGTGGAGAAATGGACTGTTCCACCTTGAACTGAAGGGAAGAGATAACAAGACCAGCTACATTAATAATTCCCTGTAAGCAGAAAACTAGAATGTGAATAGCTAGTCTAGAACTTTTCTACATTTTTTTGCAGATAGTTTTAATACAGGGAAATATTAACAAAAATGGATCAACTCTTTATCACCGCCACAACCTGCCACTTCACTAACACCTCATTCCGCTGTGTATTTCTAAAATTTCTTTATACCCCACCTTTCTCTACGAGACCCAAAGCGACTTGAGACCATCCCGCCTCTCCTCCGTTTTATCCTCACAACCACCTTGTGTCCTCCTCTATATTCTGTAGGCCGGTCACATGTGATTTGGGGGGATTCCCACCCCACTCTAGGTGTTTTATGCCCAGATTGACTGCAGGGAGATGTTCTATGAGGCCTGCCTTGTTTCCTTTCTGGGACTTAAAGCAGTAACATGGGAGGCATCTTTCATCAAGGTAATTGCATGTGAGGGGGAGAAATTACACCATGCCTTCCTCAGCAGTGTGGCCCCAAATCCACACTGTCCCCTCTATTACATATCTGGGGATCTAAACACAGAGCCCAGGGCCCAACACCACATATTTATTTAATTTGACTTGTATCCTGCCCTCCCCAGGAATGGGGTCAAGTTTCATGGGTACCTCACAAGAGAAATCAGCAGCTCCTCTGTTGTGCTCTGTCATCCAAGAGGGATAGTTTGCCGGCTCTACACCATGAGACGAGAATCGGGGCAGCCTCTGAAATCCTCATGTTCGCATCCACTTCTTTCAAGCTAGAATAAACAGCCTCCTCTTTCCCCATGTTCAAAAAGACTCATAGGTATTAAATCTCTTAATCTCAGTGTTAATAGGTAATTGTGGTGTAGCTCAATTTAATGTCACTTTCCGACTTCGATGTCCCATCCTTCCCATTTATGCTGTCAAGATTCTGAGATGGGTTCACATTTTATGAGCAGTGGAGCTGCATCTGGGATTCCCTCATATTGAATAGGTGCAGCCTGGACTGCAATCGGAAATCCCAGCACATCTTTACTTCCTCCCTTGGGTTGGTGGCCTTCCCACATACGAATGGGGTGGGCTGGGAGTCAATGCTGCACAGGCTGAATTACTAGCCTTAGCAAATACACCCCTTTATTGTGGCAAAATCGTTTCCATTCTTCTGTCCTGTTTGTCATAATCCTCCAGTTTTTTCTTGCCTTCCAAAGCCAAGTGGACACACTCTTGCTTTTGATTTTTTTAATTAACTTTTTTCTTTCCATTTACAGTTAAATCAACAAAAAACAATAAACCATTTTCCTCTTCATTATATATATATATATATAATATATATATAAAAATCAGTGTTGATCATTAATTTAAAAAAGAGTTCTTTGTAGCTCTCTTTCTCTTCTTTAACATTTTCTGTTAAGAGATGTTATTCATCAGCACAGCAGGATCTCTTCTTAAATTACACTTTTAATAAAAAAAATGTCCCTCTCTTTAGGGAGGCGTGGCTCTTAAAATAAACAACAGCAACAACAAATACCCAATTTCCCACCCCCCCAGATGAATATCTATTTCCATCAGAAAAATATTATTTGAGGTGGGAGCAGCATTTTTATATATCAAAACATCCGTTGTCCAAAATGGGCTTTTCCCACACATTTATACACATCTCATTCCGAATTGTGAGGAAACATGCAATGAGACATGCTGAAGAGGGCTTGTTTGTTTCTTTATTGGTATAAAACGGGAAGATCTTTCAAATTAGACTCACACTTGGTAAAACATTTGCCCAACATGAATGGCCTCTGGAGCTAACCTGCAATTGGTCCGTCACAAATGGACCAAGGGGACCTTCTCAGGTGCAAGGCCCACTGAACGTGATGAGCTGTCCCCCACGCCGCATTTCAACAAGGCACATGCAGGACATGTCCCGAGTGAGCATGGCAGTTGTTGTCCACGTTTCAAAAAATCCGAAATCCCAGTCTAACGTTCTTTTAAAATCAACAATACAGAACCAAGAAAAACTCTGAACGGCCGTTTGCCTGCCATGGCCCAGATACTCCAGTTCTCATCTTTAAGCTTGGCTTAAAATAGTCAATTTTCACAAAGGAGGTCCAGATGGAGCCTTCCAGTCACCATTTTACATTTTATTTGGCTGTTCTGTCAGCCATGGAAAAGAGGCTCACCGGTTGCTCTTTCCACCAACTGATGGTCCTGCAGGTACTTCCACCACCCCCTTCTCCTGGCCAGTTTCTTGTCATTCTAGCAACTTGATGTCAAAGCTCTGGGAAGCTGTCATTGCAGCAACGACCCACTAGGGGGAAGCATTTGCCATGCATTTCACTAATCCCAAGAGCACATGGCGGTTGAAATGCCAACTAAAAGTTGCAATCCCACAATGCAAAGCAGATGCTTGGCATTGCCTTGCAGTAACACACCACTCTCCTCGAGTTTAAAGTTTCATTCCTGGACCTTCCCAAATTTTGTCTCCATCGGATGCATTTTGATTTTGGGTTATAAAGGCAATTCAGAGTTCTCGCTATATTGCTAAAGGAACTTTCAGGGTCAGGTGGGTGTGAATGATGGTCTCTGGAATCCAGACTTAAACCTGTTTTAACTGTGGAGAGTTCACTCTTGAAACATAACCAGTCTTGTGACCTCAACTTTCCTTGAAAGGGGAAAAACCGGCATTAAACTGTTACGGAACCAACTGAAAAATCTGTAAAGTAGGCATGATCTTAAAGAGAGGTTAAAATTGGGAGGTTTGTGATTGCTCTCCTTCTGTTACACGGGGAACAAAGTTCCTCCCCAGAGGAGTGAATTGCTTTCCAAGTAGCAAATTTTTCTCTCACTGCAAAGGTGTATCAGAATGTCTTATGCAGACCATCGAAAGGAATACAAAATTTCAAAGCTGGACCAGACCCCTCAGTTAAACTATTCAGACCAGCAGTGGAACAGCTTACAGGGTTTGACCCCTCCCTCAAACACGCTGGGCTCTGCCTCTGCTCCATAGTGTTGGCACAAGTATAGTGTAAGAATTCTATAACCCGAAGTCACATGGCTCACCTTGGCTCACAGATTTCCACCTTAATCTGTTTAAGTGGGAGGGGTTTATCAGGAAAATTAAGACGTTCTTTTCTGCCCTGTGTATTCCCAGGGTCCCAAAGGAAAAGCAAAGAATAATCATAATAATTTAAATGCATCCTTCACAAGGAGGGGGCAGCTTCCTCCTGTCTCCCCCCTCCCCCCAATAAATAAATTAAACTGCTTGGAAGTGGGGCAGGGAGGTGGGTGGATTATAAGAGGCAACAATAGGCATCTGTGATCCCAGTCTGAATTGGGAAGAAAACCTGCAGGGTAACAACAAGAAAAACAACAACAACAGATCCCCAAATCCATCGTCCATCAATGAGGCATTATAAAGTGGTCTGGGGGGGGGGTGCTGTGGCTCAGTTCCCTGTCCCTTCCCCCACTCTCAGGACGTGGTTTTCCACTAACCCACTCCCACCCACCCAAAGTTAGTCTGGTGTGGTCTTTCCAGGTCCCTGAAGCTCCACGGAGTCATTTTGATTGGCGACAAGATGGTCTTTGGCGGGGGTGATCCCTGCCCGATGGCTTTAGGAAGATACGCGGATGATCCCCTCTAACCCCAAATCTAACTATACGAGGGGCCGCTATCTCCAACATTCAGCTCCTGGCTGCTCTCAACTTCTTCTGGAATGTCCTGCATCTTCAGGAAATCTGAAAATTAAACATTGTTGATTTGGATTCAGGTTCTTTTCCTGCATAGAGAAATGCTGCCAACAACACACGAGAAAAAAAAAATTATGATGGAATGCAAAACATAAGGGGGAACAAAACATAAATCTCCTAGCAGAAGCCATCAAGAAGCCTGCTTGAAGATCTTTCCCGCATAGCCTAGCAGTATTTCTTACATTCTGGATGTTCACACCAGAATGACAATTCAGGTGTATCTGAACATTTGGTTGAATGTTCAGTCTTCAAAAATAAAGTTTCGTATTTTAATATTGTTAAATAGACAAACTATATGCCTTACATTTAGGCCAAACCCAACAGTGGCCGTTTCCAGATGGCTTACCTGCACCTGGTACGTCATGCCACGTTGCGGGGAAAACGTGAAATATCGCGTTTTCTCGTGCGAGTTTTGCGCACGAGATATTTCACGTTTTCCCCGCAACGTGGCACGACGTATCGGGTGCAGGAAAGCCATCTGGAAACAGCCAGTATCTCTGAACTGGACTAACACTGGGGAAAGAAACTGAAACATGGGGAAAACAGGAATTTAGATTTTTGCAAGAAAATATTGGGAGATTGTGCTTGAAATATTTCATTTCAACTCTCTCTGATACAATGTTTTACATTTACATTTTCCAAATGAGAGCTGTGTAAAACCTCTCTATAAAGCAATGCTCAAGACTTGAAGAATGCAGTCAGATTTAAACACATCAGGCCCCTCTGCTTGTTTTCAGGAGAAATTCAGGGCTCTGCTAAAGAGAAAAAGTACAGTCATGTCCGGGATGCTAGACAAACCTTGGCTGAGTGCTTTCTTAACCCCAGCTTTATTGTGGGGTTAATAATAACAACATTGAGTTTGATCACCGCTCTGAGTGGGGCACTAGAAGAAGTGTATATAAGCACAGTTCTTCTTATTGTTATTATTAGTCTTAAAAAGTTTTTTTCATTTAAAAGTTTTTTCATTGTGCGCTCAAAATTTTGACAAGGGAGATGGGGGCAGTGCTTAAATTCTAAAGGGAGGGGGCAGAGGCTGTGCTTGAGAAGGAGCCCTCTCATTTGCCCCAGAAGGCACCTCTGTGCTCTTTAATTCTAAGTATGCAGGGACAGGTTGCAGCTGCTCAATGCGTGGCACTCAGCAAATGCTCAAAGCGACTATATATTACTTTCTGTCTGTAGAAGGGGTGTGGCCAAAGTTGGAAAGCTGGAGACAACGTGGCTCAATGGGCTGGGCTGCAAATCCAAGAGCAAAAAGTACTGCAAGAGATTTTATCTCCTTTCACCCCTGGCTGGATGCTGCTCACCCCAGCACAAACTTAGGCTTGACTGCCGTAAAATAAGAAGCAAGTCCCTGTTTCCTGTGGTAGTGAGTTAAATTCGATCTAAGGATCCTGAAAGAGTTCCCTTAGGGTTGCTTGCGTAAGATGGCTTTGGCAGCCTCCAAAGAAAACCCACCTCGCGGGCTGGAAGGAGGAGGAGTCTGTTGGATGTCTACACCTTCCTCCTCCGACAGCACCTCCAAGTCTTGGTCAGTGTCCTGGAGCCTACTGGATATGCCGTGATAGCCAATCTCGTCCCGCTGGCAATTGACAAAGGTCCGCTGGAACGAGAGGCAGCTGGGGGAGAGGGGGTCACCTCCTCGGCTCTGCTGTTGGGGAGAAGATGAGGGAGAATGAAGGCGAGAGTCTAGGTTTAGTTTTGGAACAATGGATTTGTGTCAAGAAGGCACTGTCTCTGCACAAAAAAGGTGGGTTTTCCATACATGTGTCTCTCAGGAGGAGCAGGATACCCTTGCCTTACCCACAAAGAACAGGTTGCTGGCAAAAGCCAAGAGAACAAAGTGGAAACTAGCAGGCTTCTGGCAGAGTTCCTGTAATGCTCAAGCACATCCCAGGTAAACTGCCAGCACCAACCTTCAGCTTCATAAAGGCATGATGATCCCCTGGTTGCAGGACAGTGCCGAAGAAACGCTAACTGCCCTATAGGAAGCTGAAGAAACTGGACCCAGCTGGAGGAGTTGGCCATCCCCCACCGCCTGGGGCGGCTAACCTTTCCCAGACCCTTGTAGCATGGCTCCTAAAACATCAGCTGGATTTTCCTCCCAGCCCAAAGTGAGGGCCTTACCTGAGGTGGAGTGAAGCTTTGGTACAGAGCATCGCCCGCGGGTAAGCTGCGTCTCCGGGGCTCTGCCCCCTTCCTCGCCCATACGGCTTCCACAACTGCCCCGGGCTGCCGCATGGTCACTGCCTGCTTGCGGGTCTCCTCCACCTCCCGCTCCAGCCGAGCTCTCTCCTGCTCGCTCTCCCGCAGCCGCAGCTCCAGAGCCGTGGCCTCCTGAGCCTTCTCCTGGCAGAGTTGCCGGCAGCGGCTCAGCTCCTCTTGCAACAGGGCAT
The DNA here is from genome assembly GCF_028583425.1 of Eublepharis macularius. NCBI lineage: Eukaryota > Metazoa > Chordata > Lepidosauria > Squamata > Eublepharidae > Eublepharis > Eublepharis macularius. Next base: position 228,962,022 of record NC_072790.1, on the reverse strand, counting down.
GTTGCTTCTGCAGCAATGAGAAGTCAGTGGCCTGCTTGTCTGCTGTGGAGGTAGGGGCTTCCTTGCGTGAATTGGTGCGGATCAGCCTCTCCCGCCGTTCGCCTGCCTCCTGCAACTGGAGCTCCAGAAGGGTATCCTGATGTGCCACAGCTGCCTGAAGGACAGGAAAGACGACCCATTAGGGTGAAGTTGCACAATCAGTATTTATCAGTTCTATTTCTTGACTAGGCTGTTCAGAGAGACCCTTCCAGATCCTTGCAAGCTAGCTTGCTGTTGCAAGTCAATTTCCTGTTACTCCATTAACTCATTTCTGATTGCTGCTCTCCATCTTAGGATACTTTATGAACTGGATTCAATTTTATAATATCTGTGTGATACTTCAGGGGCTGCTACCATTGTAGAGAATGCTATGGGGAAGTTTTAGGCAAAACCCCCAATTATTTGTCAAACAAGCTCAACACAGTATACATCCAACTGGTGCACATGTGTATTATGTGCTGTCAAGTCGCTTCCAATTTATGGCAATCCTATGAATGAAAGACCCTAAGATGAAACATTCAACTGGTTAAAAAAAGCATAAAACATCTCAGAAGAAAACTGCACAAAAACCAGAACCAAAGAGCTATTGCCAATGCAACTTAACCCTAATAGTCATAGCTCTAGCAAAAATATTTTCACCAGCCACTGAAAATGCAGTAAGGTCAGGATCACAGAGGTCTCTTCAGCGGAGAAGGTTTCATAACGGAGGCATGGCAACCAAGAATGTTCTATTCCCGTCTGTCTTTCTGTAGTAGGACTTCTAGGGATTAGCATGTGGCTTAAACATGCAGCTCCTTGGATTTGCACACGTCAGTATCTCCACTCCATTCTCTCCCAGTCTGGTTGGTGTTCTGATGTTCGTTTCTAAGGCTCAGGTTGTGTCACTAGAGGCTGCCACGCTGCTGTCTGCTTCAGTATTAGGTTTTGGCATAAATGAAGAGAGAAGAGAGAGACACTCTCTCTCCAGCAGCAGGTGAAGATTTTTCTGCTGTGGGATAATCTCCGCTTCTCTGTGCCCTCACACATGTACCTGTTCCCAATATGGAATTATCCCAGGAACATGTTAGGATTTTAAAAGCACCCCCCCTCCCCGGACACCTGACTTGTTTATTGATTTAAATGCTCGTTCTGTACTTCACTTTAAAAAGAAAACTTGGACCGTTGCTTTGAGTGAAAGGCAAGGGGAAGAGTAGCTTGGTAAGGCCAAGCTACTGCGCTGCTGGTTTCTGCTGGAAACTGGTTCTCCTGGGCTTGCTTCAGCTTGGAACTGAGTTTGCCTTTTCACAAAGGGGTGAGTACGGATCCACAGCTAGCTCGCTGTGTAGGTCTATCTTCCCTCAAAGAGAAGGGTTTTGTATCAGAGTCCAATGTTGTCAACAGAATCTATACAGCCTCATTTAGGGACAGCATCAGAATTAGGGGTGTGCATACACACACCCACAAAATCCAAGTGATCTGAATCTGAGTTTCAGGGGTACCCAAAAAATGTGGTATCCTCGAAATCCGTGCCAGATCCTCTAATGTGGTTAGAGAATCCCAAATTTATCCAGCCATTATTCCCTATAGGGAATCAAGCAAACTCCACCAAATTCGCAGGGAACCTACTCCTTCGTGTCCCCTAAAGATCCCCCTCCCCAAGATTCAGGATGATTGGACCCCAAGGTCCAGTTCTGTGGGCCCCTGAGCAAGCTGCCCCTAGCCACTCTTCATTTGTTTCCTGTGGGGGAAACATTTCCATGGCTTTCTAGGCAAAGGGAAATCTTAAGCAAAGGCAGCCCCTGGCCAAAAGCCAATCCCAAATACAAGCCTCATTCCCATGCAAGCGGAACCCACAAATCCCAATAAAACTGAAGTGAAGGAGGGGAATCAACATCCAACCTGAGAATCCCAATGCACAACCAGAGAATCCCAATTCAACCGAGCTGAAGTGGGGGGGGGGGGGCGGGGGTTGAGGCTCGCCAGAGCCACAGCATTTTAAAGGCAGCCAGCAGTGGCTTGAAGGGCTCTTTTGGAGCGTGGGTGGAGGTGGAGGGGAGGAATGGGGATCTGCCTGCTGCCTCCTGCCCCCTGCCAGCCTTGTGCCACTCCCCTGCTGCAGGGCGGAGCTTTGCCTCCACGTTGCTGCTCTCTCACCCTCTGATGTTCTGCCTCTGCTCTGGCTGCCTGCAACTGAGTTATCTGGCCCAGCAGAGTGCAGTTCCCTGGATCTCATCTGGGATTCTCTCATGTGGTCTGGCATAGCCAGATTATACCATAAATCCAGCTGTGAAGCCAAATCACGAATCCTGGCATAAATATGGCTATAAAGCCGTATCACCCCATATCACCCCTTCCCACTTATATGTGCGCACAGAGACTTGTCAGATATAGATCTGAACTTAGGATCCTTCACATCGGATCATGGGAACCATGGTTGAAACCACACTCACCTGCAAGCCGTGCAGCAGAGAATACAGAGACCTGAGCCGTTGCAACACCTCCTGGTGGGGTGGAAGGAAAGTGCAATCAGTCCAACAGGATCATACAATTCCTCAGCTGCCACCAGGGCTCTTCCTCTCATGGAACGCCTGCTTTTTTCCATTCCAGGTCTCATCCTGCAACCCCACCACTTACCTCCTGTGGTACTTTATGTTGTAGCTGGTTTCCATTCCCATCCTACAGGAACACAATGCAATTGCATTAGATGTGCTACTTACAGAAAAACAGACTGAAACATCACAGAGACCAGGCTGACCCTCAAGTCTACATGCGATAGTGAACAAATCATCTCCTAAGGAACTATGTAGGAGTCCAGGCAATCAGGATCAGTAACTACTTCTCTGTTCTGAAGGTGAAAGGTGTCACTGAGAGATTTGTCCAGAGCTGACCAGTGGTGCCCCAGAACAGCGGAAGAGCCATGGGTCAGTTGCAAAGCATCTGCTGTCCATGTACAAGGTTCCAGGTTCAATCCCGGCATCTTTACCCTTTGAAATGGAGTAGCAGATGAGCAGCAGATGGCGTAGCAGTCTCTCTGTTCGAGACCCTGGACCAGCTGCTGTCAGGCAGAGTAAACAACACTGACCGTGAGAAAAAGGGGTCTGGTGCAGTGTAAGGCAGTTTCATGCATTCAACTGCTAATAGGCCAGGACAGAGATGGCTAAGAAACAATGGACTATCCATTTAGTATCCTAGAATCTGTCTCTTTAAGAAGCTGACATTTTCTGCAAGCCATGATAGCTCAATGGAACTTCCATGTCCAGAGGGAGTGTACCTCTGAACATCTGATGCTGGGTTGTTGATGGTAGTATTCCCAACTGATGCTGGGAACCTGCAGTTGCTGACACAACGTGTCCTGCTAGACCACCTCCCAAGCCCTTCGTCTTCCAGGGGCCTCTGTCCATGTGCAAGAGCTTCTTGCTCTCCACTGGAGCTCAAGTCAGCGTCTTCCTTACCAGTCCAGTACTCAAACTTCAACAACTAGGCTTCTGCATGGAAATGGAAAAAGAGGGTGAAGATCAAATGCCTTCACCCCACCTCCCCTGCTAAAGACTTACACGTTGGTTTGATTCGGATTCAACCCTGTTGAATTCAAGGGAGCCATTAATGCTTCCAGTCTCCCCATCTGTAAGAGAGAGAGAGAGAGAGAGAGAAGCTGAAAGACAGAATCCTTTTCCAAACTACTTTGTTCCCACCCTGATTTCTGTCTGCTAACACCTCCCCATAAAGACTACTTCACTTTATTCAGCAAAGAAATAATATATTGCAACAGAGCCAGAGATAATTCACTTATTAAGCAACTTATCTGGTGCAAAAAGAATTCCTTGGTATAGTTCAGCAGGCAGCTGCCAGCTCAGAAAGAGCTTAGGGGAGAGGTGGGGGGGTTGTCTTGCAAAGGAGACTCTCTGCACATAGGGGAAGAAGGTTACTTCATTCTGGGAGCATATACATACTTATGGTGTTGTTGGAGTTTGGGCTGGAACAGCCATTTGGATCATGAGTGTGGTTTTGGTCTCGATCCCAGCTGGGTCCCATGAACAAATCCTTCAGAAACTCCACTGGGAATGCATTTGTCAGTGATGAAAGAAGAGGAGGGAGGAGAGAGATGCACATTTATCATTAGAGCTTTGTTTAAAGAAATCTTAAGTTGATTCATTGTATGAGTTTTCATTGATGCAACAGTTACACCTGCATGAAGTTATACCTGAGTAACGTCATACTTTACAAGAAAATAATGTTTCTAGATGAAGAGTGTATGCGTTACAGAAGGTGCCCTCAGAGAAGAGGTATTCCCTCCTGGGTGGGAGGAGGAGGGGAGACTTGTAAGCCCAAGTTCATTGGAGGAAGGACAGGGTAAAAATGTAGTGGAAGAGACATCTTGCTATAGATATGTAACCACTTGAACAAGCAATAAGTAATTTAAACTGCTGTTTAATTAAAAAAAAAGTTTTTTCAGCGGCTAAGTATTACAACCCTATGCAAATATATATATACATATACCCATATATTTGTCCTAGTAGAATCTTATTACATGAATTGTCAGTTCCCAATACAGATATGAGAGAGAGCAAAAGAGTAAGATGAGAAACACACACACACACAACACACAGCTTTCTCCAAGGAGGCCCCCCTGCTTTTATATTCACAACCCTGTGAGGTAGGCCAGTCGTCCTCTTTCAGCGCCCAGAGATCCAAGGCTCCATCCTACTCTCTAAACTGTTCACATTCTAGTGTGAGGAACAGAGCTCAAGAGGACTGTGAATGCAGGAGGAGGTTTACGAAGCCCTGGGTCATTGGAAGAAGGGCCAGCTGCCTCTCAGCAGTGGCCCTTTACTGTGTACCACAGGGAAACATCCAAATGTTACACTGTGCACCTCCTTAAGGCCACGGCAGAGGCCAACCTTAAACCCCAATTGCTGCGCAGCAAGCACATGGCGTCAGAGTCATGATCCTACAGTCCTTGCCTTGACACTGGTGAGGTCCTAACTCCGGCTCTCTCCTCTTTCTGTCACATGCTATAATGAATATATTCCTCTTCTAATCGGCACACACACACACACACACGCACCCCGGGCCACTCCTCCTTCCTTCCTTCCTTCTGAAGGGGCAAGGTATTTGGGGAGGGAGCCTGTCAAAGCTGATTACTGTCGACTTAGTACCTTCTTTGATGGCCTCCTGGATCAGCTTCTCACCATGGGGGGTATCTGATGACTCGGTGCGGAAAAGAGTGCGGGAGTTCACGCAGGGTAGGGGGCCATCCACACCACCACTCTGAAGGGTCAGGATGTCGGCGAAGAGACCCACTTTTTCCTCGAGGAGTTCTGCAATTGCATGGTCCTGCTTCTGAATCTTATCTGTGTGGAGGAGAGCAAAATTGCTAGAGGGATGTTGATCAGATGTGCCTCTTTCCTGGTGTGCTTGTGACCAAGTTTTGTCCTACCTTTCAGCTTCCTCAGAGAGGCTTCGTTCTCCGTCTCAATGAGTGGAAAATCGGCCCGGTCAGGGCACCTGAAAGGAGCAGACAAAGAAAAAAAATCTGGTTAAGAATAAAAGAACGGCCCTGTTGGGTGAGACCATAGATCCATCTAGTCCAGCATTTTGCTTCCAACAGCAGTGGAACAGCTGAAAGCCCACAGGCCAGGCACAAAAGCAACAGCCCTCCCACGCTGCTGCCCACCCACAACTGATGCATTTAAAAATGCCACAAGAGTCCAATGCTGATCAGGCCCACAGCATGGCCCCCCCATTCCTTTTCTAAGTGCCGAAACAGCCAGTGGGGGGTGCACTTTAACACTTGATAAGGTGCACAGGGGGAATAAGAACACCTCAGAACATTGCACTGCAGGCCCCATCAGGATCGGGCCCTTGTGGCATTTTTAAATGACTTTAAAATGGCAGCAGCATCCTCATGGTGGCTGCAAAGACGCCGTCACATCTAGCTTGGCCCAAACTTAAAGGCAGCAGACCTGGGAAAGATCACAAGACAGGACAAACCAACAATCTGACTGCAGTATAAGGGACCATTACAAGTTCATATTCCCTATCGCTGAATTTGTTTCTTACAGATGCTGTGCCGATCACATCTAACATATTGCAGTCTCTTTTCTTGATAATCACAGACAGTTTAGATCCCAGTAGGGCTCAGAGTTTGGAGAGGTCTCCAAGGTTCTGATCCACACACGCTTTTTTTTTTTTTTTAAATGATGTTTTGAAAGCACTTCTGGCTTGAGGCATCTAAAACGCAGGGAGACAATCCAGGGAGAAGCAATGCTAACCCTTTACAAGCGATATTTCCTGGATCTGTGCCCTGCCGGTGACAGACTGAGACCGCAGGAGTGGCAGCTGCACAACCTGCTCCAAGCAGCCACAATACTCACAGCTTGACGGTCTGCTGGATGAGCTTCATCCAGGTGTTGCGGTCATCACGAGAGGCGGTGTGCACCTCATACATTTCTGGTGGGGCAGCACTGATGAGGAACATGCCTTTCTCCTGGTTGGCGATATCTCGGACAATCAGGTTTTGGAGTGAGATCACAGCGGGCTTGTCCTGAGCCAGGGAAACAAATTTAGATGAAAATCTCCTTTGCCACCCTCTGACCCTCATGGGGGCTGGGTTGGCAGTCTAAAGACAAGAGGGCAAGGTCTTGTTCTCTGCTGCTCCGGAGAGCAACGCCAGGGCCACTTTCCCCCTCCACTTCCCTGTCTCTGCTGGGATCTTTCCCAAACCAGCTTTGCCATGATGTCTTTGGAAGGACTGCAGCAAAGTTGGGGGGGGGGCACCCCGGATAGGAAATTCTGGACCAGTCCCACCCATAATGCTGCCATTTTCCCTGCCTCCACAGCAGCCATTTCCTCCCACAGCCAACAGAGGGGTTTGGGTGTTTTTTTTTTAAAGTCAGCAATAGACAATTGTTGGAGAATTATGACGTTAAAACCATCTATCTGCCAGGTTCTCTGTTTTTTTGTGTTTTTTTTACACGTAAGTCTCTAGCCCTTTTCGCTGCAGAGATAGGCCTTCCCACATTACCTCCACAAAGAAAGGTACTAAATATTTCCTTAAAAAAAAAAATGAAAATTGGCAATTCGGAGAACCTGACAGATTGTTACAATGTTATAATGCTATAACAATAGGTCAATTACCAATTTATAGAAAACCTGAACCCACCCACTCCCCAGTCAGCATTGCCCTAGTCTAGATGTCCTGCCCTCGACAAGGGGTTGGACCAGGTGGACTATAAGGCCCCCTCCAACTCGATGAGGTAGTGACCTGGGAAGCAGTCAGACCATCAGGTAGATGAGTGGCTGTGGCTTGGACTGAGGAACTAGGTCAGAAAATTAGAATATTTAGAAATGGGAGACTCGCAAAGACTTGATTTATTTATTTGATTTATTCTCCACAATGGTGCTCCAAAGCAGCTTATATCGTTCTCCTTGCCAACATATCCTCACAACAACCCTGAACGGTAGGTTAGGTTGAGAGTGTATGACTGGATCAAAGTCACCCAGTGAGCTTCCACCCCAGAGTGATTTTACCCTGGGTCTCCCCTGCTTTGAAACTCTGACAACTATACTACACAAGCTTTTAGGGGCTGGGTGCTGCTGCTGAATAGTAGCAAGCAGTCGGGCCTGGGTGACGCATGCAAGTCATGTGATATCAATCAAGTCACCATGGGGTTGCTTCTAGGCCTGGCCCCAATGAGTCTTCCCTCAAAGGCCAAAGAAGTCCTGCAAAGTACCCTGCCCCCTCTCCCTGCCTTTTACTGATAGAAATCAAGGCTGGACTACTGTTTGAACTGTTATGGTTGCCTAGCAATAGCTATTGAGGGAATCTGCTTAAAAGTATGTACTCCTTTTATTATTTTAAGTTTTTAACCCCTCATTTTTTTTTTAAGATTTCAGATTTTTCTGCAAACCTGGGCATTTTTTAGGTGTGTAGGAAGATCTGTGTTGTCCATTCATGGCTCCAGTCTCCAGGTTTAAGTATCCAAATCCACTTGGCTATTAGTACATAAGATGGGACCAGGTAGAACCTTATTGCCTTGTGTCATTTGATCTCTGCTAAGCTGATGGGTATAATAACACCTTCTGACTGTTCACAATGACAGAGCTCAAATATAATATATTAGCAGGCCAATGGGTCCCTCTTCTTGCTATTTCGATGGCAGTGGATAGAGCCAGGTGCCTCATTGCCACTGCAAGAGCAATTGGCTTTATGTCCCTGCTACATGACATCAGCTCAGAGTCACAGCAAGCCAAAAGCCACTCACCAGAGTGGGGAAGGTGTATTTCTGATCCTTCTCCTGCAGGAAGATGAGAACATCAGTCATCAGGAGAACCAGGACATCTGAAAGGGAAAGGGTGTCATGTCTGAGCCCCATCCATGCCAATTTTGATTCTGTTCTGCTGAACACAATGTATCTTGCTATAGCTCAATATCACTTTGCTAGTGTCATAACTATTCCTTTCTCAGGCTTTCACAGGTGTTTATCTGTTGGACTGTAACAGCTTCCAGTATTTATGACCTTGTGCTCATTCCCAGACAGTGCTGTGTCTTGCTTCCTAGTAACTCAACGTGATATCACAAACATGGGAAACGTTCTCACACCAAGAGAGCGCCAAAGTATTATTTACGGTTGGGAGGGGGGAGAAAGGAGTAAACTAGAATGTTAAAAGAGAAGTTTCTCTCACATGATGTTATTCCTATCAACTTCTACTCATACTGCTTAGATGGCTACCTTGCTTCTAAGTAGTCCTATGGACCTGTATATGGAAATGATCTGATTTCTGAATAAAAGCCATTTGACCCAGCACTTGTGTCTTGCTGCAATGGTCCAGAGACCTCTCTGCTGTATCCTGTCATCCACAGCCTGACAGAGGGGAGACAGGGTGCCAATGAAAGGTAAGGAATGGTGATTTTTGAAAGGCAGTTACTCTCAGGCATTTAAGAAGTGAGATAAAATGAACCAGGAGGCCTCAAAAGAAGGGGCATTGTTAGTTCAGTCTGGTTCCAGAATTTGTTCACTGTCAGAATTTGGCATTCTGGAGATCTCAAGCTTTCACTTTTCTTTAACAGCATGTTTCTAGACCTCACTCCTCAGGGTTGCAAAGACAGACTGTGAAATCCCAGTAAGTACATAGGGTTTCAGTGCCTTTCAAAACTCTGCGTCTCTACAACTGAACTGAAAGCAGCTCAGCAGCTGTGCACTTGGGGGATTAGAGAAATCTCCCAATGTTGCTGCCTGCCTGGGACTATAAAAACAGGAAGAGCGTATGCATCCAGCACCCACAATATGTGGACTTGTGAACTGGCTGTGTGTAGCTGGGCAAGTCATAAATGTTGGTTGGGCAGGCTGGGCTACTAAAAGCAGAGTCGTAGAGTCTGCTGTGCTAATATACTTGTTCTGGGAGAATCTCAAGTAGCAAAGCTGGGAAGGGCTCTCAGGAACCAATTCCTGTTTGGAGCAGTCTGTACAGGGGTAGGCAGACTAGTGGTTTGATCCATCATAAGGCAATGTTATATGTTCATAATGCACTAAAGAGGGGCTGTGGGTGCTAGGGCATAAGCTCTGCATGGAGAAGGCTCTAGGTTCAATATACAGTTAGAAGGATCTTAGCAGTGCTGGAAAAGGGCTGTCAAGCCCTGGATAACTGCTGTCAGTCAGCGTTGAGGGGTTCCAGACTTCACCCTTTGGTCTGCCCAGCCCATAGTGGCTTGTGGGGGGCCATGGGCTTCAGAATTAAGAGGGGAGAAGATTCAGGGGCATCTTCTTGCTCCTCTCTCTGGCCTTCTCTTTTGCTTACAGAGTTGAGAAACAGATCCTCTCCTCCTCCTTAGCCTGCTTCCCAGTCCCATTTGAGGGCAGCTTGGCAAGCCACGCATGATCCTTGCTGCCCATGACATCTCAAGAGAGGTCAGGAGTGGCTTCACCATGGCCACATACTGCCTTTTCTGCCCTCCCTGCCCTCCCAGCCACCCCAGGATGCTGCAGCTGAGCAGTTCAAGTGGTTGTAGCTTTTAAAGGGAAGTGGTTTCATGTCCTGCAGGTCCCTCCCCCAAATAAGCCCAGGGATTCTCCCACTCCCAGACAATTGTATGATCAGAACCAGAGTCACCCTTTTGTATACAATTTTGCCATCAGAGGGCTGCAAAGCACTGTGCTGACACATTGGGCTACACCTACCTTTGAATCGCCCAGCGGCAGTTTTCCAGAGCATGGAGCCATCGTGTACCAGCTTGCGTCGCTGCAGCTCCTCGCTGCAGAAAGAGCCCCGCTCCCAGGGCAGGACGGCCTTGGCACGCCCATCCACTCGCAAGTAGATCTCCTGCAGCCGAGCATTCTTCTCATAATCATGCACCTCTTGGTCGATCGTGGAAAGTAATTCTTTGACCTGTGCCAAGGCTGTGCTCAGATCCCGCTGATCCACTTCGTTACCTGCGGAGGTCGGAAGCCCAAGTCCACAAACTTGGATCCACCAGAACAGGCATGTTTCCTCCTGATGGATCTACCATCTTCAATCCCATTTATCCACCCTACTGAGGAGACTTGGCTCCTAGATCCAGAAGTTAACCAACAAGAGGCCCCAACTGCTTTCCATGCACCATGCTTCTCTTTGTTGAAAGCCTACCCCAGTCATTCATACCTTTAGAGTTTTGCAGGATTCGGTCAATAAGTCCAGGGTATTTTGTGATGCGCTGGGTGACCAGAAGGATGCACTCTTGCACACCATGACGCCGTAACACCGACAACCGTGTCAGCCTCTGGGGAGACAGGCAAAAGGTTTAGGCTCTAGAACAGGCTGGCTACATGTCAGTTTTCCGCCCGATGGTTTCCAAAGACAGGGCTTCAACTACTCCTTTGGCACAACATAGTAGGAGCCCAGGACCCATACCCGCACTGTTGGACAGCTGTAGTCACCAGCCTGGGGACTCCTGCCACGCTCCATTTTTTCTTTTGATTTCCACAGCTCAATGATCCATGGAGGCTGATGAGTTTTAATGGCACGGAATTGGGGAATGGAGGGAAGAAACTCCTTACTCGAATGAACTGCTGGAATCTCTTGTCCCGGGTGAAGAGCTCTTTGTAAGCCTTCACTGCCTTGCTGTGGCGGCTGCAGAACTCTGAGTACGCTTTCTTCATCTGCTCAGCACTGGGGCCTGAAAACTGAAAAGCAGGAGGTACGGGTGTGAGGTCATACCTTGCTGCCGGGGGTGAGGAGCTATGCAAATTCACACCCTAATACCCAAGACCTGCTGCCCTCCCCTCACCTACTTGTCCATCCTTGCCCCTCCATGCCGACCTATGACTAGAGATTCTAGTGGTGATTTGAAACTGGCAGGCCAGACTAAACCTGATGTGGGCAGCCACGTCTCTATGTGGCTGCCCTGTTCACGTACAAAAGCAAACATGTGCCTCGCTCTCTCTCTCTCCTGCTTTCTGTGTATAGAGTGTGTGGGAGATGGGAGTTAAAGGCTCACCCCTCCCCTGCTATACCTCATTGTGCTCTGTTGCTTCAAGCACTTTTCCCTCTAGCCCACTTCACTTCAGGGCACGGAAGAAAAATACTTCCAACAATAAAACACAGTGAAGTGGCAGTACAGGGGGGAGGCTTTTACTCCCTTTGCAAACACACACACACACACGCAAGCATTGGTGAAGTCACATGAGCGAGCATGAAGGGATTTGCTGGTGCCAGGCTCTCATGGCCCTTTCTTTTAGGCCCAGAGGGTAATGCCGACTGCCAGTTTGGGGTCAGGGTGAGGATCCTGGAGGGTTTTTTGCCTTCCTCTGGACATAGAGCAAGGGTCACTGGGGGAGGGCAGAAGTAGCTGTGAATTTCCTGCACTGTGCAGTGGGATTGACTAGATGACCCTTACGATCCCCCTTCTAGCTCTACGTTTCTATGATGAAATATACAGAGTTGTGAAGTTTGGCCCACTTGGCTCACCATGTTAAGCTTGGCCCTCAGTTCTCTTTACTTGTCTCTCTTCTCTTAAACGACAGCCTTTGGCTTCCCCGCTCGGTCCTCACACCCTGCTAAATTGATGCCTAACTACATGCACAAGCATTTCCTCACATTCACTCCCTTCATACCTGTGTCTCAATCCCATCCTCTACTCTCTTTCTATTGCCAAGCTGCAAACTGAGTGCTTCTTGAAGCACAGAAAGGGCTTGTTTGACTTCTGAACCTAAGAAGCTGCCTAATGCCAAAGCACAGCATTAGTCCAATTAGCTCAGTACTGCCTACTCAGAATGGCAGGGCCTCTGGAAGAAAAGTCTTTCCTAAAACCTGAATGCCTATAGCTGAGCATGCCAGGAACCTTCTGCTTTCCCCCCTCTCAGGCCTCTGGCTGGCAAGTGTAGCTCCTACGATGTAGTGACCCTGCTTGGGGGTTCAGACTGCCTGAGTGCCCACTTGCTTGCCACCCATTCAACCTCTACATTTTCAAGTTGTTCCATTACACAAGCCTCCAATATTCTCTGTCCAGACTACTGGACCACCTAGCTTAGTAAGCGTCTTCTCTGATAGGCAGCAGAGGGGTCTTTCCCAACACCTGTTACTTGAGATCCTATGAGATATCAGGAACTGAACCTGGGTGCAAAAGATGAGCTGTGGAATTCCCTAAGTAATGATATGAAACTGCCTTATACCAAGTGAGACTATTAACTTGTTAAGACTTCCTGAGTCTCAACCTTCCTTCCGGTTCTTCCCCGGCTCCCATCTAGGCCTTGTTTCTGCCTGGACTTAACATTCTTTCATATGCCTGGTTGGACAGCACTATAGGCCTACGGTGTCTGAAGGACCACCTGCTCCCATCTGAACCTCCCCATTCTCTGAGATCATCTTCAGAGGGTCTGTTCTGTGTGCTTCTGCTTCCTGAAGTTAGGCGAGTAGTAATGTCGGAAAAGGCACTTCCGGCAGTGGGAATCCCAATTGTGGCTTCCCATTAGACAATCTCCTGCTGCCAATCTGATTGGTATCCAGGCGACAAGTTAAAAGTTCTTTCATTATTTCCAGTTTTTAATGCCTGTCTCTGTTATTCACTATCCAACTACTGCTGTTTTAATTGTACAGATGTTAATGGCAGTCACTGATTTTCTCGCTATTTGATCAGTTTGACCAGAGTGATTTTTATGCTTCATTTGTCATTACCTACCATGAAAGTTTAAAAGTAAGGCTGGACTCAAATATTTTAACTGAGTAAATAATGAACAAGTAACCGAGCCCTTGGCTTGGCTAGACAAATGGTGGTGGCAATGGTGGTTCACCTGCTGCACAAGGATGTCTCCTAGTCGGTTGATAACAAAGTTCTTGTTGCTGTTGGTGGCCAACGACTCCTTGCGGCGCTCTAGGAGCTGCATGAGGAAGCGGTCATGGATCTCGCTGAGTTCATCCACACAGGGAAACATGTTCTGCACCGTGGTTGGGTCTATCTGGAGGTCTTCCAACATACCCTTCCGGAAGAGGTTGGTCATGATCCTCAGCGTCTGCACGTGGTGAAGCTCTGTCTGAATTAACTCTGAAGGAGGAAGGAGTGGAAAGAAGAAGGAAACTGAGATTTACCTCCTACAGAACCTGCTTGGAATTGAGGAAACTGAGGCCACTTCAAAAGGGAGAAAGGGAAACTATTGGGACTGTTCTACATTTGATGTTGGCTGTTCACTGTGCTTGGTTATGTATGCATTAGTTTCATTGTATGATATATATGATTTGTCCCAAAGATCCACTTTATAAGGTTTTAAACCCAAAATGCATGCTGTGGAGGGGGTAAAGAACATGTGGGCACCTCCAACCTGTATCACTCTGGTAACATGTAGCTCAAAAAATATGTGCCCAAGCTGCACTAACACTTCTGTGCTCCCCTCTGCATGCAATCAGCAGCCAATGAAGTGGAGCAGAAGTGAGTGGGGAAATACTATTGCAATGCTTTCAAATCATGTGGTTTTTCAACTTCATGTTGCCAGGGAGACTCACGTTGCCATTGCCCTATAATTTGTGATTTGGCCTTAGTTCATTGTGAGAGTTCAATAGTTTTGGGGAGGTAGGTGGGAGAGGGGGTCTTGAACACAATTGCTCACCATAGATGACATCTTGCCGTTTCATAACCTCCTTCTTGTGCTGCTGCAAGAAGTTATTGTCCACTGCCAGGCTCCAGGAATCGGCCTCAAAGTCCTTCTCGCCTGTCTCAAATTCACTCATCAGCTGGTTGTAGATGACTTCGGCTCCTGGATCAAGAGGGAGAAAAATTAAGGTGGTGAAGAAGAGCACAGAAGGACAAAAGCCAAACAAAACTTGTTTGTGTGTGTGGAAAACTGATCTACATCAGTCCCTATGGCAAAGGTGCATTAGGAGCCATCAATATACAACACAATCACAAACAATCACTGGAGTCTTGATCTCTCAGACCTCCATATCTTAGGCTAAATCCATGACATATTGTCTCTGGCTTCCATTCCCTTCCTTTTAGTCCAGGAACCCAGCAAACCTTGATTAGTTAACAGTAATCTGCACACACGGCTGGTCCAACCAAAAAAACCAATCAGGCAAAACAGTCCACCTCCCCATCTAGTTTTTGCCATGCAATATTCGAGCAGCCTACTTTTGCTTTTAATGGGAAACATATAATGGGGTGTGCGCGCACATACATGCGCAAGAAGAATTACTGGCATGAGATTTCATTTAAGCCACAACCTCCCTTCCCTATCTCACCTTCATCAATGAGTGATTCTACTGAGAGTGTTCGATTGCGCATGTTAAGGGAATCAGTGGACTGGGACAGGATTCTCCTGATGCCCAAAGGAGACTCATCGTTGAAAGTCCTGGGTGAGAAGAAAAATTGACCATATGAATCTATGAAAGTGACCTTCTGCTGACCAGACCGTTAAGTCTATCTGACTCATTTATCACTAGCAGATGGTCTCAGGCATCTCAGGTTGAGAGAGGACCTTCTTAACAGCAGCTGCCTGAGATGCTTTAACAAAAAAGGCCAAGGACTGCACACGGGATCCTAGGAGCAATATCATCATCATCATCAATCAGACTGGTATTGCATCTTTCTGCTATGGAGAGTTATACAGAAATCGTTTTCCCCCATACAACCACCCTGTGAGGTAGGTCAGTCTGTGAAAGTTTGTGCCTGGTGAGCTTTATGGGCATGCAAAGATCTGAATCCAGATCTCCTTACATTACACAGTGAAACCAGAGCTATGCTCGTAACGTGTATATGCTCAGACAACAACAGATATTGACTGAGTACACCCATTACATGTTATTGAAATTCTACTCTCCTTATATTTTTAACTCTGCAATAGCTTTCCCTTGTAGTGGAAAAAACTAAGAGGTGTACCCTCTTTATGGGTTCATTAGAAAAATAGAACTGTCCTTCCGTCTGTCCTCAGCAGTTCAAAGTGAGCCTCACCACTGTGTGGAACAGCAGGCTGTGCACTGATCAGAGCTTTAGTATTCATGAGCACGCACTGACATGCTGTGCTCTAGAAGAGAGATGCATCTAACCATCCACTTAACTTCCAGAACTGAGGGGAAGGAGCTGAATCCTGAAAGATGATAATGCAAACAAATAATGCTAACAAAATTTGAATACGGCTTCTCCAAAAGTCAAAAATAAACACTGCAATTTGCCAGGGACAAGTTCCAGAAAACAGAGCCTGCTGGAGTATGTATCCTGGGGTAAATAGGGCCAGCTGGAATATGCATCTCTGTTCCAAGTCTGACACTACACCATGGCTCTCGTTTACAAAAGAGAGTCCATGTTTTGAGAGAGTCCCAAACAAGGCTGTTCTTCCTCCCATCTCTTTATCATTCTGTTAACTTACCCTGCAATATTGGTGGTGGAGACGCTTTTGGAAAGGGACAAAGTGGGGCGGCCTCGGCGGGATCCCAGCAGGGTCTGACGGAAGCTTTCTGAGGGGTAAATGGCAGAACTGGGGCGCTCCCTAATGGTTGCTGAAGATTTAAAAACAATGAGACCACAAGAGCTGCAATAAGGATGGCAAAACAGACTTTCATCCTTCTGCGCAATATTTGTGAACCCCAAGCAGTAAAAAAAAATCTGGTTTTTAACCAAGAGAAAAGCTGGAGTTCAAGACTCTCTGGAAGCCACATAAGAACCTTGCTAGATGAAGTCATAAATCCATCTAATCTAGCATCCTGTTTCTTGCACTGGCAAACCAAACACTTACCAGCAAGCAATGCATACAAATGAAAGCCCCCGCCCCCTAAGTTCGCCCCAGTACGTGGAATTCAGAGATACACTGCCTTTGAACATAGAGGCTCTGAACAGTGGCTAATAGCTACTGGTAGACTCATCTGCTTTTAGGAATTTCTCTTGTCATCTAAGTCAATAGCTGTAAGCACAGCTTGTGGTAGCAAATTCCATCAATTATGAGTAAAGTACTTTCACATCCCCTCTCCAAACATAAAAACCTTCCCCCAAGCCTCAGAAACATGATTAGGGAAGAGAGGCAATCTGCATACACTCAGAAGATCCTGTTACTGCACACATTTCCAGATCTCAAGAAAACAGTGTCTGGGGCTGAGCTTTAGCATGGGGCGACTCAGACTGACAGGGAAACTACACAAGGCACCTGGGCACATGTTCTTCACGTGTCAGGTCCCAGAAGGTGTAGTATGACAAAGAACACTCAGTGTGATTCTCTGCTTGGGAGAAGAGCCATGGGAAGGATTCTCTCTCTTTCAAAAAGCCACACAAGCTCAGGTTTTCCTCTGGGAGCTTGGTGGGCGGTGGGGGGGGGGGGAGATAACAAGAGACAGGAAATCCAAGGTGGCTTTTTGGAAGAGAGAGAGAGAATCCACAATGCGATTCTCCACCAGGGAGAAGAGACATGGGAGGGATTTGTTGCTTTTGGAGGAGGGGGAGAAAGAGGTAGGGGGGGGGGAATATCTCTCTGCTTGTTCCAAAATAGTAGAGTCCAGTAGCACCTTTAAGACTAATCCACTTGAAAGCTTATGCTACAATAAAGTTGGTTAGTCTTAAAGGTGCTACTGGACTCTTTACTATTTTGCAACTACAGTCGAACACAGCTAACTCCTCTGGATCTGCTTGCTCCAAGGCAACCTGGCCCGCTGCTGCTGCTCCCAGGGCAGAGGAAAGAGTCTTGCTGGCTTGGGGTTTAAAAGGAAGCAGAAAGGGAGGGGAGGGGAGGGGAGTGAAAAACCAAGTAAACAAGGCCCAGAGACAGTGAAGCAGAGAATCAGCCACTTCCCGGGGGAAGCAGGGGAGGGAAAAGGGACTGGCAATGGGCAATGGAGACTCCTCCCCTGGCTAGCTGTGGATGCTCCTTCTCCTTCTCCTCCTCTTGGGTGCAAAGGAGACACGGTGCATCAGGGAGAGGAGCTGGCTCTGCGGGCCGCATCCTGTGCACACTTGAGGGAATCCCTCCACCGCTCTTCTCCCCAGCAAAGAATCGCATCGAGCTGCTGTCCTTTGTAATACTACACTTTCCAGGTACACTTGCATGCCCCGACATGTTAGAGAACACGTGCCCAGCGTCTTGTGTAGTTTGGCCCTGAGTTTTGTCCTCGTAGCCAGGAAGTGGATCTAAAACTATCATCTCCACGTGCTTCTTGTTGCCTTTGCCTCAACACCGCTGCCTCTGTTAACGAAGTCGATTGCATTCACAGAGGAAAACGGTTCCCTGCAGCTGGCTCCTGCTGCCCTTCTCTCTGGAATCACTTTAACCCACACGGGATACCGCTCCACTCACTTTTGTTCCTCAGGGACACCGACTGCAGTGCTGTATTGTTCTTGAGCAAAGCTGCCTTTTGCTGCTGCAAGGCAAGGGGCGGGGGAGACAAAAGCAATCAGCTGGGTTATTTCCAGTAAGCTCAACACAGGCGGGGAAAGGGTTTGACGGCTCGGAAGCATCTTCAGGCTGCTTTCCAACTGGTTCCTTTAGAACAAGGATGGCAGTACCAGGGAAAGAGGAGGGCCACGGCCACAGTGGGACTTCCACTTGACCAAGAGCTGTGGAATGCCCACATCTCACCCACACTGTGAATCCACAGGCTATGCACGCTCTCTCCCCATCTTGTCCATCAGCGGAAGAGCACCTTCTTTGCATGCAGAAGGCCCCAGGCTCAACCTTGGCATTTTCGTTCTAATAAGATTTGTTTGTTGGTTGGTTGGTTTAAAATTTCTATTCCGCCCTCCCCGCGAGTGGGCTCAGGGCGGATAACAACTTATTAAAATACAATAAAAATTCATCTGCATTAAAACATCATTAAAACAGCAGTGTATTAATACACACATAATACACATTGAAGGTGGAAAGCCTTCACAGGGAGGGTTAAGATTTTATACACCCCTTTTTTCAGGCCAGCAGAGGCCCAGCCTCAGCCATATGCCTGGCAGAACGACTCTGTTTTGCAGGCCTGGTGGAAGGATAGTAAGTCCTGCCGGGCCCTGATCTCAGCAGACAGAGTGTTCCACCAGGTGGGAGCCAGGACCGAAAAGGCCCTGGCTCTAGTCAAGGCTCGGCGGGCCTCCTTGGGGCCAGGGACCACCAACAGTTGTTTGTCCCCTGATTGGAGTGTCCTCCAGGGAATATATGGGGAAAGACAGTCCCGTAGATATGCTTGTCCCAGTCCGCACAGGGCCTTATAAGTCAATACCAGAACCTTGAATCTGATCCAGTACTCCGATGGCAAACAATGCAGCTCACGTAAGATCGGTGTTATACGTGCCTTATTTCGCACTCTCATAATAACACGCGCCACTGTATTTTGTACTAGCTGTAATCTCCGAGTCAGGCTTAAGGGCAGCCCCGCATAGAGCGAGTTACAGTAATCTAGCCTAGAGATGACAGTTGTTTGGATCACTGTAGTTAAGATCAGAAGTAACTGGAGTTGGGAAAGCCCTATCTCTGGATGAGGGCTGTCCTCAGTCTGAGTGGATAATAATGACCAAGATGGTTGTCTGGCTCAGTATCCAGAATATGGAATTGGTATTCCATTCCTGACACATCAGTTAAAAGGGTCTGGGAAAGATCCTTCTCTGTACGCGCCACTGGCAGTCTGGATCAGTAATACTGAGCTGAAGAGGAGGCTGTGCCTCAGTGTTAAAGCCCTTGTTTGCAGGCAGAAGGTCCCAGATTCAAACCCTGGCATCTTCCATTGAAAGTCTGGAGGGGAGGGAGAATGTATGTAACAAAGATCAGCTTGTATAAACTGAGTACAGGCACAGCTGCAGTTCAGATTGGGGCCACATGGAAAGGAAAGCAGGGGATTAACCCTTCAAACCATGGTTTGTTGCACTAATAGAAACTGGGCTACCCAGACTGTTATTAGTAGTTTTAAGGAATGCTAATTACAGCGTGGGAAGCCCAGTATCAGTTACTGAAAATGAGTGGGGCTTGATGGGTTAAACCCAATCTTCCTTTTCCACATGGCTTCAGTGCAAATTGGAGGCCAAACTGTGGCACAGAGAACTTTTTACTGACAAGAGTACGCTATATCTGTTTTAGCCCTTGGGTAACTGATATCGGGGAAAGATTTCTTTGTTTGTTTATGAAGTAACTTGATACAAGGTGGCTTCATACATCCAATGTCCACTGTATACTCTCTGAGGCAGGGACTGTCTGTCCTAAGCTTTGCTAAGCACCTGACATTAGAGAGACAAGGATTGTACATACTTTTCTGCTAGCCACATTCAGATGTTGCACCAAAGAGAGCCAGATCCTGTCATCTGAACATATTTTGCAAAAGCAGCAAAGTATCTTTTACAGGGGCATTCCTTTTGCAGAATTCATGCTGCTGCTTCAAATACACATGGGATTAGGATACATATTTGATTGTGTTTGTTACAGTAACTGTGAGAGTGGAACCACAAGTGACAAAAGGCACAGGTTGGACACTTGTCAGCTTCTCTCAAGTTTTGATGGGAAATGTAGGCATCCTGATCTTGCACCTTGGCTCTCTGACTGCTGTCCAATGGACTTTTTAACTGTCACTTGTCCAACATTCCGCCAAGCTGCCTACATTTCCCATCAAAACTTGAGGGAAGCTGACAAGTGTCTAACCTGTGTCAGGCGTCACTTGTGGTTCCGCTCTGACTCTTTGAAAAAGAAACACATTGAAACCAGGATACCTTGGATCCAGACGACCTGTGAACAAAGGATCAATCACAGCCGCTTATAGGACTTTCCATTTAAATCTTTATGAAATTATCAGTGGACTGTCTGGTACAACAAGGATAGAGTGTATATGGATCTTTGAAAATTATCATTCTATATGTATGATGGATTAAATAGCAACTTGATTCATGGATTAGTGCAATATGGATGCTTTGAATGTGTTATGAATATACCAGCACTTTGTTAAATAGTTATATGTGCAATATGTTGGAAACAAACCGTACAATTTGTATCGTGATCAGCATTTAAGCACTAGCGCTTTATTACTTGTAAAATACATAATCAATTTGATACTATACAAATACAAACGGTTTACTTAGCATATGGCTCTTTAAGAAGTTTATTCCTTGTTAGTACAAAGATGAAATACTGAATTATACTCGATCATTCAGAAGTCTTTGTTCATGATATATGAATATGCTACTGCATAATATTGACTATACATTATATTAAATACCAAATACTTGTTATAGAAATTGCATTTACTTTTGGTGTTGACTGTTACACTTAGTAGGATTTCGCACATTCTTTTTGCATTGTCAAACCACACGTGGCACTGAAGCTTCAGCCCCTAATGCAGGAATTCTCAGCCAGGCCCTTTAGATTTCTATCCCTACACATGTGGTTTTATTATTTTTAGATTATTGTATCCAGTTTTTCTCCCCAACAAGAATCCAAAGTGTACACTGTTCTCCCCTTCTCCATTTTATCTCTAAAACAAAACCCCTGTGAGGTGGCTTAGGCTGAGATAGGAAGACTGGCCCAAAGTCCCCCAGCATGCTTCTATGATTGAGAGCCAAACTACAAGAGACGTCCAACATGTGTTCTTCATGTGTCGGGTCCCACAAGGTTCCCTGGGAGAGGTAGTGTTACAAAGAACAGCAACTCAATAAAATTCTCTGCTAATGAATCTCTCTCTCTCTCTCTCTCTCTCTCTCAAAAAGCCACTCAGCTCGGGTTTTCCTCCAGGAGCTGGCAGGGGGGAATGTAACAGGAGACAGGAAAAAAGACGAGGCTTCTTTTGTGTGTGTGTGTGTGTGTGTGTGTGTGTGTGTGTGTGTGTGTGTGTGAGAGAGAGAGAGAGAGAGAGAGAGAGAGAGAGAGAGAGAGAGAGAGAGAGAAAATCCCTCCCACTGAGATTCTCACTTCATTGTGATTGTCTATCCTTCCTTCTCTCCTTCTCTCCTCCTTTCCATCTCCTCTCCCATTCCCTTTTCCTCTCGTGTTTTTTAATGTTAAGTTCATCACAGGACCAATGAATCGCTGGTTTGAAAGCAACAAGGGGAAGTTTATTCTTTTTGCAGAGACCCCATGCAAGTGAAATGGACTGACCTTCATCAATTTCACCTCCTAGCTAATAGGAGGCTGGTCAATTTCACCCCAGCTAGGAGGTGAAATGGACACAGGTCAGTCAATTTCACTTGCACAAGGCTCTCTGCAAAAAGAATAAAAAGGGACATTCCCCTTGATGCTTTCAAACCAGTGATTCATTGAGTGGCTGATCCTGCAAGACTACACTTCCCAGGGAACCTTGCAGGACCCAACATGCACCTGCACGTATCGTGTAGTTTTCCTTTGAGTGGACATTCAAACCTGGGTCTCCCAGTTCCTAGCCCAGCAACCAAACCTCTACATCATACTGTCTCTTGAGCTGTGGCCTTTTATTTAAAAGAATGAAAGTGGAGATCTTCAGCACACCATCTTCTACGACCAAATCCACCCATTCCATTTAAAGTGCTTTTCAGCCCTTCTCTTGCTGTTGCTACTGACACGTGTGAAAATGTACTTGAATTAGGTCTCTGAATTGATCTACAGCCATGCAAAAATGGATTTACAATCCCATTGCCACTCTGCTATGCTTTCCAAGGGATGTGTGATTTCATTCTAGCACACTGGCACAGTTGATGCTAACCAGTGTGGTGCTGACAGCTCTCACCCTCTTCTCTCCCCACATGTCTCCTCTTGCTTTTGCCAAGGAGAATTCCCATCACCCCCTACTCACCTTCTGCTTGACTTTGGTACAATTTGGTAAGGTATCCTTGCAGCGGTTGTGGATGGTGACATTGCAGTCTGAAAAAGGAAAAGCAGAGGCAATGTGAGAAGAGAATCAAGTAATTCAGACCCCCAAATGTGTTTACTCGTTAGAATCGGACACCCTGTGTCCTACAGTCTCTTCAAACCTGAGCCAGGTTTATGACCTTGGACTTGTCTTCAGTCCTACATGAGGCCCAGACAGTGGCCTGCATGAACAGAGAAATCATCCTAGTAGACCTGTTTGTCTATTTAAAACACTCACCTTTTAAAAAATGTATATGCTATCTTTCTGCCCCAATGGGACATTCAAGGTAGAGTGTAATATGTAAAAAACAGAAGAGCACAAAACCACAAAATTATATTAAATAACCGAACAATTAAAGAGATGCCATAAAAACCACCTGCAAAACCGATATTAATGAAATACATTTTAAAACATAAATTACAAGAATTATATCCCATCTTCCTGTCCCTCAAGGATACTTCCCAGGGTGGCTCACAAGGATATCAACAAGATAACAAATAACAAGGTAAAACTATGAGTCATCAATAAGAAAGATAATTATCAGAGGTTAAAAGGAGTACTTCAAACTGGGCTCAGACACAAACAGAAGTGCCAACATATTGGAAGACGGGAGCACAGGGCAATCACAGTCTAGTACAGGAAGAGCAGACTTGGCTGTTGATGGGCCCACATCTAATATCAAGCAGTGTGGTGATACCAAGTGGGCCTCCAACAAAAAATGAAAGTGCAGAGTCAGCAAACTGCCTTTATCAAGAAAGCCCTCTCTGGTATCACCACCCACCGTATCTCAGACAGTTAGAAGGTGGGGAAGGGAAAGAAAATGGGACCTCAGATGACAACACCAGTGAGCCTGGGGGGAGGGCATACGGAAAGAGGTGTTCTTTAAGATATCGCAGCTCTGATCATCATATGGCTTCCAGGGTCAACTCTACTACTGGGCTGAGACACATACTCAAGATGACACAGTACTGGAGAATCATATGTGAGGTCTTAGTTAGCATTCTAGCCGCTGAGTTTTGAGCTACCAGAAGTTTCTAAACATGCTTCAAAGGCCACCCCATACAGAGCACATCAAAGCCTATCCTGGAATCTTTTGCCTATACCACAGGCCAGGTGCTGTGTTTACTGAAGGAGGACATATGTTGCCTGAGAAAAGCCCCAGTTCCAACAATCCTTGGTATCTCTATTTAGAGAATCTCAAATAGCAAGTGCCTGGGGAAAGCCCCTTCGCTGCCTGAGACCTGCAATAGCTGCTGCTTGTCATAGTATACAATAGTGGGCTAAACAGAACAATTGTCTGAGACAGTAGAAGGTTATTTCATATGAATTTAACATTATGGAAGGGACTATTACTCAAATATGCACATGCTTTGCATACAAAATGCCCTAAAGACAATCTTCAACATCTGCAGTTGAGGATATGAGGCACTGGGGAAGCCCTCTCTCTACCTGAGCCCTTGCAAAGCCACTGTGAGTTAGAATGGCAATGCTGTGCTAGATGGAGTGATGGTTTCATTTGGCATATAAATGAATAATGTTGGGAGGAGATGCAGCACTGGGATAGAACACCTGGTTTTCACACAGAAGATCCCAGGATCAACATCTCTATCATTTATATCTCTGGTAACAGTCATTGGGAAAGATTTTTGCCTGAAACTTTGAATAACGACTGCAAGTACTGAGTTAGACTGGCCAATAGTATAAAGGCACCTTCATACATTTCCATGGCAGCCATGCAATGGCTTTTCGCCAGCTGTGGAAAGAACTCCCCCAAGGAACCAAGTTTGCAAGCCATTGTTGCCAGGCACAGTATGCATTGATGGCACAGTAGAAATAAACAACAGGCAGGTTGGCTGCTTAAGACACAATGCGCTGCCTTCTGGCTCCTTTGATCTCTGTAAATCTCTGTGAATCAAAGATGCCTGCCTCTCTCAACCAGGCACCCATCATCACCACCCGAGATGAATGAAGGTCACATCCTGGCCATTTGGCTGCCACAGCCGGCAACTCGCCCACTGCCTGGCAGAGCTGGTATGCCAAGCTTCTGGCCAAAAGGAATTTCTCAGGAAGCACACAGTGATCAGTCCTGCATACTACAATCTGTTCTTTTGCTAATCTGCCCGGATGGAGAGGGAAATTGGGGGGGAAGGGGGTGTTAGCTGTAGGTATAACTGGATATGACAAATATTAAAGGATGTCACTTTTTCTTCCACGATGTTTACAGGATCACAAAAATGAGTGGAACCAAAAGCCCACGGGCAGAAGCATGGCACTGAGCCACCCCCACTCTCTCTAGCTCGCTCACACACACACACAGAGGTGCAAGTATAATCCAGACGAGTGTGCCGCAAGCACAGAAGCAACACCACTATGATAAAGATCCCTGCAGAATAAACCTTTCCAAACTATCCACACAAGGTTTAACTGATTGTGTGTGAAAACTCTTGGATAAAGGCCGTTTCCACACTACTCACCTACACCCAGAACGGGACGCAATGTCACGAAAAAAACGCGGAAGATACTGTCTTCTCGAGAGAGTTTTGCGTGACATTGCACAAAACTTGCGCAAGAAGACGCTATCTTCCGCATTTTTTTCGCGATGGTGCACCCTGTTCCGAATGAAGGTGAGTAGTGTGGAAATGGCCAAAGATTAACTCCATGTAGGAAAGCCTTAGTGAGTTAAGCTATTTCTTTAGCGTTTTCAAGTAGGGGGAGGCAACAAGAGGTACAGGAGCTCAATCTGATCTCATTCTAACACAGACCAAAATCCAAGGGAATCCCCCACACATACACATGCATCTCATCTACTTCATCCTACACAAGAGACAGAGACAAAGGATTCATTAACCATGTTCTCCGATGCACAAGCAGCTATGGAGAACTTTGGTCATTCTCTTATTGTGCACTTTAAGGGTCAACTACTCCCAACATGAGATAACCCTGATTGGATGCCCCATTCTCTTTAATCTTCCTTAAAAGCAGCTTCAAGAGCATTGAGGTAAGAATGTGGATCATGTTTATGTTATCCCTGGGCGGACGTGGATCAGCGTCCCTCCCCCGTGCCATTTCCTGGATAGAATTTGCACCCTTCCCGAGCAGCCATTAGCACCATAATGAGACCATAAGGCAAAAAAGAAAGGTTGCTGGACTCCTTTCAGTTGCGCAGGAGCCCTGATTTCTGTGTTAAGCACCACCACCACCCCATCCTTCAGCAGCTTGCATCCAAACCAGGCCTCTTTCATCACTGCTTTGATGAGAATGAAAGACATTTGGTGATCTGTGACGCAGATCTCCGGTGTCTTGTCTAGCTGAGCCCACAGCAACCAGTTCAGAGACTGAAACAGCAAAAGAGCTCTTCCTGGCCAACATGAAGAACAACAGAGGTTTGGCACATGAAGGCAACAGCCCTTCTCTCGTTTGCCTCCAGCTCTGATGTTCGCAAGTCGAATCAATGACACTTCTAGTCCAAGGATCTCAGGTAGTAGGTGTAGAGAAAGACTTTTCTCTGGCCGCAGCCCTGAAAAGCAGATGCCAGTAGACAATCTTGTGCTAGATGGACCAAGGGTCATGTGTTCAAAGCCACTGAAGCCAGCAGACATTGTCCTCCCACCTTCTCTCATAGTAGTTGTTGGCCACTGCCTGGGACAGGACTCAATGGACCTCTGGTTTGATACAGCAAGGCACCTCTTACGTTCTTATGCCTCCCCCTCCAATTTCTCCTCTATAGGCTTCATGGCTTGTTAAAAAACAGAAGGATGAGGAAAAAGAGATTTGATCTGGGTAGGATTCCCTGCAGGAAACTGAAGATTTTCCAGGTAGGCAGAGTTATCCATTCAAGTGTCCACAAGTCCCTGGCCAACCTGCCAGTGTTGGTGACAAAGCTGTGCTGCCTGCCAAATGGTCAGCATAACCCAACAAGGCACATGGCACAGCTCCTGAACAGCATGCCATGTCCAAGAGCTCTGCCTCCATGTACCATCTGGAGAATACTAGGCAGCTTTTCAAAAGATTGATCAAAACCTCTGGTGTCAGCTGCTGGGGCTGTGATGCTCTGTCTCCATCAGTTCATTTGCTCATGGCATACAGGCAACAGAAAATAATTATTTTGAATTTGAATGTCAGCATTGACATACTCGCTCAGACCACGGGTTCTATCATTCTGTCTCCAATCGTAGTCAACCAACTTTCTGCAAAAATTCCTTGGCAACTATAGCTTTGTTGAGAAAGATGATAGTTCTTTAAAGAAATCCTTACTGTACACAGTTGTCAAGGTCCCTTACATAAGGATCAGAAAGTTAGTGATGAAATCGAACCAAGTTTGAAGAGCTGGACGATAACAAGCATGCATTCTAAATGTGGCAGAACTGGTTCTGCATTAGGGGTGATTCCTGACCAAATTTGCCCCTGAATTTTGGAGTTCTGAATTACCTGATCTTATTTCCAAAGGGGAATCAATGCACTGGAAATGCTCTGTTGCTCCATTATATTTCCAAATTTTAAGACAAAATATTGGGCTTACAAGATTTACCCCAACTTTTAGTGCCTTCAGTTTATTTGTGGGGACACCAAGAGGTCCTGATCACCCATGGAACCAGGCAAGTCATGTGATTTGTTTCCTTGTAATGTTTGGGCTGGGTCTGGTAGAGTATGTGCATGGGGGGGGGGATATCTTTGCCTGGGGCCAGCCTTGGTTCTTGATGGCCCTGTCCGTTTATGGCTTATCACCTCCTCCATATTACAGATGTGCATATGTACATTAAGAAAATGATTTGCAACAAAGCAAATCGTGATCATATGGGCTCCTTAAGTCCCTCGTTGTGCAGTGTTTTATCAACATACAAGAGCACATGTACACATCACTTGAACACTGCACAGAAAATCGTATGTATTAATCTTATGCACTCTCACACCAAGATTGTTTATCAGTGTGCGTCCTGTGTATACTTTGGTAATGGGGTGGCAGGAGATCATGCAAATGAACTGTAAAAACAGTAAGATGTCTCAACATGCACAAATTCCAGGAAATTTTAGAAATCTTAATTAAAGCTGAGTTAAAGGAGAGTGGAACACAGCACAGAGTGAAATTCCAGAACAACAAAGAAATGGAAAACAGGAAAACTGTCCTTCCGCAATACTAAGGTACTTTATTTTCAGGGCACAGAACAGTGTGTTCAAACCAAATCACTTCTCCCACACTTAAGAGTATATGTCATACTAACTTATGATGCTGCCTTCTAGCTATTGTTCCATGTAGCTCAGTATTGTCTACTTTGACTGGCCGTAGCTCTCCAAGGCAGGGTTGCCATCTCTGGGTTGAAAAATTCCTGGAGCTTTTGGGGGTGGAGCCTGGAGAAGCTGGGATTTAGGGGAGGAGAGGGACCTCAGCAGGGTATAATACCATAGAGTCCACATTTCAAAGCAGCCATTTTCTCCAGAGGACCTGATCTGTGTCCTGGAGTTGTAATTCTGGGAGATCTCCAGCTACCACCTAGAGATTGGCAACTCAACTCCAAGGTGACTGAAGCTCGTTTTAATTGGATATGGAGAGTGAATCTTCTGCAAAGCACAAGCACTGAGCTATGGTGCATTCTACAGGCAAATCTGCTGCTCCTATTTAAAGAAGCTTGAAGCTCATTTAAACAGCCATGGTTCCCAGCAGGGAATTCTGGGAATGGTAGTTCTACAGAGAGGAGTGAGGGATCACTAACAGAATTCTTAGGTTGGCACTAGCTGACTTACAGTGAAATCCTAAACAGAGTTACTCCAGTTTAAGCCCACTGAAATTAATGGACTTAGACTGGAGTAACTGACAAAGAATAAGTAACAGCCACCAACAATAGGAACCTGGCATCTCATTCCTCAATAAATGGTGGTCAAATGTGATGTTATTATATTGCAAATTATCCCATCCCTGAAAGTGGCAATCAATAAAATGAAGCAGAGTTGGGGCCAGCCCAGGAAATCCCAGCCTAAGAATCTTCTGCTCCTTAACCCCTTCATCAAACTACAATTCCCAGGACTCCTTGGGCAAAGACATGACACATTTCAGATCACTTCCGAACTGACTGAAGTTTTTAGTTAAAGACGAGAAAGCAACTAACATAAAGGGAGCCAAGCCAAGCTGTTCCCTCTGGATCAGAAGATCAAGATCCTCTGTGATCTATGCCAGAGGGGCTGGAAATCCAAAGGCTCTTTTTAAAAAATTCATACTTTTCCCCCCTATGTGTGTCAGTGAGAAAGAGACTCATAAATTACTTTTTCATACTCCTTCATTTGCTGTGTCTGGCTATATTAAAGGAACTATATCAAGTCTGCAAGTCTGACTCACACAGAACATCCAAGAACGCATGGGTGGGAGGAGGCGATGTGAACAGGAAGTGAATTTAACTGGCAGGGACAGTCATTTCAATGTTATGTCTGTACTTGGCAGGGGGTGGGGAACACAGTATTTTAATGTGTGGGATTTTTAAGGAAAAAGAATCAGTCTGTATTCACACCTGGAGGTCAGGTGCATTCAAGGTGGGTGTAAAGCTATAGGACCCTGCTAATCGCTGGGGGCCAACATATCACCAGGTGGGGAGATTTGTACGTCAAAAGTACAAATGGAAAATCAATGATCTTCTCATAACCAGCAGGAACTTCTGTAACCCTACAGCTGAGTCAAAATGCCCATGTGCATTTTAGTAGTTCTTAATTGTTAAGCATCAGAAACATGTAATTTGAATAAGAACTGTTATTTTAAAGTCCGGAATCTTTTATTCCCTTATAATGAACACCCATCTTAAATAAATAACAACTGTATTTAGACATGCTTTACCCGTTTTAAGATCCCTGCCATGCTTACAGTCCTAGTAACTAAAAGGAGAACTTTTTCAGAATCGTTTAAAAATATAGGCGTGAGCTTTAAAAAAATCTTCATGGGGAATATTGGGTGGGTGGAAGTGGGTAGGCCTGGTGGGTGTGTATTAGAGCAGCAGCTGCCTCCAATTTATAGACGTTTTCTTGTTCTAAAAGGAAGCTCTAACCCTTCAAACAAAAACGCTACAAATTAAAAAGGCTGTCCTTTGAAAAAATCTTACGGAGGAAGCAGCAATGCTCTGGGTGAGGGAGTGTACCCACTACCGATGGGTCTGAAATAGGAGCAGCTAGGGATCCTTGCAAAGACACTCCTGATTAAAAATTTTATTTATTTTGAAAATTTACAGCTTGCTTTTCAAGCAATTTGTACACTTGCGATATGCATAAAAATTGTATCCGCATGACCAATTAACAGAAAAATAAAATCAGTCAGCAGATGAACCTGGTGCCCCTCCCCCCACCGGTTATTGAGGATTTAGAGGGGAAATGTCTCTTTAAAACACTCTTAAAGGAACCAACGTTTTTGCTCTGGTAGGCCACGGCCAGAAGCTGGTTCTATAGTCAAGGGGGACTATCCTTCATCTTACAACAAGATGCGGAATCCCCAAAGATCATCAGAGACAGAGTG
The DNA here is from genome assembly GCF_028583425.1 of Eublepharis macularius. Taxonomy (NCBI): domain Eukaryota; kingdom Metazoa; phylum Chordata; class Lepidosauria; order Squamata; family Eublepharidae; genus Eublepharis; species Eublepharis macularius. The sequence goes on along the minus strand of NC_072790.1, from coordinate 228,932,291 downwards.
AAAGAACTCCTTCCCAGGAGGAGGCATAAAGCACAAGACTGTTTTTTAATCTCCAGGCACCAAAGCCCTCCATCCCTTCCAGGAACTCCTGCCTTCCAGGTTGAGGAAGTCAGTATGGTCCCAAGAGTGGAGGTTCGGCAAGAGTTCAAAGAGGTTGTCAATATACACAGCAATGTCTTTGATGCCAGATTATAGAGGGATTTCTAGACAATAGTAGCCAGAGACACACAAGGCCTTGTTAATACACAGTGGGGAGCAAAAAGGTCTCACATCTCACTCCCAGTCTGGACTCTTCTCACAGCTTTTTAAGCAAGCCTTGGGGTTTCCAGCAACTATTTTTCCTGGCTGGGTTCCTGTGCTTTTAAACAAACAAGACATTCTACTGATACCTCCTAATTTCTTCATCTGCATAGCAGGCAGAGATTCAACACAAAAGGGATTGAAATTATAAGAAATGGTGAATTTCTGCCTGTACAGCTGTTAAAGAGGAGGTGTTTTTGCCAAGGAAGAAAGGGGAAAGCCCTTGCTATGATCCTGTGCCCCCTTTAAAGGATGCTTATTCTAAAGATCTACCCTCCTTCACCAAATCCACAAAAGAGCAACAAAGCGCAACAACTAATTCAGACATATCAGCTAGGAGCCACAGACAAGGAGGTGAAGTCATACTTCAACTGTGAAAGAGGAAAAATGTTGTTTTATGAGATTGCTGAGACCAATTCTAGGTTCTCATGCACTGCTCCAAGCAGCAGAAGGGACGTGAGAAACCCGTGGATTTGTTCTCACTTAAGAGGGCCAAAGCATGGAAAAAATCTCTCACAATTCCATAGCCTAATCAACCTTCATGCAATTGCTTCATTTCTGGAGTGAGATCAGGGTGCTTAAGAAACTAAATTATGAATCAGGGTCGTCCCTACTTCAAATCGCACCCAACCACAAACCCACTTGCTGCTAGTCTTGCAGCCTCAACTCCCTCATTAATAACCTGGAGACGACAGCCTGGGCCAGCCTGGGGTTTTCTTGGGGTGGAAGTTTCTGAACAAATGAAGAATACTGCAGTGGGCTCCCCCATTCCCACCACTGACTAAGGAGAAAGTGAATCCCGTATTCAACATTTCACACATTTAAAAAGGTGCAACACCCCAGTTCTCAAGCCAAGAATTAGTGCCTGAGTCACTTACTTTCCAGTTACACATTGCCGAAGAGCTTGATATGTTGCATTCATTTACTTTGCCACAGTTCAACCTACACTAGGGTTGCTAGTCCCCTGCTGAGGGCGGGGGATCCCCTGCTCACACCCTCCACCCTCCACCCCCCGCCCCTGCATACCTGGCTGGCGGGGGAGGCACAGGAATCCCGGAGGCGCCCTCCCAGGCAGTGCAGTGTGCTCCCGCAGGCCCGATTCACCCCAATCTTGCCTGAATTGGGCCAATTCGGGCCTGAATTGGGCTAAATCAGGCTGCTGTGGAGCAGGGGAGCACTCCTGCACTTTGTGGCAGCCCAATCCAGCTCCGAATCATCCCAGATCGGGCCTGAATCAGCCTGGATTGGGCCCAATCAAGGCCTGAATCGGGCCCAATTTGGGCCCCCCAGCGGAGTCCCAGGGCAGCCACAGCCCATGCAATGACATTACTTCCTGGAAGTGACATGAGCATGCATGCGCGAGGAACAACAGACCAGGTAGGTGTCGGGTCCCCCACCTCCCACCGGAAGAGCAGGGGGACCTGGCAACCATATCCTATACTGATTTAACACACACACCAGGACATTTCAGGTCAGGGGAAAAGGAAAGGGGCAGGAAAGGCTGAAGATCCTCCTCTCCCCGTGCCATGGTTCCAATCTGAATTGGGCCCCTGTAGCTCTTGGGCCATTTGTTCCCTGGAGCTGCCATCTAGGTGCAGGGAATGCAATTTGGATTGGGGGGACTCAGACCTGACTCATTAAAAAATCGTATGTATAGTTTAGCCCTTGAAGATTTTAAATTTCCAGAGACACTGGGGTAAGAATCTTGAAGAATGTTAATGCTAGTAATTTGCACTAACACGGTGTTAACAAGGCATCCCACAAAAGAACGAACAGGGACAGAGTGTTTTATCAGAAACAGGTTTCAGAAATAGAACTGTCCCTAGTAAAAAGGAGCAGCGTTGCATGCAGAGTTTCATAATTTTCAACCGTCCTTAATAAACATGAAATTCTGCACCCTTCCAAAACAACAAGAATATATTGCTTTGTATATTGCTCTTACATAGTTATTTATTTATTTATTTATTTAATCACATTTCTAGACCACCCTCCCTGTCAGACGGGCTCAGGGCGGTTTAACAACAGCTTAAAACAGTAAAAACATTATAAAAACATTAAAACATCATATCAAAACAATTAAAATTGGCGGGTATAAAATATTAAAATACAGCATTGTCCTGCATGGGTGGTGGAAGGTCTTCAGTGGTATGGCTGGCGAGAGGACAGCCTAGCCCCCACCAAATGCCCAGCAGAAAGATAACAAATCCTGCCGGGCCCTAGTTTCCTCAGACAGAGAGTTCCACCAGGTCAGAGCCAGAACTGAGAAGGCCCTGGCTCTGGTAGAGGCCAGGCGGACCTCCCTGGGGCCAGGGACCATCAGCAAGTTCTTAGTGGCTGATCGAAGCGACCTCCGGGGAACATATGGGGAGAGGCGGTCCTGGAGGTATGCTGGGCCCAGTCCGTATAGGGCTTTATAGGTCAACACCAAAACCTTGAACCGGACCCGGTACTCAACCAGTAACCAGTGCAGCTGACAGAGGATAGGTGTTATATGAGCTATGATTGGTGCTCTGGCAACCACCCGTGCAGCTGCATTCTGAACCAGCTGCAGTTTCTGGATCAAGCCCAAGGGAAGCCCTGCATAGAGTGAGTTGCAGTAGTCTAATCTGGAGGTGACCATTGCCTGGATCATCGTTGTAAGGTCATGGGTCGATAGGTAGGGGACAAGTTGTTGAGCCTATCTTAGATAGAAGAAAGCTCAAGAGTGCCTGAAAGCGGTATGTCCTTTGATCTGCCAATTGCTCTTAGGTATGATGGCATAAACCAGGTGCATGCCACCACATTTTATGAGTTTAACTCCGATGACTATACAGTCAGAGGCTGACCCCCAACTTTGGAAGAGCTCTTAAGCAAAAGGAAAATCCAGGAAAATGGGTCAGCACAAGATAAGAGTGCAGAATGCAGTTCAGCAGTTGAATCAAACAATGTCCTGAGAGCCTGCAGTGCTGTCCATTTCCACAAATACAAGCAGCGCCTATCCACCTCCAGCTCAAGATGAAAGCAGGGGAACCTGGCAGAGTTCCAAATCTGACTACCGTCCAAAAATAACAGATAGCCCAGGGAAGGGATGCAGAGAGTAGGATACTAAAAGTTTTGCCTATACAAGTCCCAGGTTCAAAACAAAGATGTAAGTGGAAATAAATTCTCAAGCCCCCAACTCCTCCCCTTCTCTCCAGGCTGATTCAGCATTGCGCTTTTAATTTCTTCAAAGAAACAAAGCAGATGCAACATGGTTGCTTTTATGTTTTCATATCCATATTTTAGCTTTTGTTTTAATGGGTTTTGTTCGGTTTTAATGGTTTTTAAGATGTGTTTTTCATCTGTTAGCCGCCTTGATGGCCCAGATGAGGGTGGAAAGGTATAATTTGTGGGGCAAAATTTTTGTAAATAAGTAATTTTGTAAATAAATAATTAATTACAAAGTACTTCTGAGCACATGCAGAGTATCTTTCTCTCAACAAGGAGCAACTGCAGCCTAATGCCATGCAGAATGTTCATATTAATTTATTTATTTGCAGTTACATTCTGCCTTTTGTCCACAGGTAGATAGGGTTCCCAAGAGGACTCCCTCCCAGGCGCTGACCAGAGTCTTCCAAATGCCTGTCATTTAAAACAAAAAACCAGCAAGGCCTGCCTCGACAAAATTCTGAGAATGCAGACCAAAAAAGACTTGACATTTTTAAGGCTTATACATCAACAGTGCTGTTCGAGCAACACCATTAAAGTATGCTGGTAGCCTATACTTACGGACATTCAGAGCTGGTTTATGACCACCTTCCAGTTAAAGGACCTCAAAGAGCAAAAGGCTGGCAAAGGGCTGTGGCTCAGACAGTTGCCAGTTCAAGCAGAGGACTAGATGGCGACAGAAGGATGCTCCTTACCAAAGAAGACTGCCTCAGTGCCAAATGATGGAGCAACCATGTCTCTCCCTCACAGGTACAGAGAGATGAGCAGGTAGGTCTAATTTCAGTGCCAGAAAGGGGATCGGTCAAGGGAGCTAAACGCTCAGGCCTCTCCTTGTTCACTGACCCATACTCCATCACTTGCAAGTGCTTTTCTTTCACCCAGCTTCCAATATTATGATTGCTGGGGCGCAAAGAGCTTCAAGTGACGGACAGCAAGGAGGTAAGAATGCAAATGAGGAAGTTCGGCTTATCTTGCTCACTTCTGGAAGAGACAATTACTCTCTCTCACACACACACACACGCCCCACTTCATACACAAATGGGGAAGACCGGTGACAAGCGACCAAGCATGGCAGCCCGATCACATCTAGTTTTGCACGCAGCAGAAATGTTTTAATTTGAATGACTGAATGCTGTGAGGGAAGGAGAGACAGGGCTGAATATGATGCATGGATTCAACGGCCCACCAATTTTAATTTCCAGCCCTCTAGGTTTTTCTCTCCCCTCTCCATCTGTCTTCTCACTGTCACATTTCTAACGCTGTTGGGCACAGTTGAGGGAAAAATGTCCATTTTTCATTAGCTAATTTTAAAATAGATATATTTACAAGGTATTTTCATGCTGCTAATCGGTAACAGGGAAGGACTTCCGTGAGATCTCTCACACCCTGCAAATTCCAGGCCTGCCTCCAACTCTCAGGGAGGAGGCCAGGAAGAAAAACACCAAATGGCCGCTTGTTCACACGACCATCTGCTCGGCCAGAACCCCTTGCCAAGTGCTCAGCCCACATGGAACGGGCAGTCTCTGCAGGAAGCAGGAGAAAGAGATTGGAGAGGGGCTTTTCGTGGCACCTGCATGGAAAGAGGCCTAAACCCAGTTGTGTGAAGAATAGCTGCGCTAGCTCCTTGGTGACAAAGCAGCACTCTCCTTCCTTGTTGTTGCTTCTCCTTTTTTGCAAGGTTGAGTGCAGGTGTTGGCCCTGCACGCTCCTCAAAAGATCCTGTTTGTTTAGTACAATTAAACTGGTCCAATTTCAGCACTGCCTCAGGCAAGTGTGGAATTACATATGAATGAATAACTGGTGGCACATTAGCCTCATCCGGATGCCACCTAAATGTTCCTGGCTTCTGCCAAATCCTTCCCTTGTGCCAGGCAGCATCATTGTTAAGGCAGCAAATCATGACGGAAATGTGAATCTGGCTGAGGCAAAAGCACTTTCTTAGGGGCCTTTGCACTTGGGCCTCATTGAAACTGGGCAAAGCAGCCAGTGGGCACGTGTGGCTGGGGAAAAGCCCAGCTTAAACGTGAGGCAGTGTGAATGCCAAGTTCAATGGATGAACGCTTTTTCCTCATCCATTTAAAATCAGGACTCATTTCCCAGGAGAATGCCTCCCAGTGTGACATAACAAGGGGTGGCATGGGAGGAAATGCTGCTTCTTACCTTTCTGGGACATGATGGCTTGATTGATGGGACACTGGCTTGCAAACGAGCAAGCAGCATGCAATTCTTTCCTGCCCCCTCCTCCAACTGCTCTTTATCATAGCAGAAGGGGAAAGCATGACACAGCACTGCTTCTTAATTTGCAGGCATTACTATGTCAACTTTTTGAGCACTGGTGTGTGACTTTTCTGTAGTCAAACTTCTACAGGAAGAGAGGCAGTGACATAATGGCCAAGAGAGACACAGCCACCAAGAAACTTGGCCAGGAAAAGTCCAGCCATCCAGACTCAGGCAGCTGACCATCTCTGATACCACACACACATGACCATAGGATGTTTGCTTGTTTGTAAGAGAGCTGCTTTTGGAAGACCAGCACCACAATCAGGTCCCTGGTGCTGCAAGCTGCCAGGCAGATGCAACTGGCTTGCTCTTGGAAACCAGATCAAAGGCAGCTGCCCTATGCGGTTTGGGGCCAAGATTGCAGGCCAGAGGCTGCTGGGATTGGGCCGGGGGGGGGGGGAAGCAAGCAACAAGAAAATTGAGGCACTTCCAGATCACCAAGGGAGGACATGAAAACAATGCCAGCCCCCACTGCTCACAGTTTTGTCCTTAATCCCAACATCTGTCCTTGCAGATGGAAAGTCCAGACCATGAGCTGGACCAGGATCATTCTAAGACTGCAGCTGCTCTGAAGCTTTGCTTTGCTGGGAGAGGAGGCTGGTGCAAAAACAGGAGAGGGCTCAGAAATAGATTGGGAGCAATGAGTCAGAAGGACATCCAGGTCCACCCCCTTGACTACCTACACACAAAGCTTCCACGGAACAAACCTATGCAATGCAAGCAATAATGTAAGAATTGTTCAGAGAGGTGGAGGTGGCATTAAGAGGGAATCATCACCTGGGGGTGCAGGCTCATCCCACTTGTTTCAGGTTGCACAAGTTTCTGTACTGCTTCAAATACTTGCAAAGCCCATTTGGCCAAAGGCAAAGGGAAACAAGAAACAAAACTGGATACTTTTTCCAATTTGTACAAGAGAAGGTGGGGAAGAGAGGATGCCACCTCCTCCCAGAATAACTGAATTGACCAGAGTGGTTGTGATCCAGCCCAGCCTGCACAGTAAGTGGCTGGAGGGGACTTTGGTGCCAAGGTATGGTTGCAGAATATTTGAAAATAAGCAAACACCTGAACAAAGAGATGAAACTTTTCTAAAACAAAGCATAACTAATTAACACGACATCTTTAACAATTTGGAAAGTACCTAGTAGGAGCATAAGCAGATGATACCCAGTAGCATAGTCTATAGTCCTTGTCCCTTGCTATTTATGGTACAGCCCTATTACCTGAATAGAAAACCCTCATGAATAGTTCAGTTTTGTATAGTTTGTGGAAAGCCAGAGAGCTTTCTTGACATCCTCAGGCAGGCCATTCTATAAGATGGGGGTGACCACAGAGAAAGTGTGTGTGCGGGCAGCAGTTGATTTCGCTCAACTGCAGCACAGTATCCGCAGATGTTCAGATGAGCGAAGCTCCTATAGCAGAACGTAGGGAGAAAGGCAGTTGCACAGATGAGGAGTCAAGGCCATGAAAGGCTTTGTATGTGAGAGTGAAAACCTTGAACTGAGCCTGGTAACTGATGAGTAGCCAATGGAGTGACTGCAGAATTGAAGTAATATGCATGCTCCATCTAACTCCTAAAAGTAAATGAACTGCAGCACTTTGCACCATCTGGAGTCTCCAAGTTAACTTTGAAGAGAGACCTATTTAGAGTGTCTCATGTCTGAAGAAGGGAGCTCTGACTCTCAAAAGCTTACAGTCAAAAAAAATCTTGGTCTCTAAGGTGTCATTGGACTCGAATCCTGCTGTTTTACTACAGGCCAACATGACTACTCATCTAAACTATGTAGAGTGCATTACAGTAGTCTAATCTCAATGTTACCACGACATGAATCCAAGTGTCCAGATTGGACATGTCAAAACAGGGTCATCATCCAGGCTAGTCTGAGTTTGGAGAAGGTCTTGTTTGCAGTTGTAGTTATTTGCTTCTAGCAGCAGTGCTGGATCCAGTATAACTCCTCAGTTCTTAACTGAGTCACCCAGGGTCAACTGAACCCCATCAAACCCTGAAAGCACAATGTCCTTCAAGATCTCCGCCTTTCCAACCAGTATCCATTTTGCCTGGGTTCAATTTCAATTTGTTTGCTTTCAGCCATTTGACCAGGCATTGCTGTTACTCCCTACCTGCACTTACTTTCCTTCCAGGGTGCCTGCATAAATACATACCAGGACCCCCCACAGCCCAGAAACCCTGTTTTTCCTCTTCCTTCTCCCCCTTTTGTAAGGAACAGTACAGCACAGTTTGGGAATGGTGCACGACAGTAAGCAACTGCAGGGAATAGCTTTTAAAAAATAAAGGAGAAGGATGGTGGACTATACTACTGTGAAATATATGTTGCAGTAAGTATGATCCTATTGCCATGTTTAACTGCTTATGCTTTGTTTTAGCTCTGTACCAGTTTTCTGCTTGTTTTCCAGTTTCTGCAGTCCATACCCTACCTACTGCATTGCTTATTGAATGTCCCAGCCGACTGACTTTAAGTAATCCGCCTGGTGTCTCAGTGAGAAAGGCAGACTACAAATAACGTAAATAAATTCCCTGCAGCTTCTGTGTAGCTGCAGGAATCCTGGACTAAATGCGTTAAAAACTTAAATATGTAGCTGTAGACTGGCCTATGGCATGGATAACTGTGGCAAGGTCATGTTTTTGCAGAAGGGCCTGTAATCAGTGGACTGACAAGCGCAGGCTATTTCCCCTGGCACATGCCAGCAGCTAGTCATCCCCAATGGGGCAACCTCTCCCTCTGTATAGTGTGTTTCCTGGTCAGAAATAAAATGGTTGATGACTGCAGGGAAGGGGGAGATGGACTGCCATGACCTCATTAAAGTGAGATTTTTAGGTAGCCTCTTCTTGATACTTTATTCTCCGTTGCTCTGAAATTATCGTGTTGCTGTTAGTTTATCTGATGGTGATATTAGAAATTTATGCCGCTGTCTGCACTATTATATTGCTCCCAGCCAAAGAAACTCTGGATGACATGTTGGATCAAACATTTTGGCTGTTAAATGCCAGTTTGGTGACCAGAAAAGTAACTATAATGTAGGACCTGATTTTAGATGAATAGGTCCAACCTGGTATGCATTACTGAGTCCTGGCTTGATGAGGGGGTTAGGCTATCACAACTTTGTCTATCACATCTCTCAGTTCAGCAACAGGCTAGGCTCAGAGGAGGGGTGCTGCCTTAATCTATCCATTCTTCTTCTGCCCTGTTAGACAGTCTTTGACCTTTTGGGGCCTGTATCTGCTTTTGGGAAGTTGAGACAGATTGGAGATTCTATTGATGTACACATCCACCTCGCTGCCTGATACTCTTCCTTTCTAAGCAAACTGATTTCAGCATCGGTGTGGGAGATTCCCAGACTGATCATTCTGGAGGATTCCATCATCCACACCGAGGTATTGGTTGTCAGGTGCAGCTCAGGATTTCATGGTCACCATGACAACCATGGGGTGCCTCAGGTAACATGTGTTCCCACGCATATAGCTGGTAATACTCTCACCTTAGTATTCTGTGTGCAGGGCATGAGTCATTTCGTCTGGGGGTGGAGAAGATTAATATATCTCCAGCTGCAGAACTGGTGGGCCTCTGAAACTGGGAGGTCATATATGATACTGACACAGTTGCTTTTAAGTATCGTCTCCCTCCTACACAGTCTGGCCTGATTTGAGAGCATATTCTGTGTCAGTAAGAGCAGCAAAGAATACTTCTCTGCCACCACTGTATCCACACAATATTTGGTGCCAACTAACAATAGTTCCTTCCTGCAGAGAGTGTGGACTCAACAACTCCAAATTCTTGAATTAGATCAAGTATCTAAATACTTTCCACTCTGGATTCATACCAGGACATTGTACAGAAAGTGCCTTGGTCCAATCACTTTCTTAATTTCTCACCCTACAGAGAGCTGCTGTAGCACAGTGGTTAAGTGGTTCGGCTGTGAACCAGCACTCTATTGGTTCGAATCCCACTACTGCCATGAGCTCAGTAGGTGGCCTTGGGTCAGCCACTCCTCTCAGCCCCTGCTCCCCAGCTGTATTGTGGGGATAATAATAACACTAACTTGTTCACCGCTCTGGGTGAGGCACTAATCTGTCTAGAAGAGTGGTATTTAAGTGCAGTTGTTGTTGTTATTAATGGTCTATGCCAGTCAACTGACAAGGGCAGTGTGTCCCTGCTGCTTTTCCTGGACCTCTTTGTGACCTTCAATATTATTGTCTTTGGTATCCTCCTAGACCACCTTGCCTGGAAGATCATTGCTGCACTGGCTTCTCTCCTTCCTCAAAAGCAAGCATCAGAAGATGGTACTGAGAGCCTTTTGCTTGGCTTTTTGGCCATTGGCCTTCAAGGTATTGCAAAGATCTGTTTGGTTCCCCCATGCTTTTTAACTTCTATGTGAAGCCAGAGACAGACCATCTGGAGACTGGGAATGTCATGTTATTACTATGTTGATGATATAGAGCACTATACTTAAACAAATGCCTAAAGACAGTGAATGACTGGATGAGGTTTAATAAATTGAATTTTAATCCTGACAAGATGGAAGTACTGTCTGCAGGGAATCAATATGGCAACAGGTGCTTCACCTGTTGTAGATGGTTTTACATTCTTCCAGAATGGTCAGGCTTGCAGCTTGGGGTGCTTTCGGTCACTGCACTGCCATTGGGCCAGACAGGTGTTGGTAGTTGCTCAGAGGGCCTTTTACCAGTTAAAGCTAGTTTATCAGCTGCTGCTGTTCCTGCAGAAAGCTGATCTGGCTACAACCACTAAAATCTGGATTAGATTACTGTAACATACTCTGAGTGGGGAGGTCCTTGAAGACTACGCAGAAAATTCGGTCAATGCAAAATATGGCTGCAAGGGTCCTTACTAAGGTGTACTGAAATGACCATACAAAGCCAGTGCTTCCAATATGTTTCCCAGCTCAATTTACAAACAGGTTTTGAACTTTGAAACCCCAAGTGGCTTGGGATCTGGAGTATCTTGAGTCTGAGGAGTCTGGTTTGATCAGGGGAGATAAGATAGAAAGGTGTGAAGTACATCATAAAAATAAGTATCTGAAGGACCTCCTCCACCTATATCAACCTGCCTGGGCTCAAAGATCCTTGTATGGTACCTTGGTCTCCTGGGGAGACCTTTTGGCAACTGCTTTCAATTGCTGAACTCCCTCTCCCTAGAAGTTAGGTTGGTGCTGGCCATGCAGGTCTTCCAACTCAAAGTGAAGACCTTTATTTACCAAAAGATTTTTGAATCAGGTTGATAATGGGATGATGTTTGCTAAGGATTATTCCTCTGTACTTTTCAGAAGTTTTTATGGTATTTGATGTCAGTTGTATAATGAAATCATTAGTGTTTATTTGTCATGGACCAACTTGAGAAGCTTTGGGAGGAAATGCAGTCAGGGCACTGCTGGGAGGAGAGGGAAAGGAAGTGAGAAAACAATTCGTAATAACCCGAATCCTGAAGTGGCAAGCCGCTTCGGGATTAGGGTGTATAGATCACTTCAGTATACTCTGTAAAGATTCGGAGCACACTGAAGCTTTAAACTTGCCGCCTCGCCGCCCTGTAGGTCCCCCCACCCCCAATGGTTGAAGAAAGCTTGCAAGAGAGTTAACTTTCAAACCCCACACCACTTGCATCAGCTGACAGGGTGAGAGGCTCCCCCCTCAGCTGAAGCAAGCAGCATGGGGCTTGAAAGTGCCCATTTTCGTGACCAGAAGCTTTCTGAAGCGATCTAAATAGCTTCGGAAAGCTTTGATTTGGTATTTCTGATTCAGGCCAGCAATGCTGGGCCCGATTCGGGAATCCCAAATCTTTCCAAATGCGGCCTGAGTTGGAGGGGGGGGGGGGTCCGAATTGGAATCCCGAATCACACAGCCCTAATTATAACTCCTTCCCCTTCCTCAGTCCAGCCCCTTGAGTATTCCTTCACACAGAGTACCACAACCTCAGGAATCATTTTTCTAAGGTTAAGAAAGGGCTGCAGGAATAGAGAGGGATGCTAGAAAATCAGTGTTCCATGCTTGGACGGTTGGATAACTGGCCACTTTGACCAATATAACCATGATTCAACATGGATGCCTTATACTGCTTTATTCCTTAGCAGCAAAACAGACACGATGGAGCTTTCGGATCTCCAGTAATCTGAAAACAGTGAATTGTATGCACAGTCATGATTGAAATTGGCAGTATGCAGAAAGGGAAGAGGGGATTTAATCATTCAAGATCCATTTGGTTTCACTAACTGAAGGTGAATTTCCTGCACGTTATTAGCATTTTAAAGGAAGAGGGAAAGACAGTTTTTAAAAGGGACTTCTACTTTCTCCTTCAACATTTTCAACAGCAGCACAAAAATGGCTCTGCATTAGATCATTCCGGGTAGTAAAACCAAGCCAGGGCTGAAAGGTTAAATCCCCCTCTTCCTTCCCACTCAGCTCCAGTTTACTTTTTACTATGTGACAGAAGTCATGTGCAGGAGTGAACACATGGTAGACAGTTTGGTGTGCAATCAAATCTCATTTCAAGCAGGGTGAGACGATTCTTGACTATAGCAAGTTGATAACATTGATACTAGAGCCTTGGAAAAACATTTGCATGAGACTGATTTTGCAATGTTGCAGAAAAAAGGACTGATGTAGGAAGGGCAAAGCTGACTGGTGTTCCCCCACCCCAGCACAATTAAGCAAATGTTTCTCTCCTATCTCTAATGCTTCCAGGGGAGAGGGGGAAGGCAGCACACAAAATGCAATGATATCTCATCTAATCGTATTAGTTATCTTATATTATTTCCACCAGCTGGGGCGTTTAAAACTTCCTGCTACTGATATGCTAAAATGTCCATAAGATAGTGAGTTATATAATGATAATGGGTTTGTCCTCTTACAGCAGTGGGACTAGATGCATCTTCAGCTCCCTGAAGACGCTGCAAATCAAGTATTCAAACATGGGCCCATTTCCACACTACTCACCTTCATCCAGAACGGGGCACAATGTCACGAAAAAAATAGGAAAGATAGCATCTTCTCGTGTGAGTTTGGCGCGACATCGCACAAAACTCACACAAGAAGATGCTATCTTCTGCGTTTTTTCCTGCGACGTTGCGCCCCGTTCCGGATGAAGGTGAGTAGTGTGGAAACAGCCGTGGGAAGGTTTCTTCTGTCTAGTTTGAAGCGAGGTGCTTAAGATCTTAGGGGAATAGAAGAGCAGAGTACTAGATTCACTGCCCCCTCCCTTTAGGGTATTTTGGATCTAAGGCTTTCTGGAACCATTTACAGTCAGAGTAGTCAGTGCTGAGCAGACAAATGGTTTTATTTTGGAAAAGAAAACTTCACATATGCATTCTTACAGCAGCTGGATGGTCCTTTTCAGCAAATATGGTTGCTTGCTAATAGAAAGGAATGATCAGTTGATGTTTCCTCAAGAGGAATTGTTCTCCTGCATTTATCTGCTCTTTAAAGCAACAGGTCTGTAGTTTGGGGTACTCTTGGACACAGACCTACTGCTGGATAAGCAAGTGGAAACTGTGACTAGGAGTGCTTTTACCAGCTTCAACTGGTGAGCCATAATATACAAAGGGTATTGATAGGTAGATGGCTACTCCTGTATCTAGTCAGAACCAACACATAAGTAGAGATATACTCACAGGAGTATATAAATTAGTTTATAGACCTAACAGTTCCATGTGCTCATGCTACACATTACTTATACTGGACGACCCGTTATTTACAAAACAAAGTACAATAATTCCACAAGATCAAAAGTTCAACGTTCTTGCAACTTAAAGCAACAGTGTCCCAAAGTATATTCACTTCCTCCTCTTCTCCGGAGGTATTCCTCAGCGTAGTGTTTGAATGCGGTATTATCCAAATGATTATTATTGCCCAATCTGGCTGCCGGCTGTGAACGCTCAGATTTCGTTCACTTGCTTCCTCGGGGGCACTACATACCAGCGAAATACATACATATACATATGCATATCACCCAAAAGTTAAATTACACAAAAAAATCAAGTATTTACTTGATCATACCGACCTGCTGCATTCCTGTATTTTCTAAAGTAAGAAGAAGGACACTAGTGGCTGCATGTATTTTCGCGCAGTTGTTAAAAGGCACCACTTTTGGGTGATATGCATATGTATATGTATGTATTTCAGCGGTATGTAGTGCCCCCGAGGAAGCAAGTGAACGAAATCTGAGCGTTCACAGCTGGCAGCCAGATTGGGCAATAACAATCATTTGGATAATACCGCATTCAAACACTACGCTGAGGAATACCTCCGGAGAAGAGGAGGAAGTGAATATACTTTGGGACACTGTTGCTTTAAGTTGCAAGAACGTTGAACTTTTGATCTTGTGGAATTATTGTACTTTGTTTTGTAAATAACGGGTCGTCCAGTATAAGTAATGTGTAGCATGAGCACATGGAACTGTTAGGTCTATAAACTAATTGATATACTCCTGTGAGTGTATCTCTACTTATGTGTTGGTTCAACTGGTGAGCCACCTGTTGCCTTTCCTCGACAGAAAATGTCTGGACACTGTGGTGTATGCCCTGGTTACATCTAGATTAGATTACTACAATGCGCTCTGTGTAGGACTGCCTTTGTAAAGCGTTTGGAAACTTCAACTGTAGTGGAGAGAGTCAGTGTGGGATCTGGGGGACCCTGGTTTGAATCCCTACTGTGCCATGGAAGCACACTGGGTGACTTTAGGCCCATCACGAACTCTCAGCCTATCCTACTTCACAGGGCTTGTTGTGAGGGGAAAAAACGTGAAAAGGAGAATGAAGTAAACCACTTTGAAGGAGAAAGTAAAGTAAAATAAAATAAACTGGAGCAGGATTTTGTTTGGAATGAGTGGTAAGGACTATATCATTCCTGCCTTGGCCCATTTACATGGGCTCCCAATCTGTTTCCCAGCACAATTCAAGGTGTTCAGGTTGACCTTTAAAGGCTTATAGGGCTTGAGACCATCATACCTGGAGGACCACCTAATCCCTTACAAACCTACTTAGCCACTGCAGTCACCTCCCAAGGCTCTTCTCTGGGTGCTCCTGCCTTCTGAGATTAGGCAGGTAGAAACCTGAGGGAGGGCCTTCTCTGTAATGGCTCCAAAATTCTGGAACTATCTCCCCAGGGACACTTGTCTGTCCCCTTCTGTTGCCATTTTCTGCCAGCAGGTAAAGACTTTTTTGTTCCATTTGGCATTCACGCAGTGATCCCTCCTTACTGCCCTATGTTTTCATTACTTCCATTGGTTTCATATGAGTGTTTTAACTCTGGCTTTAATTGTTTTAAATGATGCGTTTTTGTTGGTTTTAATGGTTTTTAAGATGTGGTTTTATTATGTATGTTTTTAATCTGTTAGCCGTCTTGGTGGCCAAATGAGGGAAGAAATATAAATCTTGTAAATAATAAATAAATACACCTACTAGGGTGAGTTCTGAAACTAGAGCTCTGCATACCTGATGTGTTTGGGAAGGATTGGAGCTGCAGTTTTGAATATGGCAGAAAGAGAGAAAGAGTTTTTGAGTTGTGAGTGCAGCTGGATGGGAAGTAGCTTGTGGGAGATCCGCTTCACTGCTTTGGAAACTGACGCAAGATCAATGGTTTTACAGCCTGCTGTAGGAGATTATTTGCTTCTATTATGCATGGTATATCTATATATTTGTAAATAAAGCAAATATTATAATGGTGCCTTAAGTCTCCAGTGCTCTCTCGCTGAAAGGAAACTCAGCGCTGTAAGCATTACCTCTGAATTTCTCATTCCTCATAAAAGAGGGGAGTTGATGAGAATATGCCCTATGAACTCTAGCTTCTTTATTGAAGAAGACGGCTAAGAATTGCATTCATAAAGGTCTGGCTTATGGAACTATCAGACTCCAGAATCTGCTGGGAGACTTACAGTAAATTCTAAACAGAGCTGCGCCCTTCTAAACCCACTGACTTCCAATAGGTTCTGTGCTTAGAATTGCACACTTGGTGAGGCCAGGCAGACTGGCAAAACACACCACAGGAGCAGCATCCCCAAAAAGAAGGATCCCACCCCCCAGGGTATAACAAGTGCAAGGGACAACTTCTTTCTTCAAAGGTGTACAACCCGCTGTGTTTCAAATAATTCGCTTGAAACAGGGGAATGCAAAATAATCTTGTCAAATAGATCTAAAAGGAGGTACAGCTATTTCACTCTTACAATAATCACTGTGACTGAAAATACAACTAGATCAGATGTCACAGTCAAATCAGGAGCCCCTACCCTTGGACTACTCACTGAATTCAGTTCCATTCCAAGGGACTTGAAAAGAGCAGTATGACCAAGTTAGACAGATACTTGATCTTAGCAGTAAGAGATGGTCCTGTAAGTGCCAGATTCCCTTTCTGAACCCAAAAGCTGTGTGCATTTCTGATCTCTCAGATGTGATCCAGGCAGTTACAGAACCCTCCCTAAGGAACAGGAACTGTATTATTTTCCCACAGTCCCTGCAGACAATAGGTAGAAAATGGATAAAAGCTGGATAACTGGGCATAGCCAGAGCATATGCTTAAGAGGCACATCCTGTAAACTACATCATCAGCAATTAGACACTGTACTTAGTCCTTTTCTGTAAAGGCACTGTGGTGTCCAACATACCCTAAACATAATTTTTTGCTGAATAAGTCGCAGTTTAAGATCCACAGAAGTATATTATTAAGGCCTTATCCCATTGCTTTGGCAAACTGGGCTAACTCCTTATTCCATTCATTTCTAAGATTCTGCATATCGTATTTATTAATCAACATCAAATGTTATAAACAAATATTGTAGGTTTTGTTTTTTGCATAGATTCAATGAGAGTTTTCAAAAGTGGGGGAGACTCTGAGACACTCAAAGCTGCAGGGTGATACTTGGACAGCAACAAATGTCATTGTTGTAAATGTTGCTACTCAGCAATATTAACACTCATACTGATTTTGTATTAAAATCAATCTTTGAGGATGTTTATGTACTTTTAAATTACCTTCCTGTATCCTAGAACCTAACTGATGGTCAGCGAAAGTGGACCCTCTCTTACTGTAGCTAAATGACGTGTATTACAACACTGGAGAGGCAAATGTCCATTTCCCATAATTCAATGGAAAGAAGACCTTACAACTTTCATCTATATTTGAACTTATGGCATACAGACGGCAACTACAGATGTACCTCCTTTTAGATATTTGCAAACTTTTTATGAATGCTAATGGGTAGATTTCTCACCATTGTCATATGTTTATTTCTATTATGTATGAGGCTTATTCTTATCTTTTTTTAAAAAAATAAAAAATTTAAATTCTATGGAATTTAAATTCTATGGAAGATCTTCAAAATTCTATGGAAAATCTTCAGATCAAGTCACCAGGACTGAGGAAGCAGTGAACCCTAAAAGGAATAGAACGCTAGGAATCCACTCAGCCCTATAATCACTATCAGTGGCTATTGCAGGGCTTAAGGATCCATCAGTGGATTGCAGCCAATCAGCTTCTCCATTTGTGGAAAAGAGAGGAAGGAGTCCCTTTGATTAGTAAAAAAAACTGCTGAGAATCGTTAAGACCTTCCTGGAGAAAAGCCGTTTGGGATGCAAGAAGGAGAACTGGGAAACGTTGGGTGAAAAAGCTGGCTGGATCCAATCCAGTGATTACTACAAGAATGTACTGGCAGCAGCTCTTTGTATATAGAAGTTAACACAGTTATTTTGCATTCCCTTGATGAAGACCAAATTGCTTGAAATGCATGGGGTTCTATACGCTGGAATAATGACTGTCTCCTTCATCTGTTATATCTGTTTTTCTTTTAGGCAGAGCGGTTGTCCTTGTAGTGTTTCATTGGTCCTGCGTGCCCACAGTAAAGGAAAGAACCTTTCTCCACAATATTATTGGTGGAAAGGAGCAAACAAACAAAACCACCTTAGAAAATGCTAGTTGACAATGCAGTGTTTCAAAAGAAATTTTTAAAATCTCGAAAGATCTACACTACCAAACCAGCCCCAGATGCAGAAGTTGCTGGCTATGGTACTGGAACCCATAAGTAAAAAGCATGCTGCCCTGCAGAATGATGCCCAGAAAGCAAATGGCTTGGATGGCTCATGCAAGTGAGCCAAGGTGCATGCTGATAAAGTGCCCCCCCTTCTCCAGGGTCACTGTCAATTTGGCCTGGGAGAAATTCTTACCCAACCCTCAAATGCGGCAAATGTCTCTTAACATAAGAAAAACGTTAAATTATGAGAGAAATCTAAGTGGGTATTCTTTATGTATCCTTTCCCAGGAAGTGGCAGCTTATAATATCCCTGACTTGAGTGCTGGTGGAGGGGAAGCATCCCTGCCCCACACCCCTCTCAAGTTCAAACACAACTTGATACTCACTGGGACAACTCAAAGCCTCTTTGGCTGTGATGCTCTTGTTACACGCGAAACACATGGTCATGCCCGAAACTGTGATGGATGTGAAGAGGTGCCCATTGGTGTAGCGGGCATCTTTTTCTTTCTCCTTCATCCTTTCTTTCTCTTTGTTCTGCATGGAAAGAAAGGGACAGAGAAAGAGAGATCAGTCAATATCATTGCCAGAAAGTCCCTCTCTAGAAATGATCCTCCATACTCAGGCCAGGTCTAAGGAGAAAGAGCTTGCACTGAAGAAGATTCTCCTGCTCTTTTCATTCACCCACCTCCCCCAGAAGATCTGTAATTAGAATATGCCCCACAGTTGCTCTTCTGTAAGCCTTTGCATATCCAAAGGGTGGAGGACCACATAGACAAATGCATGTTAGAATGGTAACAAACGGCTTGTCGCTCAGGGATGGAGCAGATGTTGTGTGTGCCAAAGCTCCAAGGTTCAATTCCTGGAACCTCCAGTTAAAGAATTTCAGGGAGCAGGTTTGAGGGAAAACTTCCTTTGCCTGCACCTCTGAAAACTGGAGATTTAATTTGGTGAGAAGTTTTACAAAATAATTCCCCAAATCACAAATCCTATTGATAATGTAAGGCGACTGTGTTAAACATCAACATGCTAAGATGCTTTACAGCATTCAGAAATGGAAAGAATGGCATCTGTTCAAAAATGAACTCAAACACTTGGAAGCCAAGGGAATCTGTTAGCTGCTTCTGCCCACCATCCTAAATGGTATATAGAAGTGCATCTCAACTCCTTCAGCAAGCCAGCTCCTTCACTACCCTTCTGTAACACAAAAATAACATCTTTCATGCTGGCCATGTGCTAGCAGGAAACTCCTCGAACCAGGAACACAGCAGCTCTGTCCCCAGTATTTTCATGCAGGGAATTAGTTGCTGTGTTCAGAACTGCAGGGAATGTTAAAAGAATCTCAGCGCTACACAATTGTAACACTCTGAAGGTCAAACTAGACAAGACACTGGAAGATATGTGAACTGAATAATATTTGAATAATAAATTAGTAATAAACAGCAGCTGCATCCCCCCTCCCCTCCATTCAGATCTGGACTGCAAGAGGAAGGGAGAGGAGTTAACTCTTCCTCCTCCCAAGTCATTTTCCCAACTTCAAACAGCTCCTTAGAGCAACTGTTTGTCTCACAGGGGGAAATAACAGGTTACCTTTATGCTGCTTACAGGTTTCTTCCAATGGGGCAAACCTTTCGAGGCTGGGAAAATGGCACAGAGTTAGAGTGAAATTCCCTTCCTGTACACTGCCACATTAATACAAATGAGGTGTTATTTAGTTAAAAGGCACCTGGGATCCATTCACAGATCTTCTAATATCTCATTTAGTTTGACGCTGAAAGTTTACCTAGCTCAGCCCTCTACCCAGAGCAGCAATACCCTCACAATACTGACCAACCCATGCAACACCGGACAGCATGCACACCAAGTTCTTGTGCAATGCCAAAAGGTGCCCATTGAGTGAATCGTTCCAGATGGCTCAAGTGAGTGAACTAAGCCACATATACATACATTATTCAGTCCCTGTGTACGAAATGTATCCACCCACCCAATCATACCTTGAGAAAAATTACTTGGGGACAACTCCATGCCACCAACCTCTTCAATGCCTGGAGAAAGACATTTGCTCTCTTTATGCTAGGAAATGCCCCCCCCCATAACAAACATCATGTTACACCCTACCAAGAACATAACATATTGGTTAATCCAGCCTGGGTCCTCTTCACGCACCTTTCCAACATTCGCTCTCCGGTACGACTGCCGCCCATTCCAGTTCACCCCTGCTACAGGGGGATCCCGACAGCAGCTTCCTGAAACTCCAAGCCTGAGCTGCCTCTCGTACACTGTAGGGTAACTCATTGTGTCTTTGGACCGGATGCTAGAGAATTACCTAAATGCCCCTCGACTCTTTTCCAGTAACACCACTGAGTACAGAAAAAAAAAAACCCAGCATGCAGACCAACTTGGCTCTGGAAAGCCCAGACTGAAAAGATGCAAAGGAGGAGGAGGAAGAGGAGGTGGGGATTTTTTTTAAAAAAAGACACCCATGCAGTTCATCTCTTGTACCTCTCTGCTTCCAATAACCATGACAACCGTGTGTCTGACTGAGAAATTCCACTCCCACCCCCATCACACGTGCTTAGCTGCACTGTCCTTAGCATCCAACAGCCAAAAGAGAACGGTCTTCTTTTCTCATGCCTCCGTTGAGGGCAGGGATTACCCCCATCGTGGAGGGGATCACATAAAAATGACTATCAGAAGTGGGCTTCAGTCAGAGAGACTCAGCGAGAGCGGAAACATAATGGAGGGTGGGGAGGATGGGAATCTCCAGTCAAGCTCCCTTGCCTCCAATCTGCTTGTAACAAACAAACCCCTTCTTCATAGGTGATCCCACTTCCATAACATTCCCAGTGAGGCATGCCGCCAGAATTAGGTGGATGTATTAGAGGCTGTAACAAGAAATATTTAAAAAGCACCTGGGTTAGTTTTGCAAAGCGTTTGCCTTTCGTCTTCCCAAGCCTACAGAGAGGTTGAACTGGCTTACAAAGTGCTTGGGGATTGGACCGTGCAAGTTCAGCTCTTGTTCAACCTTAATTGCAGTTGGAAGTTTTTGTTTGGTTTTAAAGGGAAGTGGCTGCGTCGGGGATTTCAGAGTCTCAGTTGGGACGGTCAGGTTCTGAGGCCGAGAGGCAGCCTTATAAGCAAGTAGGCACTGTGCAGGCATCCAGATCTCAGAGCCCTCTTCAGGCAAGGAAGGGAACAAGCGTGTGAAACATCAGCTCCTATGACTGGCAAGCTGTGTGAATCCGCTGGACTGGCCAGGCCCAGTATAAATACTAGGATCTTCATCTCCCTACAGGCTAAAGTGCAAACCTCCAGCTCCAACGGTTTAGAGAGTCTGTTTGAGTTGTGAAATTAGGTAGACTCCGCAAAGACTGTGTCTGATGTCAAATTTCAAAACTGGGGCAGGGAGGATCAACCTGAAAAGCAGGTCCATTAGCAGCCCTCTACCCCCTGAACTGTGGTCCCTTGGAACCATTGCAGGGAACTGTGGCATGGGGATGTGAGTGGGTTAAGTATTCGGCAAACCTTGTGATCAGATTAGGGTACGGCAAGGCAGGTTGTCATGACAGCCTCTTTTGAGAAAGAGGAAGCGAGACAGGGACTTCCTGTTGCCCAAGATCTGAGCAATAACGCAATAAGAGGCCCAGCTATTTTTGACTAGAGAGTGTTACATGTCTTGGCAACTGAGAGGGAGGAGAGGCCGCATTTCTCAAGAAAGTGAGCATCAGAGTGGTGTTAGCACAGAACAGTCCTTGGCAGGGCTGCCGTAGCAAAACCAAAAATTCACATCCAAAGAGCAGGCGCATACTACAGAGGCACTACAGAGGTGCAAGAAGCACAGTGAATTGTTTGGGGGCACTCCCATTAGTGCCCCAAACAATTCACCAACACAAAACTTGGCTTCCCGTTTCTACTAAACCAGTAGGTATTCAGACTCTCTTACTTTGGAGAATACTTTCCCTATAGACTTCTTTGCTGTTGTGTGTGTGTCACAAATAGGGTTGCCAGGTCCAGGTTGGAAAAATCCTGGCGATGAGGGAGGGGGAGTATGTGGAGAGAGTGGGGTTTGGGGAGGGGAGTTGCCTCAGTGGAGTATAATGCCATAGAGTTCGCCCTTGAGAGCAGCCATTTTCTCTAGGGGAACTGGTCTTTGTTGCCTGGAGAGTTGTAATTCTGGGAGATCGCCAGCTACCACCTGGAGACTAGCCATCCTAGTCACAAAGGATTGTAGGCAGGAGCGGCGCCAGGGTTTCTGGTGCTTGCGGCTGGCCGGCCAGCTGTGCACGCACGCGCACGTCTGCACGCACGCAAACCAGCCTGCGTGATGACGTCATGTCTGACGTCATCACAGGTGTGTGCACGAGCCAGCCTAATTACTGTGGCGGGTGGCTGGGATGGCATGCGGGTGGCCTCCCAGCTCTCCTGCTCGGTTGCCCTGCACCGCCCCAGATGCCTGCCCACGGCTGCTGTGCCCAGCCGGGGGCGTGTGCTGGCGGCGGCAGCAGTGCAGGGCAGGAGGGCTGGGAGGCTGCAGCTCCGTGGTGCGTACTCCCACCCCCAGCGCCTCCTCCGGCACCCCCTGAAGCAACCGCCTACCTGGCCTCAATGGGTGCGCCGGCCCTGATTGTAGGTAATGTTTTGAGGAGTATACTTGCTTCCTGTGCATGCTGCCCAAGGTCATGGGGCCTGACAGTCATGCATGAACTAAGTGTGCATCCTGGAACTTACCCCAACTCTCTCTCCCCCCCACCTCTCACACACACACACAGAGAGCAAGGGCAGGGAGGATGATTTGGACAGTCATTCTTGTCAGGCCCCTGATAGTCTTCCAAGGAAGACCAAGCTTCCTCGGAACACAGTCTGAAAACTGTTGGGCTATCTCCCACACAGGGGCAGGATTTGTGGTTTCTGCATTTCTGGCATGGCTGCAGTTAAAGCAACAGGGCTTCCATGTAGCAAGTTTTCCCAAGATTTCCCTGTTCCATCCCCCCCAAAGTGGCCACCACCACCCCTCCTTGGCCACCAATGCTTTTGCAATTTTAAAAAAATTAGCTCTAGTATATCATTCTATTGATATTCTATTGTATCGATAGGTGAAGGAGTTTCTTTGAAATCCCAGATTTCATTTTTTTAAGTCAGTCTCTGCCTTTCCCCTTATACCTCTGCAAGGGAAGGAGCTAGGGACTTACTTTTTTTAAACAAAGGCAGTTGGGACTTCAGAGAAAATGGTACAATAATATATTGATAAAATGATATTCTAGTGCTGATTTTTTTTTAAAAAAATCCTCCAGTGGTGGGAGGAGGAAATGGCTGTTATGTGGATAGGGTCAGGGAAAATGGCTGCCACATGGGCGAGAAAATCCAAATTTTCTCACCCACACAGCAGCCATCCAGGATTTACTGCAATATTTCCCTAAATTCTGAAGCAAAACAGGTTTGCAAAAGATTGGAGAAAAGCCCTGCAGATGCCTGAATGCACCATGATGTTGTGGGGAAACAGGGGGGAAAAACCCACTTCCCCAAAGCATTCAGTTTGGGGCAGATAACCTATGTGGAAAACACCACAAACTGGGAAACTTTTCCCATGCTGCTGTGAATGTCCATGAAGAAATGTTTCCAGTAGTGGAAAATGTCAGATTGGTGATGTCTGTTGCCAGGTCTCTGGGGATCGACACTGAAACTCAGGGGGGAAAGCCTGTGAACTGTGGGTGGATCCTGGTGAACTATGGGCAGAGTCTAGTGGTAGTTACTGGGGTAGAAAACACCTGGAAGGGTTAAGGAAGAGTCTGCCTGGGTCTGGTTCTCCAGGGGTAGAAACTGATGAGACATGCAGTGGGGGTGCACAATGAATAGCAAAAGCCCTCAAACTAAGCCAAAAAATTGCACCATTCAACCATCAAAAGTCCTTCCCACGACATGTAAAAATGCACAAACTGGGCTTAAGCAATTAGCCAACATATCTCAAAGGCTACTTGTCACCTCTTCTGCATTATTTCACATCATCAAACAGCATCTTCTATGCTACAGCATCAATCTGCAAGTTTAGACAGCAAGGGCAAGTAGGAAGGCCATCAAGGTGACTTCCTTGACAGCTGTTGAACCTGCTCAGCTACGTGCTTCCCAGAACCTGAGCCAAAGCTTTTCCTCACATCAGAAGACTTTAAAATAAGAATCTGTGTAGAAAGTACCTAAGATACTCAAGCTGGGGACCCAGGCACCTTACATTCCACTGGCCTGCTATCCACTTCCTTGGTCACTACCCATGCAGGATGACGTGCTAACCCTTGGTCAGCAGCTGTCAAGTAGCCAGTGGGAGTTCACCTGGCTTTAGCCCACTTCCAACTTGGCTCCTCAGTTTGAGGAAGGAGACAGAAACTGCTGTCAAATTCAACGGCAACTGTATCCTGCGCTAGCTTGCTTCACTTCCGCCAGCCTTTATATTTGGTGGCTATTGGCCTCCTGCTTGCCAGCGTGACTGGCCTTGACTTTGCCTTACTACTTCTTTATCCAAATATGTATAAAGTTGCAATCGACCCAAGCCTTGGGGATACATCCTACACGAAACTTCGAACTTAGGCACTGCTAATATGGTTCCAAAGAAGCTCTGGGGCTGTTGTAGAAAAGATACCAAGTTATGTATCCTCTGTCAGCCAAGGTCACCCAGACAAATAGATCTTTTGTTCTCCATCGACAGCCTGTGAGACCTCTGCATTGATAGGAGCAAGCCTGTCTGTCCCTCGCAGCAGAGAGGAACTAGGTCTCCAGAGCAGTAAAAGAAGGGACCTCGGGCGAACAAATATGTTATTTTGTGCTGTCTGGACTGCAGCCAGAAGGCAGCGGCAGTTGCGGAATCAACGGACAGAGGAAGCTGGCGGGACAAATATTAAAAAAAACAAGCACCACTCCCTTTCCTACTGCAGTGTTTGAAACCAACGTTATTAGAGGATCATTAGGGCAAATTCATAGAAAATAGGAATATTTTGAGGATTTACACAGTACTTTTGATCTACAAGTTTTTGCCCATAGGAGTTACGAATCCCTCCTTTACCTGGGAAGGAGAGGCAGGGGTGAAGAGAAGAATGTGAGAAGAAAGTGGATCGCTCAAAGATGGGCTGATTTCAGGTTTTAGGACCATTGTATCAAGATACGGTCAGGTGGGGCATTCTGGCTTCCTCATTCTCTTCCTCTCCTCCAACCCCCCCCCCAACAAGTCCATGTGAGCATGCAGGGATTGCTTCTACAAGGAGCAGCTACCCAGGCTTTCCCTCTCCCTCTAGACAGCAACAGCTATAGAAGCCCCCTCCCCAAAGGAATGGCAAACAGGTCCTGCCACACAGAGAAAGATGAATGCATGGGCAGTAGTGGCTGGGTGCCGTTGTCCTTTGCTCATTTACCTGGTCGTGTGAACACCAATAATGCCTGCCTGGAGCTGCTACTCACAGCCATCCACTCACCCTTCTCAGGGCGCTGGTGACTACCAATCCCTTTGAGGGGGCCCTCCTGCTGCCACCACGGAAAACAGGGGGAGGCTGAAGCAAGCACAATGCAGATGAGAAAGTGGCAGCAAGCAGTTGCCACTGCCTTGCCTTCAAGGCTGGAGTAGGAGATGCAATGAGCAATCATCACAGAGAGTGGCAGCGTGCATGTGAAAGAGAAAGACCCAGTTCTTTCTGAGGTAGCCCAATCCAATGCAACTGCCTCTGCCACCCACAGGAAAGGGGCAGAAGGTGACGTTGTACAACGGCAGGCCAGGGATTGGCAATGGGCCCTCCTGGGGCACCAGCAGCATTCCATAGTTGCTGACCCCAAAGCCATGCTACAAATACACAGCATAGCTGAAGACCTTCCGGAATGGTTGATTCAGTAAAACTGCCCCCAAATGCTAAGATGAACATTGGCCGGTTCAAGTTTCATGGAAGTCCAATATAGCTGACCAGATGACTGAGGCTGCAGCATGCCCCAAACAGAGAGTGGGCACACAGCAGAAAGGTGTTTGTAATTCTTTCCCTTCCTACACTCCATCTTATCCTCACTATGAGAATGTATAATACAGCTGCCTGATAGGCACAGGTACATGTTGTTAAAATTGTCAAGCTCTTTTTAAAAAAATGAAAATAATATAACTGTTTTCAAAAGTGCTTGCAGACGACTCAGGCTGGTGAGCCAAATCACACATTGTAGAGAAGGCAAACCCTCCACTCTATACACTCCACTCCCCACAATATAGCTCATTATTCCTAGTCCACTTAATTGTATGTCTGAATGTACATACAGATGTGAAATCCTGTCGTGGCCACCAATATGGTGATCATCTTGATGCTGACCAAAGATCCCTTACCAATGTTTCCAAAAAACAAATATTAAGGCTGAGCACCACTTTGCGTCAACCTGTAGGCTTCCCCAGTTTGCAGACCTGTTACTGCCACACAGAAAGAAGCAACACAGAGACAAGGTCTTTAGGGAATGAAACCTGATTGCAGCAGCAGACTAGAAAATATTTTTTTAAGCAACAGCAGAAATTTGGGCTTCATTGCATGAGACCCCCTTAATTCTCTTCTCTAGGCCCCACCCCAGACCTTCCAAGATTTTACAATCTGCTTTAAATTGGGACAAGCAGTTGGAAGCTTCTTATGCAAAAACCCCTACAAAGCTGAAGAGTAACTGAAATCCACACATGTTCTTCCCCTGTTCATCCCAGCAATGGTTTGTGTCACTAATTTCCAGTCCAACAAAGGCCTGGTCAATACCTTGCTCCATCATTCCACCCTACTTTGGCTATAGATATTGCCTCCAAGAACTCACATTTCAGGATTGTGATCATATTGCACATGTGTAGAGGTGACAGATGCTCAGCAGGCAGCAGTTGGCTGGTTGGACCCGGAGGATGGAAGATACCAGCAAGGAAAGACAACATATTTCATTGCACATACATATATAGGTTGGTGTAAGAGTGGAAAAGCTTTTGAGTGACACAGAATTCTTCATCAAGCAAAATGGAAAGATAGCACAACTGAAAAGTCTTTAATTGATAAGTGTTCAATGTGTACAGGTCCTGCAGACTTGCAGTCTTGAGATGCTCCTACACTTTGGGGAATAGTGGTCTTTTGGGATTGTTTTGGGGGTACCAATGAAGCTGCACTGAAGTTGTGACCAGGGATCCTTTGGGCAGCAAACAGACCTTTTCACTTGACAGCCATATCAGCCGAATCAACCCTGGCGATCAATGGGCTGACAGATGTCGCAGCCAGATCGCCCTCACGTCCACATGCATATGCATGCAGTTATACCTGTATTCTTGTATTTTTTTGTTTTTTAATGAACGATTTTGGATTGTGAAGGCCTATGGCCACAAACAATAAATTCGCACTTCACTTCACTTGACCGGCACTGACACAACAAACAACCTAATAATAAATTAAGTTTAAGTGTATTCAACTGAAGATACATTCTTATGTTCGACCCCACCTCCATCTCTTCCTCTTCCCCTTGTTATCTCCCTTAAAGCAAAGTTTTAGACTATAAGGTCTTAGGGGGCCATGCACAGGATTGACTGTGACAGCCATAGTCTCAGTTTTCATCCACTCTAACTTTCCCCCACCACCTTCTTATCTGATCTGTGTCTAGGAGGAAGAGGAGAAGGAGGGGTTGTATGCACATTGCCCCTATTTGCCACAACCCCTGCTTGGTTTGTGTGTTTCGAGGAAGGGAAGAATAGACCAGTTGGTTGGCAGTTTGCCCAGTATACAACGATAGATTTAACAGACACAAATCTGCAGAGCATGGAGTAAAGGCTGAAGATGTGACCCACTTTTTGGAAAGGATACTGAAGCTCTAATCTTGGCATGGAGGGGACGATGGGAAAGAGTCAGTTAGTGAGAAAAGTAGCAACTTGCAAGGACGTTTTGTAATTCCAAAAATATTTCACTAGACTGGGATTTTGTGTGTGCATAGGATGTACATCTACCATAGTGGAGGCATTCTGTTCCTTAGAAACATTCTCAGAGCCCTGTTGGATCCAACCATCTATTGCCGCATTCTTAACAATGCCCAACCAAGGCTGCTTCCACACAGGGATCTCTCCTGCCATATGCCCTTGCATTTTTTAGAAGCTTCCATTTTTGAGGAGGTTCCAATGAGAGCTTCCCATTTTTAGGTTTTTTTAATTAGTATTTTCCCATTTGCAACTTTGTTTGAACAAACTAGCACTAACACTTTTACATTCCATAAATATGTCAAATAGCTCAATTTTATATGTGAAAAATGTTGTGTTCTTAAAGCAGTGTTCTTAAAGTTGTAAAATAAATTTAGGTTTAATAAGAATGTAAGTATTGAAAATACTTTTCGATTTCTCTCAACGTTTCAGTGTTTAAAAAAGGCAATTGCTTCCCAAGGTTTCAATTTATCTGAAAATCTGACATTCCTCTAATTCTACACAGGACATTAGAGTGTTGATAGGCAATAGTCTGGTGTAGTGGTTAAGAGCAGCAGGACTCTAATCTGGAGAACCAGGTTTGATTCCCCACTCCTCCACTTGAAGCCAGCTGGGTGGCCTTGGGCTAGTCACAGCTCTTCTACAGCTCTCTTAGCCCCACCCACCTCACAGGATGATTGTTGTGGGGATAATAATAACATACTTTGTAAACCGCTCTGAGTGGGTGTGAAGTTGTCCTGAAGGGTGGTACATAAATCGTATGTTGTTATTGCTATTATTATTATAGTGCCTTTTTTAAAAAAGGCAATGCAAGGCAATTAAAGAGAAACATCACTGTTTGCAGTACATACAGTCACTGTACTTTCACCTCTGGTCAAACAGACCTGGTAGGTTTTTGTATCACTGCAGAAAACCTGCAGAGCCTGTTTGACCAGGGTAGCAGCAGGAAGAAGAAAAATATATTTAGATCATAGGAAGAAAATCGCTTTCCAATCTCTTTCAGTTCTTTTTAAAACTATTTCCAGCTCTTGGTTCACACTGAAGTATCTGATGGACTATTCTGAATTGTTTTTGACTCAACACCCTCTTGAACAGGCACCTCACTATTAATTCTCCAGGAGATTTGGTCTAATCTTGAGGGCAGAAGAGGGAATTAGTAGGTAGAAACTACTGCAATGTCAGAGTGCAGGATCTGTGACATCATCACAGAGACACACAAAATATAGATGATTTCCATACTACCAACGAAACTGCCCTTAGTTTAAAATCTCCTAATTGTGCAGCCAGCTGACCAGAAGCATTCAAGGAGACTGCTCGTTTAGATAATGGAACCGGCAGCCAGTTGGCCCGTCCCAGTTGTTTCGACGCCCTGTCCTTTCTCCTCCTGTAAAAGCTTTGTCCCTCCTTCAAGGGAGAAGTGGCCATTTAAGTTCCCAGTTGGCCACTAGAGCAAACAAAGCCAAGCCTTAGTAAATCTGCTTAGTACTGCAGGGGCCACTCAGCCTGGCTTACTTCTGGGCCATTTTGACTTCTCCGTCCGTGGCTGCCCTCCTTCAAGTCTAATGAAAACTGGAAGTCTTCGGAAGTATGGACCATTAATCACTAGGTGCTTATAGAGCCTAAAGGTAAAGGTGCAAGCACCGAGTCGGAGTCGCATCATGATATTTTCTTGGCAGCCTTTTGTTATGGGGTGGTTTGCCATTGCCTTCCCCAGTTACCTACACTTTACCCCCAGGAAACTGGGTACTCATTTTACTGACCTCGGAAGGATGGAAGGCTGAGTCAACCTTGAGCCGGCTACTTGAACCCGGCTTCCGCCAGGATCAAACTCAGGCCGTGAACAGAGCTTGGGATGCAGTACTGCAGCCATACTACTCTGTGCCATGGGGGCTCTTTTTACTTGCTTATAGTGCATGCCAAAAATATTAGTAAGAGTCCCGCTGATTTGCTTTAAGAACAAAAGCAGCTCAGCAACCCTTAGAGATTTCACAAGTAAAGCATTTGTGAAGAAAGTTAGTGGAAGGGGAAGCTAGAAGATAAACGCTGTTACCTTTCATGAGCTTAAAACTCTCCCACCTTAAATTCAGACCTGCACTGGAGGTTTGGTACGGATGAACACAAGGGAAAGGAGGAGGGACGGAAAACTACCAGGCACTGGCAACCCAAAAGCCTTTAACAAAAGCATAAAACGGAGACAATCTGATCAATCAAATCAGCCCTAAAAAGGACTCAAAGGCCAGCTGACACAGCCCCTTTCCAAACGCCAGGGCCATCAACCCACCAGCGCCTCTCCACTCAATCTCAGCCATCATAATCCAGACTATAGAAAGAGAACATGGTTAAGCTAAATCAATGGTCTATCCAAGAATCTTCAGAGAAAATGAACTGAAACACTACAGAGCCTCTCTGGCCTCTAGTTCTCATTGAAGCAGTTGACTTGTCACTTCAGATTACATTATGGGATATTCCTCAATACCAACACCCCCCACCCCCTGCCCAACATCGAAAATTAGCACAAACAGGATACTGCTTTCTACTTGACCAAACAGTTTTCTGTGCACAGGCAAACGACTGTATGAAGGAGCATTCATTCACATAGGGGTTAAGTGGTTGCATTGTGAATCAGTGCTGCTATTTCGAATCACATTAACTGCTATGAGCTCAGCAGGTGGCTTTGGGTAAGCCACTCCTCTCAGCCCCAGTTCCCCAGCTATACTGTGGGGATAATAATAACACTGACTTTGTTCATCACTCTGAGTGGGGCACTAATCTGTCTAGAAGAGCAGTATACAAACACAGTTATTATTATAAAGATTATGGCCTGGATATGGGTTTAGCACCTCAGTGAGAATGAGGCTTCAGCTGCTCCTGCTTGTAAAAATGAGAGCATAATCCCCCTTTGTGTGTGTGTTTTTTGCCCATCAGAATTTAGGTTTCAGGAATTGCTGCTGCAGTTTCTACTAGACAAACTTTCCCACTTTCATATGCAAGCAGAGCTGAGCGGAAGAGACAACTTTGGTAGGTCCAGTTTCTGCCATAGTTGTGGGATGATGGGACAAACAGAGCGCACAGCGCCTGCATCCTCTCAGAGACATTCCTATTAAAGGCACAGGACCTCCATTCCACATCCAGACGGCTGCAGACGGGCCTTTTAAGTGGTTTCCTAAAGGCTGTGGAACAATCTTCCTTAAGAGATTCACTTATTTACTTCTTTTTTTTGTAAGACAACTCAAGTATATGGAGAGGTGAGGGAAAACATTTTTTGAATAATAATAATAATGAACAATCCTACAACTTCTCATGGCAGGGAGCTAGAAAGTTGCTTGAATTTTGAACTAGAGCATTATCTTTTCACCTGCAGGGAGAAAAGCAATGGGGGGACACACACAAATGCCTCTTGGCAGAGTCAAATTCCCAACTCTCCCCTAGCTGGAGATGGCTTCTGTGCCATTGGGTGATTACTCCTCTGTGCTTCCCTTCCTCAGCTTGGACTCCAATAAAAAAAGCACACATCTGCTTATCAACATCATACTCCAACTCCACTCATTAATCAAGGTGATCAAGCACCTCAGAGGCCATGGCATCCATGCTAGAATGGTTAAGGAAATGCAGCAAAAGCCACAGCTTACATACATATACAGAGAGCAAGAGAGAGAGGGATTATCTAAATATTTAAAATGTTTCTATACCACTTACAAACTAAAGTCCTCAAGGCGGTCCAGAATGCTAAGCACGGTACTGTGTGTAAAGTGCTGTCAAGTTGCAGCCATTTTATGGTGACCCTTCATGAGTTTTCAAGATGAGACAAACAGAGGAGGTCTCCCGTTGCCTGCCTCTGCATAGAGATCCTGTACTTCCTTAGTACAGGGCCAACCCTGCTTAGCTTCTGAGAACTGAGGAGGCTGTGCAAGCCTGGACCACCTGGGTCAAGCATTTACTTATTTATTTCATTTCCCCTCTTTCTCATTGAGGCCCAAGGCAGATTACAGTTTTGCATAGTTTGTGGAAAGCCAGGGAGCTTTCCTGATCTCCTCAGGCAGGCCATTCCATAAGGTGGGGGCTACCACAGAGAAAGCACCTGTATGGGCAGAGCCAGTTTGGTGTAGGGTTAAGAGCGCAGGACTCTAATCTGGAGAGCCGGGTTTGATTCCCCACTCCTCCACTTGAAGCCAGCTGGGTGACCTTGGGTCAGTCATAGCTTCTAGGAGCTCTCTCAGCCCCACCCACCTCACAGAGTCTTTTGTTGTGGGGATAATAATGACATATTTTGTAACCCACTCTGAGTGGGCATTAAGTTGTCCCGAAGAGCGGTATATAAATCGAATGCTATTATTATTAATACAATAAAAAATCATCAATATTCAACTGTAAAACACACAAGCAGAAAATAGTCATCTAAAATAATAAACTATGAACAGCAGCAATTAAATCAATATGAAAGGAACCTTTAAGAGCGACTAAAGCCCCCAATGAAGCACAAGACAAAACACTAGAAAGCGCTGACGATCACCAGAGGCCCAGGGCAGCAGGAACATCATCACCCAGTGCTTAAGAGGGGAAGCGTAAGTAACTTTCTGCAGGGAGGGCATTCCATATATAAAATTTATTTATTCACTTATCCATTATTAAAATATTTATATCCCACTTTTCCTTTAAGTTCAAGGAGGCTTGTTGCTCAAATGCCACCACAGAAAAGCCCTGCCTCTTGTGGCCACTCATTTCATCTCAGATGATGGGAACAGACAGAACAGGTTTTTAGAGGATGGATCTACTATCCTGAGACAGGTTCATAAAGGAGGAGGAGGTCCTCATGGTATCTGAGCCCAGGAACATTTGGGGCAGCTACTGAAGTCCTTTGTTCCTGCTCTGTAACAATTAAAGTTTCTGAACATTCTTCAAAGGTAGCTCCATTCGGAGTACACTGCAGTAACCCAATCTGGATGGGATCACAGTTGTGCTTGTCATATGCATACTAGGACTGCTAACCTCCAGGTGGTGGCTGGAGATCTCCCAAACCGATCTCCAGGCCACAGAGACTAGTTCCCCTGGGGAAAATGGCTGTTTTGGAGGGTGGACTTCTATGGCACTATACCCTGCTCAGATCTCTTCCTTCCTCAGACCCTGCTCTCTCCAGGATCCCCACCCCCCACCCCCAAATCTCCAGGAATTTCCCAACCTGGAGCTGGCACAGCCACTCTAGAGCACTGTCATGCTTACAGAAAGGCACACCACTGCACACACTGGGCCAAGTCAGGCCATTACTGGAAGTGCCAACCTGAAACTGCCATGCATATTGGTTTCCGTTCTTCAACCTCAGGCACAGCAAACTGATGTATGTATTTGAGTGCTGAAGGAAACAGACATATGTCCCAAGTTCCCTCAAGACTCTACAACCCATACTTGTACAGAATCATACAAACATTTCCATGATGGCTGTTCCTCACTGTTTGTCAGGTACTCTGAAATTCACTGAACATGTGTCCTAGGATTGCCAGCCTCCAGGTGGTGGCCGGAGATCTCCTGGAATTACAACTGATCTCCAGGCAATGGAGATCAGTTCCCCTAGAGAAAGTGGCTGCTTTGGAGGGTGGACTCTATTGCTTCATATCCTACTGAGGCCCCTTCCCTTCCCAAACCCTATCCAGGCTCCACCTCCCAAATCTCCAGGAATTTCCCAGTCCAGAGCTGGCAACCCTATGTCCAGACAGATACAGTTCTACTGACTCATAGATTTCACACAGTCACAAAATTAAACATATTCACTACCTTCTGTAGCCTAGGGCTGCCAACCTCCAGATGTGGCCTGGAGCTCTCCCAGTATTACAACTGATCTCCAGACTAAACAAACAGATCAGTTCCCCTGAAGAAAATGGCTTCTTTGGAGGGTGGAATCTACGGCATTATACCCCATTGAGGTCTGCCTCTAAAATAGGAATTTCCCAGCCGGGAGTTGGCAACCACACTGTAGACTCATTGCTCTAACTATGCTGCTCAAATAGCCAGAGCCCCTGCATTCCAAGACATAGCTTCTTTCCAAACAGTTATTCTGGAATTGCCAGTACAAGTAGTTGAGTTCCAAATGAAACCCAGTTACTCATCCATATTGAAGCTCAGTTACTCATCCATATTGCTTTCTTCTAGGATAGTCTGTTCTCTGTCCTTCACTACACAATGGAAGACAGGAAAAGGAATTGGCTCCAGAATACAATAGCAGCTTAATGTTTCCGGCTTCAGCCCAAGCTACCATTTGGGACATTAGCCAAGCAGATTTAAAAATTACAAAAAAAACGAGAAAGAGAACTGGATGGGAAGGCCTCAGAGCTTGAAGAAGGGGGATGGCTACAGCTTTGGGAATTTGGGACAGTATTTCAGACTTTCCCAGAGTCCAAACATCTGGAGTGTTTCTGTTAACAAAGATTGCTGGCAGTCAACAATGGCAAACAAAGGCTGGCACAGAGGTTGCCCTACTGCAAGGCAGAGGATTTTGAGCATAGAAGCCCTCCTGGTTTGAGATGTCTAAGAGTTTTAAACCTCATTTCCCAGCAAAAGAGAAATCTAAGTTCTTCTAGCTACATTTGCTCTTACCATTCTGTCTCCCTTCCCCTTCCCGTCTTTTGTCACCTCCCCTATAGCTGAAAGTCAGGTTGTAATCTCCCTGCAGCAGGGGCTGGTGTTATTCTGTAAAGCCCCATGCACATTGATGGTGCTATATACATAATGCTAAATAAAAACAGCATTCACATAAATAATAAGTAGTACTGGATGTCCCTGGTGCAGGTTCAGTTTGGTGTACTGGTTGGACTAGGATCTCGGTGACCCTAGTTGGTGACCTTGGGCCAGTCACTCTTTCACCCTAACCTACCTCACAGGGTTGTTGTGAGGTTCAAATGGAGGAAGGGAGAACGATGTTGTAAACTAGGTATCCACTGGGGAGAAAAGTGAGGTATGAATATCATAAAAAAGAGGCTTTGCTAGGTAGCCTTAGGCATACCACTTCCTCTCCCCTATATGCAACATGAGAACTATGGTACAAGCCTATTTTACAGGGTTGTTATAAAGGTTAGTAACATAAAGAATATACAGAACACTTGGGGAAATTGCTCTGTATAATG
Source organism: Eublepharis macularius (assembly GCF_028583425.1). Classification (NCBI taxonomy): domain Eukaryota; kingdom Metazoa; phylum Chordata; class Lepidosauria; order Squamata; family Eublepharidae; genus Eublepharis; species Eublepharis macularius. The sequence goes on along the minus strand of NC_072790.1, from coordinate 228,897,501 downwards.
AGCTGAATATAAAACCGACACTAAAGTGCTGTTACCTTCATTACGTAATACTGAATCAAGGTATTTCCTCACTTTGTGAGCCAATCCTAACCTGAGCGAAGCCTGGCTATGAATGGAAACTGTGAAATGCATCACAGGAAGGAGATTTTGTAGCTTCTGCCACTAGCCTTGGGCAGGCTGCCCTCCAACGCAGAGTCTGCTCAAGGCAGCCTGAGAACAAAGACCCCTTTTCTGACGCAAGGTGCCTTTTCCTTCCATCAGCTTGGTAGAAACAGGAGAAAGCCAGAAAGAGGAAAACACCGAAAGCACAAATGGCTTCATTCAAGAGAAGCTTGGGGAGGGGGATCAATGAGCACCTTTTCCCTAACAGGGCTTCTGACAAAGGGCGGCAGGGGGTGGGGGGGAGGAATGCTGCAGGATGCCCAGTCCTCTAGTTGGGAGCAAATGTACCCACAGTGCATTCATACAAGCACTACAGAAGATCACACCTTTGTACAGAAGAGTTCATTCATCTCCACTTGCTACCGCTGCTTAGTGTGCCGTCTGTATTAGAATCCTCACCTCATCTTCAAATGCATATAATGGGGAAAGGGGAGGAAGGAAGAGAAACCCACCAATGAACCATCCTGACTATGAACAGAGTGGAGCGCCAGGAGGATCCAAAAATTCAAAAGATAGCCCCACCATGACATAAGGCAGGGGCCGGATGCCGTTGGAAGACAGATGTGAACCACAAAGCACAATCCGGTTTACTTCAATGAAGCTCATGCAGGAAAACGTCCCAGTTCACTGTGCCCCCATGGTAGGTAGTGGGGATTGCTCTTTGGAGTTCTCCGACGGGGCCTCAACATGTCTCAGACTGCCTCTGCTTAATCTTGAGTCTGCACCCTACCACAGTCTTTCCTGCCCAAACTACTGGAAGTGGCGCTCCTGCTGTAAGGTTCACTGTTTTTAAAACCCTCTTTAGGGCTTGCGTTCATGAGGCAAGAACCACAAAACTCTTATCAACCTCTGAATTCTTTTTGCCCATTTGAAGGGTGACCAATCAGAAACTGGTGATGAAAAGAATACCTGATAAAAAAATATTAGGAGGCCATAAGAAAGGATGCATCCTCGAGAACTCAGCACCCCCCCTCCCCATATCACCAGACTGCGATCGGCTTCCCCTGCCTTCTGAACCCATATCCAGTTTTGTTAACAAACAATAGGAAATAGCTGTCTCCATGACGCCCTACTGGCCAGCTTCGTGCTACGGTATTTGGCTGGCCATCACTAGGGACGGAACCTAGCGCCCTGTGAGTCCTTGATCAGACCCAGAATGGAAGTTCCACTCAGTGGATGGGCACTGATAGCACGACAGAAGAAAGAGCAATCTTTGGTAGAAAAGGAAGGGAGGGGGGAGGTTTAGGAAAACACGAGAAGAAGTTGACACAAAGATAAACAAATATACTTATATTACCCTGCCCGAACAGATCAGCTTCTTCTGCGATATCCCAAGAGAACAAAGGACGGCTGGATCGATTCGGCTGTTGGCAGCTTTGACGCATGAATTAAATGGCACACGGCAGCTCCCTTGTCCCGTTTCCCTCACTCCCCCCCCGCCCACGCACAAGTGCACAAGGCCACCGTCTCCCTCTGATCTCCGTGAACAGAAAACAATGATAAGAACACACAGGATCTGTTCCCCAAACCACAATGAATCTGTGGATTACTACTGGAGAAAGGACACGGCAGCTGGTGGGGGGAGTCAGCTGGGAAGGGGCGCTTGGAGAGGGGAGTAGGAGTTGGCAGTATTCCAAAGGCCTGGGGTCATTCATTCTCAGAGCAGCTCAAACGAATTGTGGGAGGGAAAGGAAAGATAAAATAAGACCTACATCCCACCCACCCCCATTGGAACAGTCATAAAACCTCTGTGGGCAACACTTAAATTAGGCTATGGGGTTGTACCTTGCCCGGTTTTAGTACCAGGATTATCCATTGTACTGAATACTCTACAAAGTAGGGAGTCCCCAATCAAACTGAGAGCCCCCTCTTATGATATAAGTATCTGAGTGTTCTTGCACATGAAAGGGACCCTAATGTTCCTGCCAAAGGTTTACAGAACTGCGGCATAAACAAAAGAGAGGTGGCAACTTTTTCCAGATATAGCAACAACACTTAACATTCCAGCTATCACACCTGAAAGGGGGGCAGAATCCTCTCTCAAAACTCATCTCAAAAGTGGGACATGAAACAGCCAGGGCTGAACATGACTTGACTAGGCATATGAGGGCACCTATGACCATCTTGGTGTATTTGAATGACCCCAAAAGATAGTTCAGTATGAGGACTCTCCTCTCAATATTTTAATCCTATCCTATGTCCAAAAAATGTTCACCTCTGATCATGAGCAGTGCATTCTTCTCCCACCAAAGCAAGCGACACATTTTTTGATTTGAAATCACTTACAACATAAGATCAGCATTTGAACTCTATTTATGGACCATGGCTACCAATATTGCGGTTGCAGTTTTTTGTGTAGGCTGGTCAAGGCTTACTTTGTATGATGGCCCATTTTCAATTCTGGGACTCAGGCTTTAGAAGCTGTGGAACAATAAAGACGTAAGTGCCTGTGAGAGTGTGCAGAGTGCAATTCCCTTACCCAAGCCATGGCTTGAAGGCATATTGATTGATGGCTGCCTAAGAACCAGATGCACACACCACTTTGAGTTCCATTAAAGAAAGGTGAGATATAAATAAAATAAAACAGCACCAGCACCTCTCTTCAGAAACAAAGTACAGCAGATAATAAGAAGTCTTCTGAAACTGGGAAACCCAAGTTCCAATCTACATGCAGTCCTTGCAGCCTTACTGCCCCTTCCATAAACGACAGCAAACTGGCTTATGCTAAAAAATTCCCACTCCTCACTCCATCAGATGCAATGGAAGTCCCATGCTTGGAACATAATGCTAGGCAGAAAGGGTCCCAGTTTGGATTGGGATCATTGCATGCAAGCAGAAAGGGCTTAATCCTTCCCTCCAATACCTAATGGCACTATTTACCTTGCTGGGAAAATTTACAAATACTGACGGACTTAATTGTTATTTATAGAACCCTATTTATAGACCTGCTTTTCTCACTGAGACTCAAGGTGGATTATAAAGCATGATCAATGGCCAAGATATTCAAACAGACTATAATAGGTTATACATTCAAAATTGAAAACAAGCAGAAGATTACACACAGGTTTCCCCAGTGGGGTAAAAAGTGTCTCCCAAGTAGGGATCCCACGTCCTCCCACTGGGAGGGTAAAGGAACTTGGCAACCCTACTCCCAAAGGCCATATCAAGTCAGGAAAATGGGTCCTGACCTGAATTAGGCGCACATTTGCCTGTGGATGAAATGTGGAACATGGAACTCCCAGAACATGAAGACTTTGTAATGTGTATGAATTGGCTTTCACGGGGTTGTTTGAGGACAAAACAGGGATTCTCTTCGCAGGCTGGATTAAGCCAACATTCAGCCCCTTTCAAACTCCCATGGACCAGTTCACACATGCAGAATCATTGTTCATTGACTGCAACATTCAAAGCGGCCGTTGGCATGGGCGAGAATGAGCTCTCACATTAAATACTAGATGGGACTGAGCTATAACCATGCACCAACCTCAGGCATTACTTTTTTCAGGGAAATTACATTCATACATTTCAATGGATTTACAGTTATACATTCAGCTGTGGGCGATCCAGGAACATACATGAACTTGTGAACTGAACCTACAATTGCCCCTTAATTTAAACACAGATGCTGAGTACCACTGTTGGAAGAGACGGGCACAATGCTTGTCCCTCTCCCATGGGAATTGTTCAATCTCACTTTCAAAAACACAGCCTTCCCTGAAACATCTGCCTAATCGGCTGCCACACTTGGCATCAGGGAGGGTCTCGGAGCTGTTGGCAGAGCTGCCTGCGAAAGCTGCCAACTGCAGAGGGCATGGCTGGCCCCTCGGAGAAACAAGTCCACCAGCCTGATGGAAACCCTCTGACTCCTCCCCTCCCCTTTTTCCTCTCACAGCACCAGCTGGAGTCTGGGGAGCCTCCCACCATCTAACAAAAACAAGACTGGCGCTTTCGAGATACCAAGGCCTCATTTCATCATGCCAGCTATTGCTTCATAAGATGCTGGTGGGGAGGAGGACGGGAAAGGGACAGGGCTAAAATTTTCAAACTGAGAGTAGCAAAGGCTGAAAGATGATTGGAAATTATAGTTTCCAGTGTAGGGGCTGGCTTTGGTCAGAACTCAGCACATGCACAGAAGCGTTCTTGCCACCAAATCAGTTCTCAGGGCTGGATTAACAAGGTGTGCCTTGGGAATAAAATGAGTGTCCCTCACCAAACTACAGGGCACAACTAAAAGTAAACCCACCATCTTATTTTTATCTCTCACACACCTCAACCATGGCATTAAAATGATCACCATTATGCCAAAGAAAGGAAAACACAAAGTGCAAGTATTCCCAGCAACTGCTTCTCCAATCTCTTTCTCACTGGCAAGGAAGAAGATTCTTGCCAACTCACTCACTGCAGTGTTGGGAAACTTTAACGTTCTAATTTGCCGTGTGATTGTACACAACTGTGGCCTCCGCCACCCCAGATAAAGGCATGGCAAAGCGTAAACATCAAATGGCACGGTCTTAAGCATGTTTATGCACTGAGCTCCATCGTATCTATTTGCTTGTATTTAGGATTGTGTTTAGGATTGCAAGTTTAACCTAGAATGACTGGGTTCAAGTTGTACCCATGCCAAGGCCTTCTCTGGCTTTGAGCAAGTCACCCTGGCTCTCAGACTCTCTCTGTATGAGAGACGCTTCAGCGCGTGTTCATCAAGTGTAGGCAGACGCAATGTTAGCCGAGAAGCGTAGTTTAAAAAAACAGAGCCTGTAGAAATAGCTCCTCAGGGGGTTTAAGTTCATCTTTGCCTCCCCAAAGGCTCTATCAATTTCACCTCTGCAGTCTAAAACCGTGTGGGATCGCAAGCAGAAGGCAGCGAGGAATGGAAATGGGCTAGAGCTACTTTCCAGAGCCAGGCTTGGACCTGGAGAACTTACGATGGGCTGAAGTTTCCCTCCTGGCATTTCACAGCCCCTTCGCACGGCTCCATTGTAAAGCCTTTGCCCTGCTGCCAGCTCTGTCTTTTTAAACTACTCTTCCCAGCTAACATTGCCTCTCCCATCACGTGTTCTTCATATGTCAGATGTCTCGTGTAGAGAGACTCTCAGCCTCAGTCCTCCACCGGCACAGTGGGAATGGCCTGCCACACTGGGCCATTAAGAGGACTAACAAAAGTTTGCAAGTCCTATGAAGTAGTTCACACCTTTACAGCTAGCTTAGCTATGGGGGAGGGGCCATGGTTCTACGGGCTTCCATTTTACCCTGTTTTAAAAGATATCTGCATCAAGCCTTTTCGTGGGTAACAAATGTCAGTATATTGATTTGTGACCGTTTCTTGTCGTAAATAGGATGCTTGTTAGGAAGGACATTGGAGTTTTAGATCTGGTTTTATTTCACAACTGCAATCAAGACACAAACTTATAAAAGAAATCATACTATCACGCAGAAGTGCTCATAAACCTCCACATATGGCAAGAACTCCAACACAAATTCCTCCCCCAACTCCTATGTGTTGGTAATTAAGGGGTTAAGAGGGGGAGGAAGCGGTTATAAACAGTGGCTGTTCCCTTTCCTCTGCTGTTTCATTTCACAAGGTTACCCCAAGGATTTTTTTTCCTTTACGTAAAAAAATCCACACAGTGCATAGCTCTGTTCTGGGAAGGTGAACTCCCCCCCCCCCGCCCCCAAGCCACACACTCAATTGCTCTTGATTAAATTCTGCTTTGACTGGGAGGGCATAAAGAGACACATTAATTCTAGCAAAAAAGAACAACTTTGCACTGGTGTCCTTAGGGAAAAGACACACAAAACTCCCAAGAGTTTTTGAAATACCCAGAAACTAGACTTCAGGAGCATCCTTTTAAAAGCTAAACTATTTCGACCCAAATACACAAAAGCAGAACCCGCACTTGGAAGTTTCAGACTGAACACAAGAGACTTCGCCAGATGCCACGTGCTGGAGCCCTTGGAGGGGGGAGGGGACCGCCACGGGACTTTACGGTGTGGAAAGACAATTGCATCTTTTTTTCAGGGGTCCTTTGGGGTTAAAAAAGACTTCGCTATTGCCTTGCAACAAACAAAGAGATAGTAGTTAAGTCCAGACAAGGGATGGCTCCATTTAGCATGAAAGCATTGTCTAACTTTTGTTCCTGGGAACACTTCTTCTTTACTGTTACAGAAGGTGAGGGGGAAACCACTATTTAAAAGAGCACAGAGAGCAAGCAAGAGGATATGTACATACAAGTCTAGGGTATGAAGATTTCAAATACAAGGGACACGCTTGAGCTTTGAGGTCTGTTCCATAGAGTCGCAGCTCAGTTGTGAGCATGCTAACCTACGGGATATCCTTTTATGATGCATCTACAGAAGGTTGATTGTTCGGGGAATAAGGGGCAGACCTTTAAAATAAAGGGACATCTGGCAGGCCTAGATCTCAGATCAGAAAGAGGGTGGGGAAAGGGATGATTTTTGAAAAAGGCAAAATTATGGGTTTCTATCAGTGCCAGGAGAAAATGCACAAGGGCCACGAGAACAGGTCATTATATTCTTATTTTGGCTGCAATCCAAGGCAAGATAGGCGTATTTGGAACTCAATGAAAGCCACCAGACTTTATTTTTATGTAAAATGTGTTCAGGATTTAGCTATGGAGGTCTCAGCAACCTGTGAAGATTTACAAATCGAACTCAAATCAGATTAAAAGGAAAACGTGGACTCGTGTTTGTATCTCATACTGATTGTTTAAAAACTTGGCTCTCACGACGTCAGACTCTTTCCAAACCCTGGCAAAAACCTTGCTCAAGTAGAAACAACAGATTGTAAAGAAAGACTTTTTAAAAACGATCAGCTTCCGTATCTCAGATAGACCCCCCCCACCCACCCACCCCACACAATGCTACGTACACACAAACTTCCCCAATAGCCCACTTGCCTCTAATGCTGAGAAAGTTTACAAATGACTGGCGGTTAATGTTGCAGCCAGGGAAAATCATAGGACCACAGCCATTACGCAAATACTTTTGAACCCCGTTCTATGGAAAATGTATAAAACCACATTGCACAATACAGCTGTTGGTTGCCCCACACATGTGGCCCCAAACCCAATGCCACAATAAACCAAATATCTCCAAAGTCACCCAAAGACTTTGGGGTTTTCTTGCCAAAACATTGTCACAGGTTTTCAAGATCCTCACATACACATGCCCGTCAACAGAAATCTAGACACGGCACGGTTAAACACTCTAGTCCCAAAGTCTCGTTCTTCCCATGACTAACCTTCAAAGCGATCTCTTTGGTACGATCAATCCTAGATCTGGTCAGTGATTCTATCCGAGACATAATCCAACGTTGAACCCAACTGACTCCCAATCGATATGACTGGGTCTCCCACTGCCTTGATTGCTAGAGGATGTTTTGGGCATGAAAAGCAATTGAAAAAAATCAAAACGGAAAAGGGATAAGAAGAGCAGCGAGAGAGCTGGATGAACGAAGTTCTGTTTGGACCAAAAAAGAAGGGAGAGAAAAAACGTTTTGCCACACAGACACGCTTCAGGCTAACTCTGCTTCGCACATCCAGCTCACAGCACAGGAAGTTAACTCGCTGAAGTCAAAAACTGTTCTTGGGCAGTTCAAATTGCTTTGCTCCTCCTCTCAAGACAAAGGGGGAGGAGGGGGACTCACTGATGCTTTGGTTTGACATCACCTTAAAAAGGATGCTGGAATGGGCAGTTCAGTGGCAAAGGAGGAGCAAATTGAAGCAGAAAGAAGACCCAGCGTGTCTACAGCACCTCCAGATGTCCCCAGCTGGGGGGATTATGTGCAGTTCTAGCCTTCCTGACACCTGCAATCCAGCTGCATAAGATGCTCCTGACTGCACAAGTCAATAAAAAGAGCACCAGCTGAAGTCATGCAGCCCATGTGGCTGGCTTCCCACAGACATCTCACTGGGCAAATGGAGAAAGGCAACTTCTTCCAAGAACCTTGACTTTGCTCATCATATGTCACAGCCAAGTCAGAACTCAACATTGGAGTTTAGCCCCCCTGCCCTCTTCCTCAGCTCAGTGCCACAGGAGCGTTTCAGATCTTCAGTGGGTGCAGAGTAGCGATGGGCAAACACTTGAAACACCATGCAGGGGCCAGCAGACTGCAGCATCCTCTAAGAACAGGATTCAACTGTTTCTGGTGACATATGGTGGCACAGTCATATGACCAAGTGGGCCAAGATTAGCCCAAGGCATAAAGTCTGTGCCTCACTAAATAACATCGGACACAATGCACCCACTGTGCTCTTGCAAAGCTCGTTTATTTCAATAAAGCCTGTGCAGGAGAACTTCCTAAAGAATTGTGCCCTACTCATCATCAGATCGGTATCTCTGGTATTCTGCTGCCCTTGATGGCAGAGATATGTATGAAACTGCAAGATCCACTGAGTGTTTAATCCACATCAGGGTTGCCTCACTGGAGGAGGGTGTGTGTGTGTTAACGCTTTTCCTCCACGCAAATTTCCAAACACAATACCCCTGTCATCACCCTGTTGCTGTTTGCCCACAGATATAGATATAGGTACCTATATGCTTCCTTTCATCTTGCAAAGCAAAAAACAGATCAGAGGGTACAGAAATATGGAACAAGGAGAAAGGGTTGCCTCCTCTGTACCAGAGCACAGATTCTCCCCCTTCCACAGATTTTAACTTTTAAAAGAACCACAAGCACTCCTGTTCATGTACAGCTGGGCTCTAAGGGGACTGCTGAACCTTACCTCATAGCAGGGCTGTCAGCCTAGGCTGGTAACGGGCAAAGGTGCAGTGCAAGTCAGGCTCCAGGGCACACTTAAGGAGCACAACCAAAATCCTAAAGCAACTCTTTGCAGAAGCGTAGTACAGCACCAAACTGGTAGCCAGGGCCGGCACGCCCATAGAGGACAGGTAGGCGGTGGCCTCAGGCGCGAGGGCACTGGAGAGGCGCCGGAGGGGGTGTCGGGGGCGGAGGCGCGTGCCACGGAGCTGGCGTGGCTGGCCTGCAGCTGCTGCAGACAGACAGCCCCGTGCTGCTGCCGCCGCCACTGCCACACAACCCAGCTGGGCGCAGCAGCCACAAGCTGCTGCCTCCACCCGCCACCCCAGCCATCAGCCGGCGAATGCCCCCGGCTTGAGCTGTGCGATGACGTCATCGTGCGATGACGTCATCGTGCGATAATGTCATCGTGCAGTCCGGGGGAGGGGTTGCCGCAGGCGCCAGAAACCCTGGCGTCGGCAGTGCTGGTAGCTTATAAACTACCATTCAATGTAGCACAGCTTGAGCTTGCACTGACAACAATATACCTCAGCAGATACACAACACTGACTAGACCCAGATTCCCCAACATGGTGCCCATGGGCACCGTGACACTTCTCAGTACTTCGCTTGGCACCCACTGAGCTCTTCAGGTGCTGTTTGGAGTCATTGTAACTCAGGGTTTGTTACTGGCTTCCCTTATTCAAATGAAAGTTTCCCATAGGAGGATGAGGAGAAGAGGTAAGCACCTGGGTTTTCCTTAGCCAATGTGTGGTTCCTTTCCTCTTCAAGAACCGTCCGAGGAGGTGTAAAGAGGAACATATTGTTCAGCTCCACCTCTTGAGGCAGTCATTTTGTGTTTGGCTCTGCCTCCTATGGAAGCCATTTTGGGGTGGCACTCATCACCCTCTCTCAAAATTCCAGAGGATCCAGTAGCCTCAAAAAGGTTGGGAGCAGGGTTGCCAGCTCCAGGTTGGGAAATTCCTGGAGGTTGGGGGGAGGTGGCGCTTGGAGAGAGTGGGGTTTGAGGATCGGAGAGATCTGTGCAAGGTATAACACCATAGTATCCACTCTCCAAAGCTGCCATTTTCTCCAAGAGAACTTATCTCTGTGGTGTGGAGATCACAATTCCAGGAGATCGCCAGCCACCACCTGGAGGTTGGCAACCCCAGTTGGGAAACTCTAAACTGTTGGTGTGGTGATCTTCAGCCTTTCCAGAGCCAGGACCAAACTTTAAAAAAAAAACCCTCCAAGTGGCAGCATGTGATCCAGCAAGCATGCAACAGGAAGCCACAAGGCATTACAACCATGCAACGGGAAGAGGCGAAACCGTAAAAACAGGGTTTCTCACCTGTAACTGTTGATCGTCGAGTCTCTTCTGTGCAGACACACATTGGGACTGCGCAGGCGCAGGCCAGCCGCGGAAAAGATTTTTCTAGCTTTTAGAGATGTGAAGGGGACGTTCGGATCCACCGCGCATGCGCGTCGGTGTTCCCGCCAATTTTGAATGCATATATATCCGAACGTCCCCGGCATTCCCTCAGTTCACCTGAGCCGCCGGAGAAACTAAGTTAACGAAACACTCACAGCGGGGCAGGCGGGAGGGAATGTGTGTCTGCACAGAAGAGACTCGACGATCAACAGTTACAGGTGAGAAACCCTGTTTATCGTCTTCGTCCTTCTGTGCAGCCCCACATTGGGAGAGTAACTAGCATCTCACCAATGGGGGCGGGTGTGAGTGTCTACTTGAACAAGGACTGCAGGACAGCTGTGCCAACAGCTGATTCACGCCGTGCATTCACATCCACAGAATAGTGTTTGATGAAAGTGTCTGCAGTGGACCATGTCGCAGCTTGGCAGACGTCCTGGAGCGGCACTCCTCGCAGGAAGGCAGCAGAAGCAGCTTGCGCTCGAGTGGAATGTGCGGTAACCAACAAGGGACACTGGACTCCAGCATGCTGATAGCAAAGTTTAATCGTAGACACAATCCAGCGAGAGATGGACTGGGCAGAAGCAGGTGAGCCCTTGCGAGGGCCAGAGTAACACACAAACAGGACAGGAGATTTCCTGAAACATTTGGTGCGGTGCAAATAAAACAATAAAGCACGCTTTACATCCAATGTGTGTAGAGCTCGTTCCCCTGGGGATGAGGGTGTTGGAAAAAAGGAAGGGAGGAACACCTTTTGCTGTAGGTGAAATCTTGAGACTACCTTGGGCAGAAACTCCATGCTAGTGTGGAGCATGACAGTACCAGGGAAAAACTGCAGGAAGGGAGGGTCACACCGCAGGGCAGACAGCTCCCCAACACGCCTAGAGGACGTGATTGCCACCAGGAAAGCCACCTTCTGAGTGAGCAAAGGTAGGGGACAAGAAGATAGAGGCTCAAAGGGCTGGAGCATCAGTTGGGAGAGAACCAGGGAGAGACTCCATTGTGGAATAGGATGGGCCCTAGGAGGGAAGGTCTTGAACAGGCCCTTCAGGAACTGCTTGGAAAGCCAGTGAGTAAAAACTGTCTTCCCATCAATCTGCTCATGGAAGGCAGAGATTGCAGCCATGTGGACCTTAACACTGGAAAACGCAAGGCCCTGGGAGCAGAGTTCCAGGAGGTAGTCCAGGATGACAGGAAGCGGGCAATTAAAGGGAGAAACCCCCTTCAGGGCCAACCACCGGGAAAAACGTGACCACTTCCTCTGATAGGACAACCTGGTGGACGGTTTCCGGGCATTCAAGATCACCCCAAGCACTCCAGAAGAGAGGCTCACTCCCGGTTGCCCAGAAGCCAGGCAGTCAGATTCAGTACAGCCACATCGTGATGCCACACCCCGTCCCTGGTTAAGAGGTCCGGGGCGTGAGGCAGGGGGAGGCATCGCCCCTGGGACAGGGAAAGTAAAAGGGGGAACCAATCCTGGCGAGGCCACCGAGGGGCAACGAGGATACAGTGGGTTCGGAAGGCCCTGATCCTGGAAAGAACCTTGTACAGGAACGGGAAGGGCGGGAAGGCATAAAAGAGCCCTGGGGACCAAGGTATTTGGAAGGCATCCCCTAGGGAGTGGCGGCCAATGCCGGCCCGGGAGCAGAACAGCGGGGCCTGTTTGTTGCGGGCAGTGGCGAAGAGGTCGACCAAAGGCGTGCCCCATGAGCGGAAAACCTGGTCGAGGTAAACCCTGTTTAGGGACCACTCGTGCTGAGGCAGAAACACCCTGCTCAGTGCATCCGCCGAGGTGTTGAGATCCCCGGCAATGTGCACGGCTCTGGGAAGGACATTGTTGACCATGGCCCAATTCCATAGAGTCGTTGCCTCCTTGCAGAGCTTGAGCGAGACCGTTCCTCCCTGCTTGTTGAGGTAGTAGCAGGCCGTGGTATTGTCCGACAGGACCTGAACCCTCCTGTTCCGAATGGCATCTGCAAAAGAAGCGAGGGAGTAACGGATCGCCCTAAGCTCAAGAAGGTTGATATGCATGGATGCCTCAGACGGGGACCAGATGCCCTGAGCCGAAAGCTGTCCACAGCGCCCTCCCCATCCCAAGTTGGAGGCATCGGTATAAACTGTGACCTCAGCTAGGAAGGGGCCGAAAGGACAACCTTCAGACAGGTTTCCAGGGACAGTCCACCAGGCCAGAGAGCGCAGCACCACCCTGGGGATGGAAAACCTCTGGTGCTGACCCATGGCGAGGGGGCTGTACCTCCGGACAAACCAGTTTTGCAGAGGCCTCATACGCAGGCGTGCAAAGAAAACCACCCCTGTGGAGGAGGCCATAAGGCCCAACAGTGTCTGAATCAAAAGGGCCGTCTGGTACCGGCAATGCATAAAATGCCGGGCTAAAGCGGAAAGCCTGGCCAACCGGTCTGGGGGCAGGTAGGCTCTGCCCAGCAGGGAATCGAAATGGACCCCAATAAACCTAATGGCCATGCCCGGGGCCAGGATAGACTTATCCCCATTAACCACCAAGCCCAACCTAGCCAGCACGGACAAAGTGAGGGCAATATGGGCCTGGAGAGAGTCAGGCGAGGGTCCCACCAGGAGCCAGTCATCCAGGTACGGGTAGATAAAGCAACCCTGGGACCGCAGGTATGCCACTACGGTGGCCATGCACTTCGTGAATACCCTGGGCGCAGAGGCCAGCCCAAAGGGCAATACGGTATATTCATACACAGAATTCCCATACACAAACTGCAGGTATTTCCTGTGGCCCTCAAATATAGAAATGTGGAAGTAGGCATCCTTCAAGTCTAGAATGGCTAGCCAGACGCCCACCTCCAGGAGCTCCATGACCCATGCCAGGGTTAGCATTCGAAACTTTTCAACCTTCAAATAACCGTTGAGGCCTCTAAGGTCTAAGATGGGCCGGGAACCTCCACCCTTTTTATCCACAAGGAAGTATCTGGAGTAAAATCCCCATGGGGAAGTAGAGACATTGACCACCCAGACAGCACCTTTGTTAACCAACTCCATAACATTATTGTGTAACACAACATCACAACAGGTAGAACAACGGGGAGGGAGAGAGAGAGGAGGTGCAGCTGTAAACATTAACTTGTAACCATGGGCCACAATGGACAGGACCCAAGTGTCAGAAGTAACACGTTGCCAACAGGGCAAAAAAGGCCGAAGCCTGTCCAGAAACTGGGCAGCAGAGGAAGTGTCCTCGGAGGCCAACAGGGGAGCGTTCAGGCTTAGTCAGAAGACCGAGGGCTTCTGCACCGAGGTCGAAGGCTTGGGTGAAGAGGGCTGTTGCCTGCCCTTGGACCGGCCGGAGCGCCTGGAAGAGTGACGCTGCTGGGCTGAATAGGATTGGTGACCGTAGGACTGGCCCGAGAAGAAGCGCCCTTGACGCTGCTGGTAAGGCTGGTAAGGGGTCTGGTAGGATCGGAACCGACCATAACGATACCTCGGACCCGACGACTGAGCTGAGGGGGCGACTCCGAGGGACTTGGCCGTCTGCTGATTCTTTTTCATCAGGGAGAGGGACTCATCCGTCTTCTCCGAGAAGAGCTGGGGCCCCTCGAATGGGAAATCCTCCACTTTCGCCTTCTTCTCTGGCGGCAGGGCAGTGGACCGGAGCCAGGCGTGTCGACGCAGGACCACCGAAGTCGCCATCGAGCGCGCCGCGGAATCGGCAGCATCCTTGCCTGCTGTCATCTGCTGTTTTGACAGCCGTATGGCCTCTGCCTGAAGGGCCTTCACCAAGTGGCGGCGATCCTCGGGGAGATCGGAAAGGTAAGAGGACAGCCGTTTCCAGAGGAACAGATTGTAGGACCCCATTATGGCCTGGAAGTTGGCAATACGGAATCCCAAAGACGCGGACGAGTAGACTTTCCTGCCCATGCCATCCAGCTTTCTGCCTTCTCGGTCCGCCGGGGCCGACGATGAACCGGAACGGAACCGAGCCTGACCTTCCTCAGCCACGATGGATGAGGGTTTCGGATGACTGAAGAGGTACGGGCAATCATCCTGTTTTAAACAGTAGTACCTCTCTACCTTCTTTGCCGTCGCGGACACGGACGCCGGTGTTTGCCAGAGCGCGAGAGCGCTGTCAACAAAATCCTCCACAGGGGGAAACGCCACCGACGCGGGGGACCCGGAATACAGTGCCTCCAGCAGCTTACTCTTGGGCTTGGAGGTCGTGGAGGAGACGTCTATCTCCAGCGCGGCGGCCATCCGCATCATTTGCTCGGAGAACAGCCTGTAGTCGTCATTCGGGGACGACGAACGGGGCCCACCTACGGTGTCATCCGGGGAAGGATCAGAGGCCGCGTCCGAAGAGCACTCTGACGGGGACGCCAGACCTTCCTCATCCTCGGAATCTGAAAACTCCGGCGAGGTTTGCGTCGGAACCGAAGACCGGTGAGCGGTCGGGACCGACGGACAAGCCGCAGGAACCGACGGTCGCAGAGGCAAGCCAGGAGGAGGAGGAGCGGATGCCGGGAGCCCGACAGGCTGAGCCGGAACGGAAACCATCGGAACCGAAGGATGCTGCAGGAAGGGCAGCGACTGCTGGAACCACGCCACAAAATCCTGCCAGGAGGTCATGTTCCCAATCCCCGCGACAGGCTGACAAGGAGGCAGAGGAGCAGGCACCGGGGCAGGCCAGCGAAGAGGCATCGGAACCGACGAGGTAGACGGCAATGGAACGGAGGCCTCCGAAGGCGCCGGGGTGGAAGGCAGGGAACGTTCGAATGCCTGGAACGGTTCCGTGAAAGACGGGAACGGCACGAATTCCTCGGGAACCGACGGAGGAGGCGTGCAAGGAGGAGACGGGGTGTGGAGACTCACCACATCGTCAGGGATCAGGACCGGTCCAGATGGAGTACCAGGTTGCACAGTCGGAGCCGGGGATAAAGTACGGCCCTTGGCCCTCGATTTCGTCTTGGCCTTCTTGGGCTGGGGTTCCGAAGCAGCCTCTGCGGCCGAAGGCTTGGAGGAGGACTTCGGCTTGGATGCGGAACGCTTCTTGGCCTTCCGGTCGGAAGGACGATCCCCGGAACCGGAGTCAGGTCGGGCCTCCGGAACGGGTTGCCCCGTCGGTTCCGTGGGGAGCTGCTCTGGCGACTTACGAGACGGCGCCGGCGACGGAGCGGCGGAGCGGGGTCTATCTCCCGAAGAGCCCGATGGCTTGGGGGGGAGAAGGTTAGCATCCCACAAGAAGGCACGGAGCCTGGCCTGCCGATCACTCCTTGCCTTCGGAGTGAAGGACATACAGATGGAGCAGCGCTCGACAACATGCCCCTCGCCCAGGCAGATGAGGCAGAGCTCATGGCCGTCCGAGTGCGTCATTTTAGTGCCGCACTTAAGACACTTCTTAAACAAAGAAGTTTGGGACATAACGAACGGTATCTCCCACCGACAAGGGGAAGAAATACCGACTAGAAGATCACGATCCAAAAACTCCGAAGAGACGCTGAGAGAATAAACGCTAGACAATAGAACCTTTTCGTACGGCGGCGAAAAAGGAACTGAGGGAATGCCGGGGACGTTCGGATATATATGCATTCAAAATTGGCGGGAACACCGACGCGCATGCGCGGTGGATCCGAACGTCCCCTTCACATCTCTAAAAGCTAGAAAAATCTTTTCCGCGGCTGGCCTGCGCCTGCGCAGTCCCAATGTGGGGCTGCACAGAAGGACGAAGACGATCTTACGTATCTGTCTAGGCCAGAAATTCCACTTTGGAGTGACCTCTCCTTTTCCTGCTGCTCCTCTCAGCATGGATGCTGAGAGACGCAGGGCATCCCTATGTGGGTGCAGTAGCAGCAGGTCCTGCCAAAAAGCAGCAAATAAGGCAGCTCTCTCTACAGGACCCACCTGGCGGTGCTGGCCCA
This sequence comes from Eublepharis macularius, assembly GCF_028583425.1. Classification (NCBI taxonomy): domain Eukaryota; kingdom Metazoa; phylum Chordata; class Lepidosauria; order Squamata; family Eublepharidae; genus Eublepharis; species Eublepharis macularius. The sequence goes on along the minus strand of NC_072790.1, from coordinate 228,881,261 downwards.
TGGACTGAAGATCACTGTCTTAGCGCACATAAGGAGAAGAACCTGGGACCTGACCCACACAAGCAGCAGAATGAGGCAAGTGTCAAGATGCTAGAATGCACTGTGTCAAAATTTAGGTGGGAGATGTCAGTTTTTAAAACCTCTCTTCTGGTATAAAACTAGTACAACCAAGTGCAGTCTTAGAGAGAACATTTTTCTCCAGTGCTATAGCTTTGTACTTGCAGGGAACTTTTTATATGGGGAACATGTGAAAATGGCATCTCTCTCCTTCTGTCCTGGGATCCTGTCTGTTCTATGGAGGTTAGGATTTGACCATCTAATTCTGCTGCAACTTTGGGAAAGTCCCAACTCCCAACATCTTTCACTAGAAGGGGTTCAATTAACCCCCCTGGTCTCAGTACAGGAAAACTGCTTCAGGTCTTCATGCTTGGTTTTGAGATGACCTTTGCTCTCTTTGATGATAGTCAAGTCCTACCTCAACAGGCAAATATGGTTGCCCTTCAAAAGGCAAATGGAGAAGAGGCGCATAAAAACCTTCTAGCACAGAGGCCCTGGAGTCATTGCTGGCCAGCAGGAGCTTTTCATCCATTCCTCAAACTGGTTAACAACTTGGCAGGAGCATTGGCCCCTGGGTCTGTAGCATCAGCTGGACTGGTCCAACCCACTGCAGATAAAAAGAGGGATACCAAGGATCGTTACCTGGCCTCTAGTAACCATTGCTCTGCTCTATCTTCTGCAGGGCTTTTTTTTCAGCTGGAATGTGGTGGAACGGAGTTCCAGCACCTCTTGAAAATAGTCATATGGCCGGTGACACTGGGGCAGAGGGCAATCTAAACTCCCCTCTGTCTGGAGATCAGGGGTCAGGGCCACTGGCCATGTGACCATTTTTGCTGAGGGCGATTTAAACTTTAAAAAACTCCCCCTTTGTTCCAGCTGACTCAAAGTGACGTCATTGTGCGGTCCTGAGTTCCACCACTGAGTTCCACCACCTCTTTTCCAAGAAAAAAAGCCCTGATCTTCTGTATGCTTTATTCACTTATTTGGTGGCCTGCCTCCTGCTGATTTAGATCTACAGGTTGATTTGAGTACAGGCATTGTAGAAAAAACACAATCGTTCTACAATAGGCTGTCAACAATTCGACATGTACTTCAGCAGCTACAGGGCATACAAGCTGTGCACTGTATTGCTCCTAGGTGCTCATGAATACTCAATGATGTGTATGTGTGCTTGACCTAAGATGCATCCATGGCCCCAATTCAGAGGTTTAACTTCCAAAGACTCTGGGGAGGAAGCTGGACCCTGAAGAATCACAAGGCTAGCCAGTCATCCTAAAAGCATCTTCCAAAGACACAAATTGGGGCAGTGATTTAACAACAGCAAGTACTAGGGGAGAAAAGGAATGCATTGCTGGTTTAAAAGGGACAATTCAAGCATATGCAGAAATTACTTTTAAACCACCATAAAAAATCTGGCAGGAAAAAACAGAGCATGAGGCAAGAGAGAGTTTTCATCTTTATGAAGTTCTGGAGAGAGACACTTACTGAAGGAACTTTGCCCTTGGCAAATAAACAGATAAATACAGAGGCCATAGAGATTTCTTTTGTTTACTTTTCTCTCACACACACTCAGGCTTGTATAGGGATAGATATTCTTTGGGATAAAAATAATACTGAATATTCAGAGCTTACCCCCAAATTTGGAGCGTTCATGTTAGGTTATGTCCCACCATACAGCACTCCAAGCTCGAGGGTGGGGGGAAAGGCCTAAGAAACGGCAGCTCAGCTGGACAAAGAAGAAAGAATCAAATCACAGACACGCCCATGGTAACTAAGGAGCAGGAAGAAGACATGGCTAGCACTCGCTTTCTCAGGAAAGACTTGCTCTGGAGTAGGGTAAGAGAGTCCAGACGTGGGCATGGCTGGGAGGAAGTGATTAAAAGGCAGAGGCAGAAGGAAGGGCCAGTATGCTGGTACTTACATAACGCCTGAGAGAAGGGCAATCCACAAGGGCTGGAATCTCCACAGCCTAAGAGCAAAGGCATTCCTGGCCAGGAGAGATGGATAACCATAGACTGCTCCAATGCACACAATGGGAGTATAGCTACCTTAGGGCGTAACCCTGCAGTAAGCATGCAGTCACTGCAACTCAGGGTTGCCAGCCTCTAGCTGGGACCTGGAGATCTCCCGGAATCCTGACTGATCTCACAGATTTCTAGTTGCCCTTTGTCTTAAAGTCCCCCCCCCTTTGTTCCAGAACTGCAGAGTCCCCAAAAACCATAATGGAATTCTCCTTAATTTCATTTATATTGTATATTGCTTGTGATGGTGACGGATCTAACAGCAATTGACAATGTTGGTGCAGTAGCACAGAATGTTCACAAACACTCCGATGGCTTAGTAAATAAAGCTGTCAGAATGATTTCAGTGCAGCTTTCAGAGAGAAGGGGCAGTCTGTTTGACTGAGATTAAAATCTCAGGGGGTGGGATGAGGAATCAGAAGGTGTTACAATAAGCTATAAAGGCAAGGTGGCTGAAGGAAGGACAAAATAAAGGCAGGGGCCTGAGGGAAGGAAACTTGAGAAAAGGAGCAGATGAAACAGCATTTTCACACATATTGAGAAACCACTGTGTATCACTGTGGGAATGAGCCTTAGAGGGCAGAGAACAAACCACGGTTTTTGAATGGGATAAACCATAGTTTGCCATGGATAGGGAAGTAATTTCCGAACACATGTGAAAGGAGGAAGGAGTATGCAAGGCAGAACATTTTCGGTGTTTGTTGTTATATGTGAATGCAGCCATTGCCTTAAACTAGTCATTTTTTTAAAACTGGAGTCTTCTAGTAATTATTAATATAATGTCATTTTACAGGACAACATAAGAGCAAAGCAAAACAAAAACACAGAGGACAGAGCCACTGCCCCAAGGAGCTCACCGTTTACTCTAAGATAGCAGGAAGGAAACAGAAGACATTAAAATCAATATAGCAACACAATGCCTCAGTTACTGGGCCTGGATGTTACAAATATGAGTTTCAACTTCTGAAATAACTGGCAGAATAAAATTTAAAAAATAATTAATAATAAAGAGGTCCACCTGCTTGAGTGTTTCTCATCTTATCGCTCCATTTTGGAAGGTGTGATGAAATACCAAAATGTCTCTGAGCATGAGCAGAGTACTTTTCTCCTTTCTGGTCAGCCCCTCTCCCTCCATCCCCAACTCTCAGGGTCAGAATTTGCAGGCATGCTAGAAATTAACACATTTCCCTCCCCTTGCCCTGATCTTTTCAGTAGCTCTTTTTTTGCTATCCTTCTCATGCTCGTGGCCACAAAACCATATTGTTTTGAGGTAAGGGGACATTAAAAAAAAAAACTTACCCAATATCACAATGTAAGCTGAGAAGATCGCTTAGGAAGCAAAGCAAGGGTTCCCAGTTCTCAGACTCTCTGCTAACCCCAAATCCAAAAGGCACACAAACTGCTGTGCTAACTAAACGGAATTATTTTTTCTGTCGCAGCAACTGGACGGCTCCCTCCAACGGGTCTGCTGGAGTGAAGACTGAGAACAAAATGTCACCATGCAGTTCCAGAGCCTTCCTCTGCTTCAGTGCATTTTACTGCTGCATGAGTGGGAAATTCCTTTTCCTTGACCTTCCAGGTTATTCATTGACTTAGGTGAACTAAGTTGGAGCAGCTGCAGGAGCCTGGTTAAAAACAGGACACGCCAATAAAGCACACAACTTCTCCTCCCTGCCGCCTCCAAGCACACACACATATACCAGAATACTTAAATCAACAGAACTTACGAGGAAAGCCTGGAGTGTTTGGGGCTGTTCATTTTGGGGGAAGGGTGATTACAGGGAGCTATGAAAGAAGTTTATAAAGCCATACATTGTGAGGAAAATAAAAGAGACTTTCTACAGCACAGTCATCTATAGAGGAGAGGTCTCATACACAAAAGCTTATGCTGGAATAAACTTTGTTAGTGTTTAAGGAGCCACTGGCCTTATATTACATTTTTGCTATGATAGATGTAACATGGCTACTCCTCTGGGAAGGATCATTTCCCCCCCTCTCTCTCATACGACTAAAACGCTAGCAGATCCAGTGGAATTGATGGGAAAGGCAGACAAAATAAAGTACTTCTTAACATAGCTCTTGAATCTCGCTATTCTACTTCTTCACAGAATTCACTGCTGTAAGGTGTGATGATGGCTGCTGTGTTGGACAGATCTATCATCAGCTATTAGCTATGACAGCTAAATAGAACCTCCATGTTCAGAAGCAATATACCTCTGAGAACTGGTTGCTGGATGGGTGCAGCAACAAGGACGGTTTTGGCCTCTGGGCCTGATTTTGATGATTTTCAGAGGCATCTGGCTGGCCACTATTGGAAAAATGATCTGGACTTGGACCTTTTGGTCTCATCCAGCAGGCTGTCTTATCCCCACCACTGCCTTAAAGCCCTTGAGCCAGTCACTCTCTCACAGCCTAACCTGCCTCACAGGGTTTTTGTAGGGATAAAAGGGGAGAGTAGAGAACTATATACTTTGCCCTGAGCTCCTTGGAGGAAACAGAGAAGAAAAATGAAATAAATACACTGTGTTAACAGCTGATGGTGGTACTAGGCACACAATCAGATTTACATTGGTGATATATTTATCTGCGTGCGCACACGCACACACTCAAATAACCTACAGAGGAAGATGGCTAGAATTTATCAGAATCAGCACTTATAGAGATAAAGGCAGGGCACTTTCACACACAATGCTGTGGTCATTATTTAAATTTCATGCATCTCCATGGTGATTATCTGATCCGGACTCGCCCCTAATAAGGGTTGCTCTGCACACTAGCAGATCAGTTGAACCGGATAACAGAGAATCTCAAACAACGATTGAGATGCTAGTCAGAAAATATGTTCCGGTGAAAGCTACTCCCAACTGCTATCAGGATTTGCATTTTCCAAAGGCGCCTGGAACTGTAAGCTCCTGGGTTCCCAGTCTTGTCCCGGGGGAGATAAAATGCTGTGCTCCAGGATACTGCTGCAAAAAAGGCAAACCCCATTCACATAGGTCCCACAGGTGTTCATACAGAGTGCAGGGAGACACACAATACACCTCCCTAACATAACCTTTTTAGTACACTAGCCCTCCCCATCCCTACATATATGCATAGCACCATCATCTTAATGGGTATGTTGCTAGGTGGTTGTTGTGGGTTTTCCGGGCTGTATTGCCGTGGTCTTGGCATTGTAGTTCCTGACGTTTCGCCAGCAGCTGTGGCTGGCTTCTTCAGAGGTGTAGCACCAAAAGACAGAGATCTCTCAGTGTCACAGTGATACTGTGAGATCTCTGTCTTTTGGTGCTACACCTCTGAAGATGCCAGCCACAGCTGCTGGCGAAACGTCAGGAACTACAATGCCAAGACCACGGCAATACAGCCCAGAAAACCCACAACAACCATCGTTCTCCGGCCGTGAAAGCCTTCGACGGTATGTTGCTAATTATTAATAATAAAGCACAAATCATAACAGGCCAGGCTGTATAAGTTTCTAATTTGCCAACACAAGTTGGGCAATAATTGGCTGATATATTTTGCAAATTGCACTTAGGTAAAATTATATCTGTTGATGGCCTCTCCCCATATGTGCCCCAGAGGATGCTTAGATCTAGTGAAAAACAATGATTAATGGTCCCTGGCCCCAAGGAGGCCCACCTAGTGTCGACAAGAGCCAGGGCCTTTTCGGTCCTGGCTTCAACCTGGTGGAGCGCTCTGTCTAATGAGACCAGGGCCTGGCAGGATCTGTTATCATTCCGCTGGGCCTGTAAGACAGAGCTGTTCCGCCAGGTGTATGGTTGATGCTGGGTCAGGCCCCTGCCAGTTGAATAGGGTAGAACAGAGCCCTCCCTATTAAAACATCTACCTCCAAAGAAACTTTAGTGACAGTAGAAATGGTTCAACTGGATTAATTTAGTGCTGCACTGTATTTGTATTTTATATATTTATATTGTATTTATTGTGTTTTTAATTGTAAATTTTAATGTGCATAAATGTAATCTGCCCTGAGCCTGCTAATGTGGGGAGGGTGGAATAGAAATCGAAACAAATAAATAAAAATAAATAAATAAATAAAAATTAAATTTAAGGCACTACTGGAGAGAACAGATACTGAAGGGGGGACAGTCATTAAAAGAAAAAGGACACCAACCACCACCACAAAGAGGGCACGGACTTCAAAGGGGTTTGAGAGCTCTCAGGCTTACTATAGGAATGATTGATAAACAGAAGAGAAGTCATGGCCAATTTTGCCTGTGGGAGGAAAAGGAAGAAGAGAGACAGGCCTCCCTTTTGTCAAACTATCTGCCCACACTAATGTAGTATTTGCCTGGTTGGGGGTGGAGGAAGAAGAAAGGGAATTGAACTCTTGTGTTCACATAATTAAATCCTGGAGGTGAAAGAGACATTTAGGGTTAAAGCAAATGTGCTTTGTGCTCTAAGAGTCCCATGTTTGCAGTTTTCTGTGCTATTAAAAACTCAGTTTTAAGGCACAGAAGCCCAATTTGGATTCTCTGTATTGAATTCTTGCTAATGCTATGTCTTTGTACACTTGTATTCATTTACCCTATGGCATTATTTATGAAAATGTCCTTGATACTGATTATACTAAGATCACACTATGTAATCCGCCTTGAGTCTCAGTGAGAAAGGCAGACTATAAATGACATAAACAAACAAACAAATAAAAATTTGAATTGGGACTGCAGTGCACAGGCAGAGGGAATATAAAATTTATTAAAATATTAATATCCCTCCTTTTGTCTTTGCTCAAGGTGGCTTCCGCCTTACACTGTTTTCCGGACTTGAAACAACCCCGAGGAAGTGCTATCTCCTTGGGGTCACTTCAGGTCAGGAAAATAATGGGGTGAGGAGGCTTAAAGCCCCCTCCTCTCGTGCCATGTTTCCAATCTGAAATGGGTCTCTGTATACAAACCGATCACAGTCCTGGGCACCCCCTATACCTGGGGGAGAAGGGGTGCAGCAGGACCACAACCATAAAGAAGGCAGCAGCTCAGATGCAGCAGAGCCAAGGACAGAGCTAGTCAGACCTGCAAGAATAAGAGAGGAGCTCAAAGGAGGAAGGACAACCAGTACTAGCTTCCTATGGAGTAAAGGTAAAAGCCTCCTAGAAAGAAAGGGCCTGCTCAGGAGTAAAAACAAGGAAGCAGGAACTGGGAGTGACCAGGGGGGGAGAGATAAAAGTCCCAGCTGATACAGGAGAGGTATAGGAGGCAGCTGGCTGAAATACGGGAATGAGCTGCGAGTAAACAGGCTTGGAGCCTTTGCATGATAGAGTGTACCTGGATTCCTATATACTCATCAGGTGACATTCTTGGCACAGAGAGAAGCCAGGAGGAGCTTTCCCCACCTGATCCAGGTGGACTGACTCTCCTGCAGAAAAGGTGCAAGAGCCAGGACAGGAGTTTAATGAGCTGGGGGAAGGACTCAGTGAACAAGTGGAGGTTATGAGAGGGGAACTGGCAGAGCTACTGGGTGGCAGCTAACCACTGCAGCTAGCATGGTAAAGGAGAAAAGTAATTAAAGTGCCACTGGCATGTTGACTTGTCTTTGGCACAGTAGGGAAAAGATGGCATCTCCACGGGAGGGATGAGGCCCCTGGCTTTGGGGCCTTCACACAAAGAATTCAGGCACACGTTTGGCTCAAATCTCACCTCTGCAAGGAAAAAAACTCTTTAACAGGCAGGCTCACACAGACCAAGACCAAAGTCATCACCAACCTTCTTGCCTTGTCATGAATTGATTCAGAAATTCAGTAACGAGTGCATTTAAAACTGCCTCTTATGTGCACCAAAAGCAGGAGGAGGGCTGAAAAGCACTTGAAGCAGGACTTGTGAACTGACCTTATTCACATAGAGATATAACATATCCTATGAAGTGCCTCCATAGGAAGGTACCATGGAGGCAGAGTAACTGCAGTGCATAAAGAAGGTCACAGGTTCAGTCCCTGGCATCTTCTGTTAAAGGATCTCATGCATCAAGTATTAGGAAAGATCTTTTTCTGTCTGAGACTTTGAAGAGATGTTGCTCAGAAAAGACTACACTAGATGGATCAGTGTGTGCTAACTCATCATAAGAAAGCTTTATGCATTCATTTTTAAAAGCTGCATTCAAAACATATTTTAAACTTACACCCGCAAACCTCTCCATTCTGGCTTAGATCAGAAAGAACTATCACCACCCCTTTAGTCTCATACACTAAATAAAATGTAGTAGGATCACACTAAAACATGGCATTAGGAGACCTACTGACAGATGTCCTATGGGTTTTTATAGAGTAAATAGCGGGCACGTGAGGCCCTCATTTGCATAGGAGCTGGGGGAAGGGTATTTAATCCTCCCCCCTTGTACTGTTGTCTTGACCTCAATTCCCACCACCCAGCTGCTGTTTGCAGAAAAAAAAATTAGTTTTTCAGACGTACACCCCTACAGTTTTCAGCACTATTTTGGCAAATGAGGGTAGTGCCTGCGGAGTTTGGTAGAGATTTGACATCACTTCCAGGTAACACTCTAAGAATGTCCCCTAACCTCTATGGTAACACTATAGAGACATGGGGAAATTCCTAGACTATAGAGGCCATTTTCCTATCCTCCAAATCTCCAAGAATATCAAAATTGCTCATTCTGGCCGACTGAGGATTCCATTTCACATGTTTTGTTCCCACTTTATAGACACACGTTTAAGATGCATAGATATGGCTTAATTCTTTAAAAACCTTATGTTCTTTAATGCCCTATCCCAAAGGTTCTCAAACAAGGAATCATGACTCTCTCACAAGTGAGTTGTGATAATAGAAGGGAGGGGGTAAAAGAAGGTGAACTGACAGAGGAGACTTGATGGCAAATTTGGGTTTGCCTCTGCAAAATGGGTGAGATTCCCCTGTCACTCAATAACAACAGGTTTTTATGATCACCAAAAATGAAAAATAAAAGTTTATTGTCGAAGGCTTTCACGGCCAGAGAACGATGGTTGTTGTGGATTTTCCGGGCTGTATATGTCAGGTCCAGTGTATATCTAAACTGTACTGACTCCATTTTCTAATGCTTCTAGTGTTTGAGTGTTCTCTTCCCAGGTGCACCAGTTCCCAGGCAGCATTCCCACCGGAGGAGACTGTTTTGTCTAACACCGTTCCACCAAGCATTGGCCTTGAAGGAGAGCAGCTTCCCAGGACTGAGAGATGTTGTTTTGAGAACTGTGGGGGGAGGCTGATCCAGATGGGTATTGTTACTCTGTATCTTATGCTTGCTCTTCATTGGTAACAATGATCATGTACCATCCTGATTCTCCTATTCAGGACAGTGGACTATAATGGACCTTTTCTGCAGTAAAGTTTCCTTTTCCAAACAATGGACTTGTGTTTGCTTCTAAAGGGAACCCTGTAGTGAGTGCCTTATTTAGCCACAGTCTGACATTTTGTTACCAATCATGCCTGAGTCGGGCCCAGCGGAATCCAAGGTTGTCCCGGACAGGGATCCTTTGTTTGATCCGTATGCGTCTCCCGACAGTCAACCAGTGCAAGCTCAAGTCTCCCAGGAACCGAGATCAACCGGGACCGGAGCCTCCACTCCTACCCCGCCTCTCATCGACCTCGGTGCTGAAGGGACAAGGCCGACGGCGGCCGCTCTTCCCTTGGTCTCCTTACCCACCCCGTCAGAGTGGGGAGCCAGACCCCGAGAAACGAGAGAGCGCCGGGCTGGGGGACTACATCCACGATTTTCGATGGACGGGCGCCGAAGCCTAGAAACTGTCCCTGAGCTAGATAGCAGCCAACCATGGCGATATTGGAACAGGACGACCGAACAAACGGAGGGGGACATATCCCACCGCGGCGCCCTGAGTTGGGATTATTCGGAACTTGCTCCGTGGAAAGAGTCAACGGAAGTTCCTGAACAGAGTTGGGTGCAGATGCAAAGTCGCACCCATGCTGTAGATTCCGGCATCTCGGCAGTGACGGGCCTGGCCAAGGGAATTCTAGCAGCGAGATCGCGAGTCGATCAAGGAGACCCTCCGCCCTGGGGCCCATTTTCCCCGGTGAGTGCAGCGAACGGAGGTTCTATGATGGAGCAACCGGGGCCAAGTCGAATGCAACAGTTAGAAGCTAGACTGATGGACATGGAAGAAAGTTTGGCTCATGCCATTCATCTAATCTCAGCAATGGGGGCAGGAGAGAGACTATCACCTGAAGAGATGGCGGTGCAGATAGCTACCCTCCAAAGTGTTATCTCCTATCCGGTGGAGGTAGTTCAGCAACAGCCGGCACCCACGGGAGAGGAGGAAGCCTGCCCTGGAGAATCGGGAGAACAGCCCGCGGAATTTCCCAGATTAGACGAAATTCCACCTAGAGGGGATACCCCGGCTGAGCCACCTGGGGAAACTCCGACTGAACCTCCCAAATCGGACGGGGATCTACCACCGGAGGAGACTCCAGCGGAGACCCCCACTGAGAGGCCTACGGAAGGGGAAGAAAAGCCAATCGAGACACCGGTGATACCCCCTCATACTTCTCCGATAACGGTTCGGCCGGATCAATCGGAAGAGCGCCCGGCCCCGCCTGAGGAGGAATCACCACGACAACCGCTAGAAGTTGTCCCCATCCTGCAAACTCCAGGGGACGGTCTACCGGCGCCACAAGACCAGCCTTTGCCTCCCAGAATAACGACGCCTGGAGGGGCAAGCCCGCGCGGCTTACCACCCATCCGGCCTTCGCCGCTGCGGCCCCTCCCGCTCCGACCCCAGCTCACACCTTTGCAGCAGCCGATCCGTTGGCCACAGGATCAGCCCGTATTACCACCTCCGAATCAACCGGGAGGGCCTACACCACTACGACCCCACCAACCCCCCCCTCAGCGGCCGCTCCTCACTCAACCACACCGGCCTCCTCCACCTCGACAGCTACTGCCGACGCCCCCCGTGTTACCAGCCAGACCAAGATTGCAGCCACCTGCTCGGCCACTACTGCAGCCTCCGGCCCAACCTAGGCCACCTCCGGCCCAACCGAGACCTCCCCCTCCAGCCCAGCCCCGGCTGCCTCTGCCAGCACAGCCGGTGTTGCCGCCGCCAATACAACCCGCGCCGTTGCCCCAGCCGGGGCCCCAGTTACCTCCCCTCGCACCTCAAGCGCCACTAATGCTTCCGATGGACTTCTACCCAGCACCGGCTCCGAGACAAGATCTCCCGATGGGCTGGGTGAAACTGGAAGCCACTTTTGATGGGGATCCCTCCAAACTAGGATTTTTCCTGGTGCAAGTCGTGCAATTTTTCAACCGGTGGGGACACCTCTTCGGCAGCGAGGCCAGTCAAATTGAGCACCTCGGCTCCCGCTTGCAAGGCAAAGCAGCTGACTGGTACGTAGGCTTATATAACATCGGGGCTCCCGAACTCAATACTCTCCAGGGGTTGGTAGATGCTATCCGAGCACAATACGAAGACCCCTTAGAGGAAACCCGGGCCCGAACAGAATTGCAAGCCATTAAACAGGGCAGTATGTCGGCAAGGGACTATATTACAAAATTCCGGCAACTAGCTGCCAAATGCCCTAGGTGTGAAGAGTCCACCAAAATTATCCTGTTCAAGCAAGGGCTAAACCCGAGGCTTCTGGACAGAGCCCTCATGCAGGACAATCCCCCGACGTTGTTAGGCTGGATCCAGCTAGCCTGTGAAGTCGAAAACCGCATTTTGGAAGTCCGTTTGGTTGAACAACAACAACAAACGGGACAAAGGAAACCCTTAACTTTGCAGAAGGGAGGACGAGGAGCTGGATACGCCACCCGTGGAGCGAGAGATGCTAGATGGCAACAAGGGCTGTGTTTGCAATGCGGACAACCCGGTCACTTTGCAGCGCAATGCCCCTACCGGCCTGTGCAAAGACCCCCGCTTCAAATAAGGCGTCCAACCCTTGCTCCATTTCCAAATCTCCAACGCCCGGTACCCGCGCCACGAGCGAGCAGAGGTCGGGGAGCTTCCCAACGACCTGCCGCGGAAAGGGGACTGGAAGCGGAAGAAGTTATGGAATACGACCCCGCTTCCCCCAATACCGAGGAAAATCCCGAAAGCCCCCAGTCGGGAAACGAAATGGATCTGTCGTAAAGGGACCCAACCGACAGATCCATCGCAAGCCCGTCCCTGCACGGAACCGGCCGCCTGGGTCCATCTTATTCATGCCAGTGACTCTAATTAACCCTGAGAGAAAAATGCACATCCGAGTGCAAGCCCTTATCGACTCGGGCTGTTCGAGAGACATTATCGCCCCAGCCCTAGTCAATGGACTAGTCTTACCAACTCGAGAATTACAAAATCCAGTAATCTTTGAACAGATGGATGGCACCAATATGAACCCTGTTACCACTGAGACCATCCCCGTGATCACAGGCATGGGACAACATTGGGAGAAGAGGTCTTTTGTCATCAGCTCCACTGCCAAATACCCGTTAATTCTAGGCAGCAAGTGGCTATGTGATCACAATCCCTACATAGACTGGGCCCAAGGATGCATCACTTTCAGTCATGCCAACTGCAAAACCCACCGTTGGAACCAAAACTGGGGCATTAATCCAACTCACACTGAAAAGGCCCTCCTTACTCAAGAAGAAATCAACCAAATACCCGAACCGTATTGGCCTTTCCTAAACGCTTTTTCTGAGGAGGAGGCTGATACTCTACCCCCGCACCGACGAACAGACTGTGCGGTGGAAATTTTACCCGGAGCCTCACTGCCCAAAGGACGACTCTATCCCATGAGTCTCCATGAACGAGAAGAGCTCCGGAAATTCATCGACACCAACCTCCGACGAGGGTTCATCCGCCCAGCCAACAGCCCCCACGCCGCTCCGGTTCTCTTCGTGAAAAAGAAGGATGGGGGACTACGACTGTGCACGGACTTTCGGGGACTTAATGCAGTGTCCACCAACAACGCCTATCCTATACCACTCATCCGAGACCTTCTCAACGTCGTGGCCCAAGGTAAGATCTTTACAAAATTAGACTTAAAAGATGCTTACTTCCATGTCCGTATCAAGGCAGGGGATGAGTGGAAAACCGCATTTAATACCCCCCTCGGACAATATGAATACCTAGTTATGCCTTTTGGATTGACGGGAGCCCCGTCTGTATTCATGTCCATGATAAACGAAGTTCTGCACGAATTTCTATACAAAGGGGTGGTGGTGTACCTTGATGATGTCTTAATTTACTCGGACACAGAGGAAGAACATGTTCAAATGGTACAAAAGGTCCTGGCCACCTTGCTGAATAACAAACTGCCCATCAAACTGTCCAAATGTGAATTCCATAAAACCGAACTCACTTACCTCGGGTATTGTATCTCCCAAGAAGGTCTGAAAATGGATCCAGCCAAAATACAGGCGATCCAGGACTGGCAGAAACCCACCACCCGTAAAGAACTACAATCCTTCCTGGGTTTTGCCAACTTCTATAGAGACTTCATAGCAAATTTCGCCCAAATCACGCTCCCTTTAACAGACTTGCTGAAAACCAAAGATAAAGGGGACCAAGCTAAAAAACCCTCTGCCAAACTGCAATGGACCCCCGATTGCCAAACGGCCTTCGATTGTCTAAAAAAGCAATTTGTAACAGAACCCATCCTCTCCCACCCCAACGAACAATCCCCTTTCATAGTACAGGTTGACGCCAGCGATACGGCGATAGGGGGGGTTTTACTGCAGAAGGGGGAGGATGGTAGGCTGCGGCCGTGTGCTTTCTTGTCTAGAAAATTTTCGGAGGCGGAAAGGAATTGGAATGTGTGGGAGAAGGAGGCCTTTGCAGTAAAAGCGGCCCTTACTAACTGGAGACATTGGCTGGAGGGGGCGCGATACCCTTTCGAGGTCTGGACGGATCATAAAAATCTAGAGGCCCTCCGAAGCCCACGCAGACTGAATGCCAAGCAATTGCGATGGGCGGAATTCTTTTCCAAATTCAACTTCACTCTAAATTATCTCCCGGGCAAAACTAACTTTTTGGCAGACGCCCTATCGCGCATGCCCCAACATAAGAGCAAACGGGAGGAGACTGTCGACACTGTCTTCTCGCCTACGCAACTTGGGGGCGTGGTGACTACTCGCAGCCGTGCCAAGCAGCCCCTCCCGGCTAACCAAGAGTGGAAATCGAAACTCAAAACTGAGGTAGAGAAGGAGGGGGATAGGGCTCCGCGAAGCAAACTGACCCAATCCCCACAAGGGGATTGGTTAGCCGGGAGCAAGTTTTATGTCCCAGACAGCCTCCGACTGGAAGTTTTGCAGCGCTGTCATGATGCTCCCACTGCTGGACATTATGGGTATCTGAAAACTTTGCACCTAATCCAAAGACAATTCTGGTGGCCGGGCATGCGCAAAGACATTTCCCAATACGTTAGTTCCTGTCCTATTTGCCTCAGCGCCAAAACCAGAAAAGGGAAGCCTCCGGGTCTCCTGCAACCATTGGAAACGCCAAACAGACCCTGGGAAATAATATCTATGGACTTTATCACTGATCTACCTATCTCAAAAGGACATAATTGCATTTTAGTGGTGGTAGATCTGTTCTCCAAACAAGCTCATTTTATCCCCTGTACTACTATACCCTCCGCTCGAAAACTAGCAGATTTGTTTCTAAAACACATCGTAAAATTACATTCTTTTCCGTCCAAGGTGATTTCGGATCGCGGCGGACAGTTCGTTGCCAACTTCTGGCGGGAGCTTTTGAAAATGTTGAATATTGAACAAGGCATCAGTTCAAGCCACCACCCACAAACCGACGGGCAATCCGAAAAAACAAACCAAATATTAGAACAGTTTCTTCGTTGCTACATTAATTTTCAACAAGATAATTGGGTGGACCTTCTCCCTCTGGCCGAGTTCTCATATAACAACAGTGTACACGCTTCAACGGGGGAGGCCCCCTTCAAAATTGTCTACGGGACTCACTTCAATCCCTTCCCGTTGGACGCCCCCCCTCTCCATTCCTCTAAATTGCCAGATGTATCTTCGTGGTGGGGGGAGGCGGCGCAGCAATGGACTCTTATTAAGAAGCACCTTGACAAAGCCAAACTGGATTACAAAAAATACGCAGACCGCCATCGTGCGGCCGAATGGGAATTACAACCCGGAGATCATGTGTATATTTCCACAAAAAATCTAAAACTTGCTCAGACCAGCCGCAAACTCGCTCTGAAATTCCTAGGACCTTTTCCTGTGCGCAAGATAATAAATAAAGTGACTGTTGCTGTAACTTTGCCCAAGAACCTGCGCCATGTGCATGACACGTTCCATGTCAGTCTTCTAAAGAAAGCTCCCACCGACAACAAATGGCACGTCAAAGCTCCACCCATTCCAACTTTGATTGACGACCAAATACACTATGAGGTACAGCAAATCTTGGACTCTAAACTCAAACGAAATCAGCTTTTTTACCTCATTAGATGGAAGGACTTTGATTCTGGTTACGATGAATGGGTGAACTCTGCACATGTTCATGCTCCTAGACTAACCAAAGCTTTTCATACTCGCTATCCATATAAGCCAGGGGGGGATCTGTTTTAAGGGGGGCAGAATGTCAGGTCCAGTGTATATCTAAACTGTACTGACTCCATTTTCTAATGCTTCTAGTGTTTGAGTGTTCTCTTCCCAGGTGCACCAGTTCCCAGGCAGCATTCCCACCGGAGGAGACTGTTTTGTCTAACACCGTTCCACCAAGCATTGGCCTTGAAGGAGAGCAGCTTCCCAGGACTGAGAGATGTTGTTTTGAGAACTGTGGGGGGAGGCTGATCCAGATGGGTATTGTTACTCTGTATCTTA
The DNA here is from genome assembly GCF_028583425.1 of Eublepharis macularius. Classification (NCBI taxonomy): domain Eukaryota; kingdom Metazoa; phylum Chordata; class Lepidosauria; order Squamata; family Eublepharidae; genus Eublepharis; species Eublepharis macularius. Next base: position 228,865,395 of record NC_072790.1, on the reverse strand, counting down.
TGCTTGCTCTTCATTGGTAACAATGATCATGTACCATCCTGATTCTCCTATTCAGGACAGTGGACTATAATGGACCTTTTCTGCAGTAAAGTTTCCTTTTCCAAACAATGGACTTGTGTTTGCTTCTAAAGGGAACCCTGTAGTGAGTGCCTTATTTAGCCACAGTCTGACAGTATAGCCGTGGTCTTGGCATTGTAGTTCCTGACATTTCGCCAGCAGCTGTGGCTGGCATCTTCAGAGGTGTAGCACCAAAAGACAGAGATCTCTCAGTGACACTGAGAGATCTCTGTCTTTTGGTGCTACACCTCTGACACTGAGAGATCTCTGTCTTTTGGTGCTACACCTCTGACACTGAGAGATCTCTGTCTTTTGGTGCTACACCTCTGAAGATGCCAGCCACAGCTGCTGGCGAAACGTCAGGAACTACAATGCCAAGACCACGGCTATACAGCCCGGAAAATCCACAACAACCAAAATAAAAGTTTGTTCAGTATTCACTTATATGAGCTTGGGGGGAGGCAAAGTAGTAATTATTTTGAAAGTGAGTCCTGTCAAGTAAATTTAGTAGTAGGTTCCACTTCAAAGTGTTGAGACGCACCACCGCGCCACCCTACCGCATTGTAAGGTTTGTCGTCTTCTACTCTTTCCGGTCATGTTTATGAGGGGAAATAGGGAATTAAAGAGTAATTAAGCCATGCTAATAGATTTCATGTATGTGTCAACTGAGTCCCAAAGTATTCCAAGAGAAACTGAATCCAGGTATCTACTTCTGAACTTGGCTGCAGAGTGAGGATAAAAACATTTGCACAATGGGGCCATATACAAACAGAGCAAATGTTTCTAAAAACCTTGGGACGCCCTTAAATTTGCAGGAAAATCTTGCTAGAAAAAAGATGAAGCACAAAAGTTTTAAAAAGCGAAGATCTCAGAAGATTAACTCATACGATCTTGGCAACCATTTTGGATTGCCTAGGCAACGAAAGGCAACATCAGCTGCCATAGTTCCATTTTGAAACTCAAGGTGAGCAGGCTGGAAGAGAAGGAATGGGCAGGCAATTTTGCTGCTTGACAATTCTCCTAACTTTGTAAACCTAGGCCTGCTCTATGAGAGTACATGGAAAGTGTAAATGATGGGTGGGTTGCATTAAGCTTGATGCTATAGCATAGTGATTAAGTGTTTGGAGTGCAATTCAGCACTCTGCTGGTTTGAATCCCACTACTGCTGTGAGCTCAGCAGGTGGCCTTGGACAAGCCACTCCTCTCAGCCCAGCTCCCCAGCTGTATTGTGGAGATAATGATAACGCTGACTTTCTCCACTGCTCTGAGTGAGGCACTAATTTGTCTAGAAGAGTGTTATATAAGTGCAGTTGTTTTGGTTGTTGTTATAAATCACTTGTTCCGGATTTAGACAAATCTCAAAGTATCAGCAATCGAACAAGCAACCCCCCAGTGTGGATCATTTAAGAAGTCCCATGTCTTTCGTCCTTATGTTATTTCCGTGTTACTTAATATCAGGCCCTCCCGTTCAGCTCTGCATAGATTTTTAACAAGTGCTTATCCTTTGCCTTGAATTAATAAAAACAAAATAATCAAAGCCACATTTTAAAAGTGGCCTCAAGCTGCTCATGCAGAAAGAAAACACTGATGGGCAGGAATGAAGAGCCATTTCAGGAAAAGCCTGGCTAGTAATCAATTTCTGAAAAGTTTAGTGCTTTCTAAAAAAAAGACCTCTAAGCTCTGGGAAACTTTTTTCCCAAATAAAGCTAGCGAGAAGGCCCACTTGAGGATCAAAAAACCCAATTCCTCCCCATCTCCCCACTTAATTCTTCTACCCTTAAGTATCTGGCATTCCCTTTTGCCAATAAGCAAGAAAAGCATAGCAATCATCACCCAAAATTTAAAGGAGATGCTAAAGATGTACTTGTGGAAAGAGCTATATTTATCCTGGAGGAACATTGCAGTGAAAAACACCCACAGGCATTCTGTTAGATCTTGAGAGGCCAGAGATGCAGTCCCTGGCTGCAGATACAGATTACAGGGAGCAATTCTGAAGTTGGGCTTTGAGGCCTGGCAGGAATTCCATTCCAATACCAGGAGCCAGTCTGGAAAAATGCAACACAATAATAAAAAGAGTGCTTTGGAGAAAATGCAGAGTGCTTCCGCCACCAATTAAACGCAACAGTCCATATATTTGGGGTTATATGTCCCGTCTACTGAATCTTAATCCCAGAACATATATTCATGACAGGGTTCAGCCTAGGAGCATTATGAAGTGATTATCAAGAAGAGAGTGCCCCCAAGTATGTGCAGAAAACCTTTCTGCTCACCAATAAGTACTTAGAATCCAATACCCACATACTGGGGTAAATTAGAGAGCTTCCTTGCCAGAAAAATTCTTGTAGGATTTATTCTGCTTTGGGAATAACCAGGGCTCATTTTGAGGGGGAACACGCAGGAACGCAGTTCCAGCAGTTCCCCAAAGAGGTCACATGTCAGGTGGCCCCGCCCACCTGACTCTTGGTCATTTTGGACCCGTTTCAGCCTGGATTGGGGCCGAAACGGCCTAGATTGGGTCTCTGATGGGTGGTGGATCACTCTCCCACTCAGCCGTGGCCCCATCCTGACCATTTTGGGCCCCTTTCGGCCATTTTCAGCCCCTTTTTTGCCATTTTGGGTCCAATTTCGGCCCTGAATGGCTAGGATTAGGTTCAAAACAGCCAGGATAGGTGGTGTCAGGGGGTGTGGCATATGCAAATCAGCTATGCTAATGACACTTCCAGTGATGGCAAGGGTCATGACATATGCTAATGAGCTATGCTAATGAGTTCCTCCAGCTTTTTTTCTATGAAATGACCCCTGGGAATAAGCAAGGTTCATTCTTTAAATATGTAAAATAAACAGTAAGTCAAAAAGACCTTTGTATCCAATGAGTTCCAAGATCTTAGAGCAGGACTTCCAGACAAGAGAGTGTAGTCTCTGAGTTTTGTCTCAGAAAAGCTCTTTCTATAAATCCAGCACCCTTTGGTGTCACCCCAGCCTCAACATGATCGCTGCCTTCACAAGATTTGCTTAGAACATGGTCTGCTGTTTCCGTATCTACAATAAGTACACCTTTATAATATACCAAAGCCCAAGAGTTCTCAAGTTTTGCTAAAGGGGCAAACTAAACGTGACCATCCATTTTAAAATGTGGTGACTCACAGCATAAGAGCTCCTTCTGCCCTTTTTCAAGTGCCAAAACAGCAGTGGCATGGGGGTACACACCCTGCAGCTGTTTTGACACTTTAAAAGGGGTGAGAGAGCTTCTTGCATGCCACAAGCACAATCAGGATCAGGCCCTCACAGCATTTTATTTATTTATGTCATTTATAGTCCGCCTTTCTCACTGAGACTCAAGGTGGATTACACAGTATGACATTAGTACAATCAGTATCCAGTACGTTTCAATACAGTATCAAGGACATTTCCACAGAGTAAATAGATACAAGTTTAAAAGACAGCATCAGCAAGAATCCAGTACAGAATAGAAAAAAATACTGAAATAGAACATAATTCTAGGACTGACATTAGACAACATGGAGCACAGCTGGTACATAGAAGTACATATTTAAAGCAACAGATAATATGCAAGGCAATATAGTGATGAAGTCTATGGTCCCTAACTCATTAGCGAAGCATCTGAGACCCCATCCCTACAATACAGACCTCCCATTTTAAATGGAGATGACACCCTACTGGTAGCCGTGAGGACACCACCACGTTTAGTTTGGCCCAAAGGCTCTTCTGTGTCTGTAGTATGCCAAATTAATTTATATATGCTAATAGCCTGTCATTCACCAAATTAAAAGCTGTGATGGTAGGGATTTTGTTGTTGTTGTTGTTGTTAACTATAGAAAATAATTGCCTGATAATATGCTATTGCACTTCAAACTTATTCCTCAGCATCCACAGAGTGTGAAATGAAGGCTATGCACTGCATGATGTTTCAGGCTACATTATAGGGGGAACTTAACTCAGTCTATGGTTAAGCTAAAATATGCAAGAACCTAGTCTACTGTCTGCATTTGTATGTTACATATAACAAGGATTAATTTTTAGACTCAACTCCTTTACTTTGCTTGTGTCACAAGGGACATGAGAGGAGCTAGGCACACATGCAAACTCAGCAACAAGCTGAGTTTTTACTTACTTGTAGTTGACTTTGCCATCTGAATGCAGATTGTATTCATGCGTGTGGATTTATTAATTTATTAAAATATCTTTATCCATTTTCCAGCACAGATGTATATCAATGTATACTCGAGAGTAGGAAGGTGCATCAAGTCTCTATTGAAAAGAGTGCAGTCTAGAGATCCTGAGGAAGGGGGTAAATCAGGTGACAATGCTGGAAACTCGTACTAACAGCATTTTAATAAGGAATCTCCCGAAGGCAAAGAAATGGGGGCAATAATTTAGCAGGGAGAGGGGACCCAAAATCAAGGATGAACCTTAATAAATAGTGGCAGTTGAACTTGATGTGTCCTTGGCCGTTTCCACACTACTCACCTTCATCCGGAATGTTGCAGAACGTTGCGGAAAAAACGCGGAAGATAGTGTCTTCTCGTGTGAGTTCTGTGCGATGTCCGGATGAAGGTGAGTAGTGTGGAAACAGCTTCATTTATGGCCCACCTTTCTCTCTGGCCGAATCCACACTACCATCGTTCTCGCAGCAGTTTTTCACTTCCGCAGCGCCATTCCTTCATCTGTTCACATGCATCATCTCCGAAGCCGTCATTAATTCGGCATGGCGTCGCTACAGCCCATTGCACTTTCGCCGCGGGTTATCTTTTGACAAATAACTGCCCTCCGTTGAATTCCGAGCCTCTCTTGACCCGCCTCCCAATTAAGGAGTAATTCTCCGCCTTTGTCCCCACCCCTTTTTAAAAAAAATACAAGAGTACCGTGTCAATATGGCGACATCTCATCATATTAATCTCATTTTAAAAAAGCAGGCAGACCTCAAATATCAGAGGAACAATTTCATATGTTAATTCAATTTATATATTTGGGGGGGGCATCCACATGATACTGAAATCATGACTCATGTTACACCCCGACATGGACTGTGCCGACGAGTTAGGCACAGATGTCAATTTTCCAAAGACAAAATGAAGCTCTGCTGTGGGATGCTGCTGTAGGTGATCCTGACCGCTCACCCATTCCCGGATGATTTCAACCAGCATGCAGGCTGTGATGTTCCGAGTGCTCATCGTAAGTGTCTCGGGTGATTTTTTAAAATATATTATATAAATGGTGTCGTACCATTGAACCAGGATGCTTACTCGTCGATATAGCGTCAATTTGTCCTTTTATAAAAAAAAAAAACCGCGGGGCCGTTCGGGTTTTTCCCGCCCCTTTACCCATCTTTTTGAAAGGGGATGTGATCAACGGATTGTGCAGGAGAAGCGCTATTCAAAGGGTGATGTGGACAAACAAGCGAAGAACGCGCAATGACAGATGGAGCAATCATTGCACAAGAAAAGCGGGAGCTAAGGTAGTGTGGAATCGGCCTCTGAGACTCAAGGTGGATTACAATACAAAATATAAAAAGCCATTCAGTCAGATAGCAAAGGACTCTGATAAACAATGCAAATGAAAAACTGTCTAAGGTATGACATACCATAATGTCATGCCTTTTTCTAGTGCAGAACAAAACACTTTTTCTAGTTCAGAACAAAAACTTGCACATCATGTTTTGCTACGGTCCAAATGATAAGAAACAAATGATGAGCACCTTTAGAATAAAATTGGCAGGAACAGGAAAAACCACGCCCACCGCATCATTCCCATTCAATAGCCCCACTTTTAGAAATTATTATTTAAATTGAAAAGAGTGGCTGCCTGAATTCCAGGCTCAGTTTATTTGGTCTGCAAGCAGGGCCGGCTCTTCCGTAGAGGCAGTGCTGGCAGCTGCCTCAGGTGCTTCTTTCCAAAGGAGGCGCTGTGTGCCGGCCCTGGCCCCACCTCTGACAACACCTCAGCCCAACCCCGCACCAGCACAGCAGCGAACGACGGGCCCCACAGGCCGCACGGTGCAGAAGCAACCAGGCTGTGCCTGTTGATTCGTGCCGTGCTTTTGCACTCCCCAGCCCTCCCCAGCCAGCACCAGCATGGCAGCACTGCAGCCGCCAATCCCCTCCCTGGCCCTCCACGTGGTGTCTGTGTACACACCGGAGCCCCACCCTGCCATGCTCTCACTGGCGCACAGGAGGCCGTGTGTCCTGGTGCATGCACGGCGGAGGCTTGCAGCCGCAGCCCTGCTCCAAGCAGAAGTGCGCGCTGGCCTCTTGTGCTGAGCAGCAGCATAAGGCGCCATGGTCGGGCAGGGAAAGGCTGCAGGTGAACTGGAGCTGCAAGAGATGCAACCTGCCCGCATTGTGGGTCCTGGCGTGGGGATCAGGTACAGCACAGTGTGCGCGTATTTAGAAATCTTATTATCTGTCTGTTTTGCAGCCCAGGGTTGAACTAGCAGAATGATTCTGCTCCTGATGTAACAAACAGCTTGTAAAGCATTCTGGAAACTCCCATTCACATTCAGTGTACCGGTGGAACAATGCAAGAAGAATGGGATTTCCATCCTTCCTTCATATTTTCCGTTGCATTCCCGCTGTACAAAAGGATGAATGTGCTAAAAAACAAATTTCAGCCATGTAGAATGACACCTTAATGTCACCCTGGATAGATGCAGAGGAGTTAGCCATGTTAGTCTGTAGTAGCAAAATCAAAAAGAGTCCAGTAGCACCTCTCTTGGTGATTCACAGCAAAAGAAGAATCCAGGCAAAGTAAATTTCCAAGAACAGTTTTAAGAAAACACACACACATTGCTGACATCCTCCTCCTCCAGTTCTAATCTCCTGACATCCCCATTTTCATCCTGCCAGGGGAAAAAAGGCATGCAATTGGAAGGTGTGTGTGTGTTTAATACAGGGTTTCCACTTCTATGTTGTGTTTGGGCAACCTTCTCTATTTATAGTGTTTAAGTCATGGTGGGTGACAAGATGCTGCTCCCCCAGTTTGCTCAAAGGAGAGACAGGCAGATCTTTTAAAACCTGGACTTTCCTAAAGCTTTGGTTGCCAACAGCCAGGAGGCAGTAGCAGAGTATAAATTAGTGCTGTCCCTGCCAAACCATTCTGTTCCTTGTGCCATTTATGCTTCTGCAAATTCCTGCCACCGTCCAAGAGATCAAAGTGCTTGGACAGACCACTGTCAGTTCATATTCAACCTTTCTCACTTGGCCTCACCTTCCTCACAGGGTTGTTGTTGGGAGGATAAAAATCTAAAATGAGGAAGAGAGAACCTTGCATGCCATTCTGAGTTCCTTGGAGGAAGAACAGGCTGGCATGGTGCTAGGAAGTAGGCCTAAGCAATCCAAACATTTCAGACTGTCCGTCAGCCTTGGGGGCTGTTGCATAGCCCTGCTCCCTTCTGGGCTTGATGAGAGTTCGAAGGCCCCAGCCAGCCTCTGACCCATCCTTGCAGTCCCTGATCAGGGCTACTGAGAGGAGGAGACTAGAGGTGGTTTTTTGGTTTTGCTGTAAGCTGTTTGGCAAAAGAACTGGAGCAATATCATCTCTACAAGAAGCAAGTTCAAAAGAGTGGAAGAACATGGGAAGAGTTCTGTCTTTACATGAGATGAGTAATGCCCATTTAGAAACCTAAAAGACCAAGGATTACCTTGTGCGCTGTAGGTGTGATGTGGGTTTTCAACAAGTTTTAAAAAATGCGACTGACATTGCAAAGGAGCTAGAAATAATACCAGAATTTGAGACAGAAGTTAGGAAAAAAAGAGAACGAAACGGCAGTTTGGGTATGAGGCCCTAGACGAGACACCACAAGATCCAAAGGAGAAATTTAAAGTAGATTTCTATTATGCTGTCTTAGACATAGCCATACAGTCTGTTGAAGAGAGATTCCAACAGCTACAAGAATTTAATTCCCTATTTGGCTTCCTGTATGATATATTACAGTATCAACCAAAAAAACTACTGAAGATTTAAGGCCTGCAAGAATTTGGAAACATCATTGACAGACAATGGAAACAAAGATATTGATGCTGACGACCTGTGTGATGAACTTGGAGCAATCGCCCGAAGACTTCCAGGGTATATGACACCAAAAGAACTACTTCTCTTCCTACTGAAACAACAAACCCTGAATAGCTTTCCTAATGTTTCTGTTGCTCTGAGGATCCTTCTTACACTTCCAGTGTCAGTGGCAAGCGGTGAACGCAAAACTCGAACTTATAAAGACATATCTGCGACTGCGCTCCACAATGCTGCAAGAGAGGCTAGTTGGTTTGGCAACTATCTCAATTGAACACACTGAAGCATCAGCACTTGACCTGAAGGAATTGGTGAGAACATTTGCAAGAGAAAAGGCATGCAAAGTAAGATTTTGACATACCTGAAATGAAAACATGCAAAAGACAAAATTTTGACATCACAGTTCTCAGCTTTATTCAAAGTTATTTGTGATTTGTTTTCCGTTTCCTGTTTGAGAAAGAAAAACTATTTATTCTCACACTTGTTTAAAAATTTAAATTTAGGAATAAAAATTAAATTAAAAATGTTAAAAGTTTCAAATTTTGTGATTTTCATTTTCCCTACATTTTTTCTGTTTTTTAAAATTGATTAGCGGGGGGGGGGGGCAAGTAGGTATCTCGCCTCAGGCGCCAGAAACCCCGGCACCGGCCCTGTCTGCAAGTATTCCTAACAAATAATTTTAAAACTAAGACAGTTTTATCATCCCTTTATACACTTATCACATCACAATGCCAAGTGGTTACAGAATCAAAAAGAGTCCAGTAGCACCTTTAAGACTAACCGATTTTATTGTAGCATAAGCTTTCGAGAATCAAGTCTGTATCAGGCATCTGACGAAGAGAACTGTGATTCTCGAAAGCTTATGCTACAATAAAATTGGTTAGTCTTAAAGGTGCTACTGGACTCTTTTTGATTTTGCTACCACAGACTAACACGGCTAACTCCTCTGCGTCTATGAAGTGGTTACAGAGTATCCCAGGCAGCTGCTTTCCTTCCTGCTCAACCTGATGCTTTAGCTCTTGTCTTTATTTTATTTTCCCTGCTCTTGTCAAATAAAGAGCAGAGGCCATTGCTCTCCTTCTTTTCAGTGGACCTTTTTTAATTATCTCCCACTTCCTGCTTAGGTGGAAGCCAGCGGTGCAAGCAATTAATTCCAAAGAGCTTTAACTGGTGCTTAAACAGCCCCTGCTGTCTTGATTGAAATACATCTTCCCCCCAGCCCTTACATGGGACCCCTCCTCTTCCCTCACAGATACTCCTTTCTTTTTCACAATGGTTCCGTGGCTTCCTCCTCTCCAGAAATCATTAGTCCATCTCATTTAAAAAGCAGTAGCCAGGGTGTGGGAGGAAAGGATATGGGGAAAGAAAATGAAGCTGAACAGAAGTTAAGCTCAGCTAGAGCTCCCCTGTATACTACTGACCCTATTTTTAAATGCCAGAGTACAGCACGTGAAGTCATTGTAAAGGACAAATTACTCTACACATTACTCTACACATGCACAGAGTGTTTTTTCTCCACATCTCATCTTTACTTAGTGGTCTTGAGCCCACAGTACAAGAGGCATTTTTCAGTACAAAGCTTGCATAATAAAATCACAGTAAAACCCAGAGGTAAAAGTATATCATATAAACAAAAATAACCAACAAATCAACCATCAAAGACAACACTAAAGAAATGCCAGCGGAAGCCAAGTTTATATCAATTGCCCTTTCCATTGAAGCTCAAATACTTTGTGGGGAATAGATCAAGATGGGTTAGTCTGTCTGTAGCAACAGAAAAGAGCAAGAGTCCAGTTAGCACCTATAAGACTAACAAAATTTGTGGCAGGGTATGTGCTTTCATGAATCATAGATCACTTCTTCAGAAGCTCACACCCTACCACAAATTTTGTCTTATAGGTGCTAACTGGACTCTTGCTCTTTTCTACTTTATGGGGAATGCATTCATTTATTTGTGTGTAAATTGTGGCCCAGGCATAGTAAAGGAACTGCGTTTAAAAACTATTTCTGGTTACCTATAACTTACAAATGCAGACAATGAACTAGGGTACTTGCCCATCTTAGCTTAACCATGGACTGAGTTAACGATGCAGTCTGAAACACCGTGCAATGCCTTCATTTCTCATGCTGTGGACGCTGAGGAATAGCCTGAAGTGCAACAGCATTTTATCAAGCAGTTATCTCCTTCAGTTATCAACAAAAAAAATCCCCACCATGTAGGCTTTTAATTTGGTAGATAATAAATAGGCTATGGTTGCATAAATTATTAAGGCATAATGTGCTACCTATCTAAAGACCTGCTTGAGGCAGCTCACATAGTAAAAACAATACAATAAAATAGGAAAAACAAAAAATGCATACAATTATCAGTATTAAAACAAGGAAACAGGAAACGTAAAAAATACATTCTACAGCCTGATATCTATAAAACAGTATGCAGGCTAGAAGCAGACCATAAAAACAACTTAAAGAGATGAAACCCCTCCATTAAAAGCCTGTATAAAATTAATACTTTGTCCTGGGACTTAAGTAAGGTAGGTTCCAGATATCCTTAGTGGGGACAGTATTATTTAGGGCTTTTTCAGTTGTGGCACCCCACCTCTCTCTAGCGGCCCACCCACCTCACAGTAGGCAGAGGATCCAGACAGCAGAGCTTGGGAAGAGGACCTTAACTGGCAGGCTGACAACACAGGAGGAAGGGCCGTCCTTAGACCTGTTCCCAGTCCTATTCGAAGTCTTTTAGGGCTTTCAAGAGAAGTTCTTTAAATTGTGCTTAGAAACAAATGGCAGCCTGCGCGGATTGTTCAGCACAGGGAGAACTGAATCCCTGCATCCAGCCCCCAACAACCGCGTGGCTGTGGCATTGGTCAGATCATCTGAAGTTTCTGAACAGTTCTCAAAGGCAGAACAGGAAATTCCTGCTGCCTTTCTAAAACCAAGAGGGAAGGTGCCAGACGTGACTCATGGGGACAGGTTTCCCCCAATCTAGTACTTTTACCAAAAAGGTACTATCATACGTTGTCACCCATCAAATCTCTGGTGCACAAAGCAACGTACTTTGTTTTTTATTTACAGTTTTGATGGATCTACTTATTGCAAAAAGTTACTGGAGATTTTAGGGTCGGAGCTTGAGGAAGGACCTCAGCAAGGTATAACAAGTTTACCTACAAAGCAGTCATTTTCTCCAGGAGTTGATCTCTGCAGTCTGAAGATCTGGTGTAATTCCAGGAGATTTCCAGGACCCACCTGGAGTTTGTCAACCTATCTATAGACTCTTCTCCAAGAGTTCAGAGTGGCATAAATGGCTCTCCTGTTCTCCATTTCCTCTTCACAACAATACTTTGAGGTAGGTTAGCCTAAGAGATGGCAACTAACTGGAAGACATGCACTGAGCATCAGTAGAGAGGTTGCCAAACTCCAGGTGAGCCTGGGAGTTCTCCCAGCATTATAACTGATCTCCAGACCATATGGATCAGTTTCCCTGGGGGAAATGGTTGCTTGGAGGGTGGACTTTATGGGATCACATCCTTGCTGAGCTCCTTCCACTCCCTAAACCCCACCTTTTCCAGGCTCAACCCCCCCAAACTCTAGGAATTTCTCAACCCAGAGTTGGCAACCCTACCTAGTAAGCATCACAACCCATGTCACTTCAGCTCAAAACTCGTTTCACTGTTCTACTGTTTGCAATTACTTCTGTATCTAGGGAAAACCCTCAAAGTCAGCTATGAATCTCTTAAACACTTAAAGGGTATGCACAGCAAGGTAAAATATGAAGAGCAGGCAGAAGCCCGAAGTGAACCCAAAAGAAAAGTGTTAGTACAGCCTTTCTTAATAAGCAGCATATAACCTTCAAGCTGAGAGAGAAAGCCAGCATGCTTCTGCATGTAAGATACTGAAAAGCTAAAGGGAAAAAAAAATCTTACTTTAGGCCCCAAAAGCACTGAATGAAAATTAAAGGAAAAGCAAAGAAATGCCACCCACAACAAGCAAGACGTGCAAAAGCCTGGAAATTGCAATGTGAGGACAAAGAGAAGTGGGCAAGACAAAAGGTGCCATGTACTCAGGGTGGAATGGAAAATAAAACCTTTCCCTGGGTAGAGAGAGGGAGCAAAATGGGGTTTTTTCCCCCTCCCTCTCCCAACCCAAAGAAAGCAAAGCTGGATGCATCAAGAGAGCAGGCAGCTGCTGCAGAAATGAAAGAAAAGGAACAGTTTCCTAAACTACATAAAATCAGCCACGGCAAAGAGGACACGTTTCAGTGGGACAGGTCAGCCAGCCCTAAAAAAAGTAAGAGGATAACAACAACAGCAGGAATAGTAAGGGACCTAGTGCCAAAATCAACAGCGAAAACTCCAGACTAAAATTACCTTTACTGGTCCCTCCAATATTTCCCGGAGGAAAAGAGGAGCACGCTCGTATGCTCTATTACCAAAGACCCTATCAATCCCTCCGCTACTTCCAAAGGTTGTACTTCTCCTACTCTGTGAAACTGGTTTACTTTGCAGTAGCACAGTCCTATATCAATTTAAAAGGCAAGAAGAAGATTTTATTTATTCATATATATTTATTTTATTAAAGAGCTTTTATGATGGGGTTTGATGGGGTTCAATTGACCCTGGCTGATTCAGTTAAGAGCCTAAGGGTTATACAAGATCCAGCACTGCTGCTAGAGAAGCAAGTAAATGCTGTTGCTAAAAAGGCCTTCTCACAACTCAAAACTAGCCTGGTAGAAGGCCCCTTACCTTGACACAGCTGAGGTGGCCACTTGGATTCATGGCACAGTAGCATCAAGACTAGACTACTGTAAGGCACTCTGCAGAGGTCTCCCCTCAAAGGTGACTCGGAGACTCCAGCTGGTACAGAACACTGCAGCTCATTTACTCTCGAGCATGCATATCACTCATATTCTGCAGTCACTCCACTGGCTTCCCATCAGTTACCAGGCTCAATTCAAGGTCAGGACTATCACATTCAAAGCCCTTCATATCTGTACAACCGCCTCTCCCCCTGTGTTCTGCCACAGCGGCTTCACTCATCTGGACAGGGCCTTCTGCAGATACCACTCTGAAGTTGGGCGAAATCAACAGCTGCCTGCACACAGGCTTCCTCTGTGGTAGCTCCCACCTTGTGGAATGGCCTGCCTGATGAGGTTTGGAGAGCTCCCACTCTCCAAGCCTTCTACAAACTATGCAGAACTGAATTATTCAAGAGAGCCTTTCAAAAACAAAATCCAGCTGCTGGAGGCTGGAGGCTGCTGAATTGGAATTCATATGCAAATTTGACTGTGTCAAGCTGGGACTGAATAGAGACTATGAATGGTTATCACATTACCACAGGTAACAGATTCTCTTTACAGAGGCGTGATCTGGGGGAGCCCAGTGACGCCTGGTGTGGGCTTTCGGGGACCACAGTTCTCTTTGTCAGATGCAACTGGCAGGAAGAGCTGTGGTTACCGAAGGCTTATACTACATAGGAATTGGATACCTTCACTGCTACAAACTGACTGCACACCAAAAGGAGATGTTTACATTTCCAAGCAAAGGAATGTTTTGATTGCCTCTATGCTAATTGCATTCTGTCTTCTTGTGATTTATGCCCCCTTCCTTCTCTCTCTTTCCCCCTCCTCTTCTGTATCTGCCCAGTTTTGATCAGGCATCTGATGAAGAGAACTTGATTCTCGAAAGCTTATGCTTATAATAAAATTGGTTAGTCTTAAAGGTGCTACTGGACTCTTTTTGATTTTGCTACTACAGACTAACACGGCTAACTCCTCTGGTTCTATTGCAATAGTAATAGTAATAATAGTAATGGGCCATTTCCACACAGCTTACCTTCTTCCAGAAAACAGCGTCTTCTCGCGCGATTTCATGCTCTTAACCACTACCCCAAACTGGCTCTCAGTTTGGTTGCCAGTCCCCCGCTCCCACTCTCCAGCCCTGACCCCATTTACCTGGCCAGCAGGGGAAAAGGCAGGGGAACCCACCTCCTGGGGCACACTCCTGGGTGGCGTGACACATTCTTGGGCGCTGCAGTGGGCCGATTTCAGCACAAAATTGCACCTTCCCAGCACTGCTCTCACGGTCCGCAGCGGGCCGATTTCGGCCCCAAAATTGGCCCACTGTGGAGTGCAGAAGCACTCTAGGGCCCATCGTGCTGCCCTGGGAGCGCTCCCACACTTTGCAACACGCCAATTTTGGCCCCAAACAGGCAAAAAATGGCCTGCTGCAGAGTGCGGGAGCACTCCCAGGGGTAGCACGTGGCCTGTGCAATGACGTCACTTCCAGGAAGTGATGTCCTTTCCTATAAGTGATGTGATCGCGTAGCCCCAGGAGTGGGTGCACGTTTTGCACACGCCCAAGGGCATCTGTGCAATGAGTGCCAGGTCTCCCACCTCCCGCCTGGAAGGTAAGGGTACCTGGCAACCCTGCCTTCTACCCAGATTATAGGGCTATGTCATAAGAAGTAGCTCAGTGAGATGCGTTAGTAGAGGCAAAGACTATACACTACTCTGTTGGGCACTGTCTGCTGACTGATGTAGACATGCACATTGCTAAACTTGCCATGTAAATTAGTTAATCTTGGTTTCAGAAAGATTGTTTGGCTTTATGCTTTTCTCAAACTTTTCTGCTTCTATACCTCTTTCACTGAATGTCCAAACTGCTATTCATTGTTTGTATTTTGCTCAGTGAATGTCCTAGCTGTTGATTATACCGTTTTTTTCACTTGCACTGCGTAATCCGCCTTGAATCTCAGTGAAAAAGGTGGAATATAAATAAATAATAATAATCCTGCCTTTCTCCCAAAAGAGATGCGATAGCTTACCAAAGGCAAGAATCAGATCACAATATGATACATAAAACTCAAAAATAGCACATAAACACATATCGCACAATCAAGATCAGCTATCTCATCAACTATCCTGCAAAATCTGTGAACACAGATTAGCCCTCAAGCCCCTTCCAAAGTTCTACTTTGTAGAGTTTTCTAAAAGTCAGAGGACTGGGAACTTGTGTTATGTGATCTGGTGGAGTGTTCCAGCCCACCCCAAAAAGGCTCAGGTTAGGCAGTGGCAGACTGAACCACCCCCCCAAGGGAAGGGTATGTTTTTCTAGTATAATTGCCCACTAATATGATCAACAGTTCAAAATAGACCTCAGCTGCTGCAGGGTGTGCACTGCCTGATGCCTCAAACCTAAAGCATATGTGATTCTGGGAGTCCTCGAACAAGCTTACAAGCATTTTTTTTTAAAATTTATAGAGCAGGTGTGACAGGACTCAGTATAGATCATAACTGTGGCACAGGGGAGAAGGGGTTAAGACTGCACCTCCTGCGCTTTTTTTCTGAGCTGGTATGTTCACACAGGGCTGCTATTTCTTCCATAGGGGTAAAGATACATGTCTGGAACCTGATTGTGCACCCCAGTGGCAAACGGCAGCTCCTCCGTGGAGCTGTTTTAGGTAGGGAGAATGGCACAAGATGAAAGGCTTTTTAAAAAGCCCTCTGGCCTGTGTGGCCATGGTCCAGACCCAAATTGGGGTCCTATGGGCCTGCTTTTAAAAAGGAAAATCATTTGGGAACTCCTTTCCAAAACTCCCAGCATCAAATCTGTTTTGGTCCTTACTGCTCAAACACGTATGTTTACCTGTATTTATACGACAGAGACAGGAAGCATCGCTCACTCAGAGATTTGACTTTGGTTTCAAACAGAACGTGGCTAATTGATGAAGGTGATGGGTCAAGATTTTGCTTCCCTCATCCACAGAAACATAGAGGGGGAAGAGAACCCAAAGGTCATCTTGTTCAATCCCCTGCACAATGCAGGAAATTCACAGGTATCTCCCCCTCTCACTCCCCGCCCCCATGACCCCTGCTGTATACCCAGAGGAAGGTAAAAAAAAAAACCCTCCAGGATCCCTGGCCAATCTGTCCTGGGAGAAAAATTCATCCTGACCCCAAAGTGGTGACTGGCATTTCCATGGGCATATAAGAAAACGCCACAAAAGCCTAGCACTGGTTCATCATTTCCTGTAAAACTAGCCCCACACTGCCTTAATTTCCATATGAACACACATGGATCCCCTCACAAGGCCTTAGTCAGCGTGCTCAAGGTTGCACCGCGTGTCCCATAATTTTACTAATCTTTCTGAGAAGGCACTTTTATCATTTTCCCAATGCAAAAGGTGAAGTACTCCTTTTTCCTTTGAAACTACACCTTTCCAATAATGTCAGAAGATAAACTTTATGCTCAGAAGCAGGACTTCCAAAAGCCACCATGCCCCCTCCATAAAGATTCCCTCTGCAGCCCGTTCACACCACTCATACCCAACCAAAGATGCGTGTGAAAACATGGCACATGACTCGCCCACTTCACAGGCCCCCAGGGTGACAGCCCCCCCCGTAATTCTGCTCCTCTCTAGTCCATCTCCTGCTGGCAGCCCTGCTCAAAAGCTCACTGAAGCATAAGAATCTTGTTAATCATGAACCGTGTCAGTGCCCAGAAACAATCCAGCTCTTTCGGAGGTCTACAAACAGTGAATAAAATCCCCCTTTTCCTGTTTGCATTTCAAGCATTGATCATCACTGTCTCCACAGATCCGGATTGAAGAGAAGGGATTAGATACCATGATGTCATCATTTTATAAATTCCCATCATTTTAAAATTGAGTTGGGTTTCCTACACGGGCAGCACGGGCAAGTCGGCATCCATGGTCCAGGAGCAAAGCTTTCCAATGCCAGTCACGCGGTGCCTCTGCTGGGTGACTTTTTTAACCCTTTTAATTGGGTCTCAAGGTATAGGATAGATACAGCTGAGCATCTGGACCTTGTAACCCTGCACTGGGAGGGGAAAGGGATAGACCTTTTTTGTGTTCTACCCTCTGTGGGAACTTGTTTGCTGCTGACTCCTAAAGCCACACCCACCCAGCTGTTGCTGCCGCTGGCAGCCGTTGCAAACCGCTGAGATTACAATCTGGCTGGAAGAGGGGTGGGGGGAAGCATTAATCCTCTTGATCTCTCTTAACAGGTGCTCCATAGCGGCACCATTAGCAATGGAGAAAGGATCATTTCTTTCTACTGGGCTGCTCTATTCTCCCCACCCCTCCGCTCAGTCCTACTCACACCAGTAACTGCTTGGTTTGTTGTGTGGGTCAGTGCCAGGTTAAATCCACTTCAAAGAACATCTCATCCAGAGCATCTGAACAGAAAACATCTGGGAATTGGCATAGGAGGGGGAAGGGTCAGGGACCAGTGCAGGTAATTAGATCTCAGCCCTGGAACCTGTTTTCGATGGAGGCATACCAAACAGAAGTGCCTCTTGCAAGAAAATAAGGAGAGCCCAGCTAGGTTGGGCCAAAGGTCCAGCTGCTGCAGCACTGTCTTTCCAAAAGAGGCTAGCCACATGCCTCTGCACAGCCCACAAGCAAGGATCAAAGTGATAACCCCCTCCTGTTGTTTGCCCCCAACATCTGGTACCCTGCCTCTGAACAGGGATGTCCCGCTTATTTTAGCATGGCTAGGAGGGGCTAACAGAACTAACCTGCATGAAGGGACAACCCCATCCACTCTATTCCTCACCCCCACCACCAAGGTTGGGGAAGGGAGTCAATGCTGTTTATAGCCAGCTTCACTAAATGACAGGCTTTGCAAGAGGAAACTAGCCCAAGCCTGGCCAGCCCAAGCTTCCCCTTTGACCCATAGGGAATTTTTCTGCCAGAATGAAACTTCCTACCTGCTTTTGTGATTGTGAGCAAAACACGGGGCTTTCTCTCATTATCAATGACCTTATCGGGCTCGTTCAGGGGCTCTTCCTGAGACAGGCAGGCCCTCTGGAACAACAAGCAGGCAGGGGATTTTTCTGACAAGCAGGATGGAAGCCGGAAGGGACTGAGGGTTTGACAGCAGGGTGCTGTCTCTCCTGATGGCTTGCTGTTCTCCTCCCCCATTTTAAAAGGCTAGATGATGTGCAGTCTATCACAGCAGGGGATGAAAACTCAGCATCCAAAGGCAGACAGAAAAGCTAATACAGCAGCTGGAATCTTCAAGGTACTGGGGATTCACTGGTTACTGTAGTAGAAGTCATGCTTAGAAGCATTGCCTCCCTGCAGTACTACGGAGGACTCACAGTTCTGTGGCCTTCTGCATTCAATGGCATCTACAGATAGCAAGGTTGGGGAAAGAACCTTTGTTTGAAATTTTAAAAAGCCACGGGTTCAGAAGTGGAGCACAACCTTTGCATATAGATGGACCCAGCTTCAATCTAAATGATCTCAAGTAGCAGGTGCTTAGTAAAGCTCTTCTCTGACCGAGACCCCAGAGAGCTACTTCCAGGCAGAACATACCAAACTGATCTGGTCTGACCCTCCTGAAAAGCAACTTCAAATGCTCATGGAAATGCTTTAATATAGTGGTACTTAAAAGTGGCTGCTGTAATAAGAAATTCATTCTTTGCTGATGTACAGCCCAGACCCCAGGCAATGGCTATGCAGGAGCTGCAAACATCAGGTGATGAGCTCAGCACAAATCTCTTAAATGTTATGGCAGCAACATGCATAAGAGCTCTTCAGAGGTTCTGTGTGCAAACTGTACCACACATGAAGCTGAATCACGCCATCGGTTCATCAAGCTGAGTATTCTCTTTTAAGATGGGCAGAGGGTCTCTAGGGGCTCAGGCAGAGGTCTTTCACATCACCTACTACCTCATCCTTTTTCACTGGAGGTGCTGGGGAATTGAACCTGGGACCTTCTGCACGCCAAGCAGAGGCTCTTCCACTGGGCCACAGCCCCTTCCCTTTGAAAAAGGGAACTGGATTTAAAAAGGGCTTCTCTCTACTTTGCTTTGACACTTGACAGTGTCATTTCTTTAAGACCACCCACTGATCTCAGCTCTCCATCACCTACATCTGATTTTGGAAGAAGGAAGAGCTTAAAAAGCTTCTGCTTTCTTCAGATGACATTTTCATAGTGCCGGGGTAGGTAAAGAGAAACCAAAAGGTGTCCTGATCCATTCCCCTTGTAATGCCACCATTCGATTAGTGACCAATTAACCGATTCTCGTAGGGTGCACTTATTTAACTGCATGCAAGTATCTCCATGCACTTACCTGCAGAATGTAGGGAAGGGCTGTGGCTCAATGGGAAAGGCACATTTCTCTATATAAGAGTAATCAGAGTAGACCATACAGGCCTAGGCAGACCAATAAGATATGATTTAGGGCAAGATAGTTTCACATGTTGATTGGTGCTGGGTTAGAGTTGGGGGAGGTGGCAGAGTACATTTAGAAGGGCTTGGGCCTGTCAGCTTCAGTGCCCCCCTCTTTGCTAGCTAAATGCTAGAGCTAAGGTCTGTGGGTATTTAATTGCTTAACTTGTAGTCGGTGATTTCACAGGCACTACCCAACAGATGCCAGTGTCCAATATTTCACACAGCAGCACTCCAAACTGCAAAGCCTCTGAAAAAGAAGTTATTTCCTTGATGGAAACCATCTGGATTGCATACAAGAAACAAACAAATAGCAACTGAAAGGCCCAAAAGCCAAGGTGGAAACAAACAATGGGCTTTCCCATCTTTATGGCATGGCTTGGCAAAGGCTGGATCCCAGACACCCATATTTAGCCACAACACTCCTTCCATTGCACCCTGTGGTGTCTAAGAAAAATGAAAAGTTGCCTTATACTGAATCAGATCATCCAAATAGCCCAGAGGTTCCTACTTAGACAGATGTCAACGGCTCTTCAAGATCTTTTGCAGCTTTTATAAACTGGAGATGCTGGACTTTGATGTTGGGATCTTTTACAAGCACGAACAGGAGCTCTACCACCTTTTAGCAGGAGATGCTAAATATTAAACCTGGGACTTCTGTGATGCCGTGAATGTGATATATCACTGAGCCATGGACCATCCTCAGGAGAAAATGTTGCTAAGGGACAAGCCCTGCTTCCTTCTCAAACCGGAGTGCTGTAAAACCCACAGCCTCACAGGCTTTAAACCTAGCAAAGGCATGAAGTCAAAAATACATTTTAAAATTATTATCCCTATATCATGTTCCTACATGGGACTCCCATTGGTCTCCCATCTAGATTATTTACAAGATCCTCTCATGCTTCAGTAATGCTGCATCATCTGGTGTTCACAGAGCGTTCCCTGAGTCCCTGGAAAAAGCACTTCTGCCCTTTGGCCTCCTCTATTTAACCCTTCTTGCATGAGACCTCTGCAGCATGGAATGCAATTCAGTTGAGATTTTTTTCTCCTTTTGTCCACCCAGTTATGCCTAGTGTTTAACAGACACATTCCAGAGGGGCAGCCATGTCAGTCTGTTGCAATGAAAACAACAAAGTCGTATAGCCCCTTATCTGCTGGCCTTTAAGGTGCCCACAAGGCTGTTTTTCTGATTAATAGACATTAGTCATTCTGTCTATTTGTGGCATTTCCCCTTCCATCTGCTCTTTTTCTTCTTTTGCTTAGCTGAAAACAGAGGAGAGGAAACCATTGTCACATGGTGAGCTGCTGCTCTCTGTACATATACCACACGAGTGTTTGGAAAGAAATGCCAGGCACTCCCCTGCACTTCTTGCATATGTTCCAATGGACCTATTGATCAGTAACATTTTCTATTTTCTGGTCACTTACTGTCCTATTTTTGTCCCTCTTATTGCCTCTTAAGGATTAACATTCTGTTAGTTAAGGATTGCTAGCATGGTCATTCTTCATCAACATTCAGCTTCTTCCCGAAGATGTCTAAACATTAAACCTCTGAATGTGGGTGAATCTGGTTTCCACAACACATCCGTGTAAATGCCTCTGCCCTCCAGTGCACGGCTTGCATTTCTGCAGCTGTCAGAATCTGTTTGGAACCATTTTTTCCCCTGGTATGTCTTTAACCTAAAGAAAAGGCATTTTGGCCTTTTAATCACTGGAACACAGGATATTGCAGGGTTAATGAATATAGCAGAAGGATTGTTAGGTGCATTTAACTGTGTAACGGTGGGAAGGAGTGGGGCTTACAGGGATCCTTGGAAACAAGAATACGAGTTTCATAAACCTGTTGCTATTTTCATCTCTGAAATGCTGTAAGCTTACGTTCCTGCCTGGAAAATATGGAGACAGAACTGAAATTCCTTGGATTAAATGGGAGGGAAAGAAGAAATCTCTTCACTGAGAGTACATTTGCTTGAAATCCATCAACTTCCCACTGGGCATTTCCTCTGATCGCTTTTGCCCTTAAATATATGACTAGTCTTAATTCTATAGCAAAGAAATAGCTCAGTTCTCCAGGAAGTGGTGGGTGTGAGTCAGCAAAGACTACTTCCGATGTACTGAGTCAGGATTGAGCTGGAACGTCTGCATCAGGATGCTTGAAAGTGACGCTGGAGAAAGGAAAAACCATCACAGCTCAACCGACTGTGAATGCAGCAGCTAACCTCTTTTTAGTACTAAACAAGCCACAAACTCGATTCACGAAGGCAAGAGGGACAGAAGGGCAGAACAATGTAATGGCTTCTGACCGGAGAGACTGACATCTCCACTCAGCCCTGAGGAACAACTGGGCAACTCTCTGAGTCTCAGCGCTGTGCCTCCACAACAGGAATTATGGTAACTGATTTTATAAGGTTGTAGCAAGGAGAAATAAAATGTGAACTGCAAGCTTTTTGGACAGAATGGAAATGAGTTGCCCAGGCTATGCTATAGTTCCTGTTTTTATTGCTTTATTTCAAATAATACAATGGCCCAACAGTATTGGACAACATAAACCACAGAATTGTTCCACCCTCGCCTTGAAGCCACAGCAGCCAGAAAGTTTGCCCCAGCCAGCATTACTCCAAAGGACTGGGACCTGCATACCTACAGGACCACCTCTCCCACTATGTCCCCCGCAAGGTCTTGCGTTCTGCAGACAAGCAACTTCTGGTGGTCCATGGCCCGAGGGACATTCGGCTGGTCTGGTAGAACGCTCTCCTATTGGAGAGCTGGGCCCTGTGGGACCTTTTACAGTTCCACAGGACCTGCAAGACAGGGATGTTCCTCCGGGCCTTTGACCCACTTTTTGTCCCCCCTTCTGACCACCAAACCTTCCTTTTCCAGCCACCCTGGAGTTACATCATGGTGGTGGCCATGGTTTATGGTGACCTTGCAGTAGCCTGATTTGTCTGGTAGCGTCTGAATTTTATGCTATTTAGATTAATGTGTTAATAATGTTTTTATTGTATTTTAACAGTATATTTTGTTGGAAGCCACCCTGAGTCCGCTTGCAGGAAGGGCAGGGTATAGGTTGAAAACAAACAAATAGATATCAGCTAGCAAAAAAGCTGGGGAAGTAGAAGTACCTGAAGCAATCATTGGTTGAATCCAGAGATCTCTCAAAGGGGCCACCAGCATGCACTCAAAGGAAAAGTATTTAACCTAGCCAGAAGAAAATCTCTTCAATAATTAGGGACATTCAGTCCATAAAAGTAATATGGTAAGGTAGAAGGAGGCACAATCCCCCAAAATAATGTAGAGCATGATCTATGAGCCCTAGCAAGGGCCAACTGATTATCTATCAAGATGTCCTTTCAGACTAAGGCCAATAGATATCAGAAACGCAGGGGGCAATTCCTGTTTTTAGAACAGGTACCTACCAGACAACATCTTACTATATAATTGAGTAAGCGTGTTTCAGACGACTCACTTTATACCCTGGTGCACCACCAGAGGGCATTGCTGCAGAGGAAAGCCCAGGTAACTCACCATATCACTCCAGAAAACATGTCACGATGGGAAGCCCAGGCAGTGAACAGGAGCGGAGCAGGTGGCAATGCCTTTCCCACAGTTTAACGCGCTGGCATTAGGTGCGAAGCAGGTGGCAATGCCCACCCACCCCCACCTTAACCCAGCTGCTATTCAGAGCGGAGCAGGTGGCAATGGCCACCCCCTTCAGCCAGCTGGTATTACGAGTGGAGCAGGTGGCAATGCACACCACCACCTTAACACAGCTGGAATTAGGAGCTGAGCAGGTGGTAATGCCTGCCGCCACCTTAAACCAGCTGGTATTAGGAGCGGAGCAGGTAGCAATGCCTGCCCCCTGCATTAACCCAGCTGATATTAGGAGCGGAGCAGGTGGCAATGCTCACCTCCCTTCAGCAAGCAGCTGTTAGGAGTGGAGCAGGTGGCAATGCCCGCCCCCTGAATTAACCCAGCTGATATTAGGAGCAGAGCAGGTGGCAATGCCCATTCTCTACCTTAATGCAGCTGGTATTAGGAGTGAAGCAAGTAGCAACACCCACCACCACCTTAACCCAGCTTGTGTTAGTACCAGAGCAGGTGGCAATGCCCGTCCCCTTCAGCCAGCTGGTATTTGGAGTGGACAAGGTACAAGAGAAGTGGACATCCACCCAGGGAAATTAAGAAAAATATTTCTATATATTGAGGCAAAAAGCTCAAAGGTTTATACAGTAGGTGTGCTCAACAATTTTCATAAATATCGCGCATTCATATGTACAAAACAGTCATAAGTCAAAATTCAACAGTCAAAGTCAAACTAGAGACTGCATGCCCTATTCCAAATCCTTTTAAGAACAGGGAAGGTGCTCCAGGTCCAAGGAGAGGAGAAGGTAAGTATAATTCAGTGAGAGTAATTGTAGCAGTTCTTATTCCTTTCTTGTAGGTGTCTTCCAAGATGTTACACTGAGAATCCAACACGGAGATAGCCCTAGCTGGGGCCGGCTAAACGGCAGATTTCGTCATAGAGACTTCCTCAGGGGCTTTGGAGGATCTCCTCGCTCAGTGCTTTCAGATGACGCGGATGCCTTCAATCACACGTCATTCTCTGGGTTCCAAGAAATGAAAGCCAGTATTAGGCTCCGTGGCTTGCTCTGCTGCTTTTCAAGATACCTGGGAAATGAGGAGAGAAGGTACCTGCTCTGGCTTCTTGGGAGCAGGAGAGTAGCAGGCATTAAGAGAAGGGTGACCTCAGGCAACCTCTGTTGAGCTGCCAAAGAATGGTTATCAAAGAAAGGGGTTTTTCTGCGCTGGCACCTCATCTGGGCAACTCCTTCCCCAGAGGTTGCCTGGTGCCTGCCTGTTTTTATGTGTCACATGAAAACTTTCCTTCCAGGCTTTTTTGTCAAATCCCACCACACCCCTCCTACACAATGGCTCTTCTGGCTTTAGATCTTGTTCTATTGCTTTCTCAATAACTTTTAAATGATTTTAAGGTTCCTTAGGGTCATGTCAGTAGCCAATTGTTTTAGTGTTGGTTATTTATAATGCGTAGTTCTATTACAAGTTGGATGCCTGATGTGCTGAGAGTATGGAGCAAAAAATGGCAGTGCTAGCAACTCATACTAACAATTTTAAGAAGGCAAAAATAGGGAGAGTGCTTTAGCAGGGAGAAAGTCCAGAAAACAGGGGCTGACTATAGTAAACAGAGACATTTGGAGTGCCTGAGTCCTTAATGGCAGGATTTGAATCCAGAGGCACCTTAGACACAACCAGATTTTCAGGGTGTAAGCTTTTGAGAGACAAAGCTCCCTTCTTCAGATACCAGAAGGCTCTGACTCTTGAAAGCTTATACCCTGAAAATCTTGTTGGTCTTTAAGGTGCCACTAGGCTCAAATCCTGCTCTTCTACTGCAGGCCAACGTGGTTCCTACTTAGGTCTTTACAGTTTATTTGACCCTTCAGATTCTAATATTCCATTGTTACTTTTTATCTTCAGCACTGACCATTTTATTTTGTTGTTTGCTTTAATACACTTTTGTTGTATGGAAGCTTTTCAGGTGGCGCACACATGAATACACAAAGCTGCCGTCTACTGAACGAGGCCAGATTGAATCAGTCTGGTAGCAGCTCTTCAGGGTCTTGGGGAGAGGTCTTTCCCATCACCTACCACTTGATCATTCTAACTGGAGGTGGTGGAGACTGCATCTCAAGCAGGTCCTCCCCAGCGACTGCTAGGTTTTCTACATAAATCACTAACATTTTATAGATCAGCTGTATTATAGTCTAAGGGGAAAGCTGCTGATTGGATTGTCCTGCTTGAAGTGATTCGGCCTTGCAACATTTGAAATCAGCACACAGTACATTTGAAGTGGCAAAACAGCATTTTGGAACTTCTTTTTCCAAAGGTGTCGCCTTTCTATTCCTGTCATCACAGCCCTTACTTGAAGGAACAGCTTGCGTTCTAAAATGGGAACTCTGTGCAATTGTTTTCTTTTTCATAAGTCACGGGAAGAACTTTGCTCCAAACTGCTCAGACAATTTTAAGTTGCTATTAGCAAAAAAAAGCCAAAAGGAAAGGGACACAACAACAAGGCAGTCATGTGAGCCCCCAGGGAAAGTTGTGGGGGGGGGGGTTGAGAATGGACTTAAAAGGCAAATTTGCTTACTGGGCCTTCTGTTTAGGATTATTACTTCTGCAAGGGCAGTCCGAGAGTTTTGAAACCCGAGATAGACAACCCTAGTAGACACCCAATGATAAATATGGAATATCATCCAGCTAGAAGTTTTCCTGTACAAGCATTAGCAACATGCACTATACAACTGTTCTCCAAAGCAAGTTAATTTAAATGGAACTTGCTCAGGAAAGCATTTTCTATGAGACAACCTGCCACTCACCCACTACCTAAGACAGGTGCTTCACTTTCCCTGGTGGGCTGTCAGCCTCTGTCATTCTGCCATATGGATTACCACCAGTGACGCCGATTGAACATGCAAGTGCAGCATATACTGTGTCAAAGAAAAACATTTTCAAATGCTACACCGAGGAAAGCACGTAAGAGCTGAATGAATCTGCTTATCCATTCATTCCTTTTCCTCCAAACTATGTAGGGCAGAGAGAAAAAAGTTTGTGTTCCTGACTGCCACAAATCATTCTTAGCTCATTCCCACCTGTCTTCTAAACCAGAAGTCCAGAGCTCCCAGCATTTTTAAAAAGTTTAAATATCAGGTGCATGGGGCCTGATTCAACTGCAAGTCCTGGGTTCAGATGTTCCAGTGTCTCATCTGATTTGCCCAAAAGATTACAAAAAGTACATTGCCCACCTACTCAAGCTTATCTTCACTGATTCAGAGGCAGCTTACCTCCTTTTTTTGCCAAGATTCCTTTTTTTCTGACTTTCTACAGCTGATAACTGTTTTCCTGTTATTCAGTGCCGACACATAGCATACACGTGGCCCTGCCCAAAGATGGCCAGATACATTTAGGCTCAGATAGGGTTATGCTCAATCAGAGCACCTTGGACTGCAGGTTTCAGGCATTCTGTTTCTGAATGCACCACTTTCTCTAGCAACCTACCATATGAGGCAAAGGACTAGACTGAAAAAAAGGTCTTCCCCCAAAATCACTTTGGAGACAAGTTGGTGCAGTGCTGTAGCTTCCTTATTATTAGGAGCTAGGAGGGGCATGCATATTACACTCATTCTGCAGTCACCAAACTCAATTCACGCCATTGACTCTCATATACAAAGTCCTTTATGGCCTTGGACCCTCATATCTGCAAGACGACCTTTCTACCTATATTCCGCCTCGAAAATTTTGCTTATCTGAACAGGGCCATCTACAGCTGCCATTCTGCAAATGGCCAGGATCAACAACTACCTGTACATGTTTCTTTGTTGTAGTGCCCCGCCCCCCCCCCCCGCCCATGGAACAGTGTGCCTGAAGAGGTCAGGAAGGCTCCCACGCTCCTGGCATCGCTAACTGTGTAAAACAATGATCAGGAGCGCATTTTTATAAAGGAAATAGGGCTACATCATACCATATTGGTACAGGAAAATGTGTCATTTTTCTTCTTATGTAATAACGTGTTCTGCGTTGTGTAAGAAGTCATGTTTAAAACGTATGCTTTCAGATGACAGCTTTGTTTCATATTCTGCAATCCTATTCATTGTTTATTAGACATACCAGCCTACTGATGGCTTTGATTTACGTTATTTAATCCACTTTGAATCTCAGTGAAAAAGCCAGACTATAAATAACAAATAAAAATAAATAAAAAAATAAATCCCCAGCTAACAGGCAAATAGCTGGTATAGCTGTGTATCTGTATTGTGTTAAAGGAAATGGGAAGATTATCAGGAGAACACAGGATGGCATACATCCCTCCTCCACTTTAATCCCAACCCTGTAAGGTAAGTTAGGCTGAGAGAGAGTAGCTTGCCCAAGGAAAGGCAGTGAACTTCATGGCTGAGCAGATCTCCTTGATCCCAATCCAACACTCAACTCACTACACCACACTATATTTTCATTTCAAGTCAAGAGAATATAAGAACACCACAATAAGCCAGCCCTAAAACCACGTCAGCAAGAGAAACGTAGCTGTTATAGCTAGAGAACCAGCTTCAAGACACACACAAAAATCCCCAAACGTCTTGAGAAATGTCCAAGATGATCAGCTGACAAGCAATTGCCATGTCCAGCCAAGCTTTCTTCTACCTTTAGTCTTCAAAATTAACATTCTTCTAAAAGCAGTTAGCAGCTGGGTTTGGATGAGAGCGGCAACATTCAAAGGCAATTAAGACCTGGCGGAAAGAAAGCATATACTGCTCCTTGCCACAGACATGAAGTGGGTCAGACAAACTCTCAAAATTCTCTCTCTCACACACACACACACACACATGCATGTGCACGCACACACAAACAGCATCTAAACCACACCAAAACAAGCGCACACTGAATCCTACCTCATTTATTCCTCCACTTCATTTATAGTCTTCTATAGGTAATATGAAATGTACTTCCCAGTTTGCAGAGACCCACTTTTGCAATAACTATCAACCAGAAGAGCCACATTTACTGCCATCCCGTGTATGACGACTGCACTTCAGAGAAGCTCACTGCTTATCCATTCCTTTGGTGGTGTTAGTTTCTAAGCGGAAACCACCTGCCGAGCACAAGCCTTGCTCACTTTCCTGAAACATGGGGGACAGTGCTCAGAACAGCCACAGGTGGCATGTGGAAGAGTCACATGTGGCTCCTGAAATACTATCACTGATCTAAGCAGAAGAGCATAAAGCCAAAAAAAGCCTCTCCCTATGTGTTTTGGGGCATGTCTCAGGGAAATGGTGGTTTGACTAAAGAGGACTGCAAGCAGAATTTGGCCTCCAGACCAGCAGCTAACCACCATTCCAAGGGCTGATCAGAGCCTACAACTTAAGGCTCTTATCAAACTCAATCATTTTGTTCTGCTTATGGGTTCCAAGCAGTGCCGCCAGAAATACTTCTGCTTGGTGGAAACTATGATGTCATCTTCTAATATGCACACACAAAAAATTAGGGACACTCCAGTTCTTACACCAAGGATACTTGCCTAAGCTCCCATTTCCATCTTTACACATTGCTGAAGACTCTACTCCACACTGATTTGATGTAAAATATGTTATTCTCAATTGATTTAAAAGCCAAAAGGCTTTTTTTTTTGCTGGATAAAACAATAATTGTCTCATAGTTATCAATCATCAGTTCAAAGTAGGCCTCAGGAGCTTTATGGCATGAAATGGTTGCGTGTACATTGCACTCACATGCATTGATGTGTGCCTGGCACAAATACAAGATGCATCCACTTACCTACTCAGAGATTTAACTCTGGAGATGCTGGAGACGGAACTGAGCCGAGAAGAAAGACAACGGTAGCAACTCACTCATAAAACCTGAATAAGGCATCCCCAAAAGGCCAAATATATACACAAAATATGGACAATTATTTACTTGATATAGGGACCAGAAAAGAGGGTAAAAAGAGAATCTGAGTATATGTGATATGCATGAGTTCTTCAGCAAATGGGTCACCCCCAATAGCTTGGAGAAGCTCATATGACCCTCCCCAACTTAACTGGTATAAAAACAGCTTCTGCTCAGATTTCTACATGTTGCATCATCTTTCTGGTTTAACACTAAAGCACTGACCCAGAAGAATGGAAGCCACCTGTGCAAAGGCATCATTTCTGAACTCCCGATCTATTTATTTGGCCTGCTTTAAAGGCAGGCAAAGAGTCTGATGCAATTCTTGCACAAAGCAGGCCGTGTCCTCCCAGTCTGGCTGGAAACAGCTGGACACTGTTTCTCTTCCCTTCTAACCCAAATCAGCTGGAACGGGCTTTAAAGCTGGAGACAGAATGAAATCCACTCCTAATAACAATTTCATAACAGTCCCAGATTTCCTGAAAGGAACCGTGCGCTGCAGAGGAAAGGGCTAAGGAATTCACACTTTCTCTAAGACAATAATGGCTGTAACACACATAAACATGCCTTTTCAAAATTAAGGCGAAAAAACAACAAAAGAGGATCTTTATATAAGAAGGTATTCCAATTGCGCCCCGCCTCTCCCCGCCCCCCGCAAACTCCAGTGAATTCTAGACTGATTGTTTTGCTGGCTGAGCTTCCCTTTAAGCTGGGTTTACGGCAGGCCAGCATAAGACATTTTTATGTCCAATGCAAAAAATACCAGCACTTACCCGCACAATTAAGCTAAAAATACGGGGCACAGTTATTCTTAGTATATTTATGTTTAAACATTGTAGTTATTTGCCATCCATTTGTAGAAGGGATCCCATGGTACTGAGATGTCTTCTTCTATTTGCCCTTTCATTGCGACGTTGCGCAAAACTCGCACGAGAAAATGTGGTATTTCGTGTTTTCCGCGCGACGTTTCAGGATGGGGAGGGCCGTCTGGAATCGGCCCAGGTCTGCTGTCATCACAGCTTGTTTGATTGCAGCAAGGAAAGAGAACAGAATCTAGGCTAAGCTGAGGTTTCCCTTCCTGCTACAGGTATCTAAGCCTGGGCACAACCAGCGGCGTCAGCCTTTCGATACCAACAATTGCACCTTAGCACTTAGCCCTGAGTGAGCCACCCAAGGGCATCCAGGCCTGTTCCAGGATGGAGGACTTGTACCGTATATTGCTTTTTGTTGTTTAAATTGTATTTTTGTGTTTCTTTGTAAACCGTTTGGCGTGTCTTGTGGGGAAAAAAATGGACAGAGATTCTTAAATAAACAGAGTAAGACACATGGTCAGTGGCTACAGTGATAGGGCTCTGCAGAACCCAAGCAGCTGCCAGCTATGCCGTTGTATATACACATCTTTTCCCAATATTTTCATTGACAAATGTGTTTGTCAACACCCAAAATTTCACAGCAAAGCCTGTCCTCCAATACACATTACTGGAGGTTCTATTCTATAGCATATTCATTTGCACTGGTGTAGCCTGTCCTGTGCTGTTTCAAAAGCCAAGGATTTTGTCCTTTCACTTAAAGATATACAACAAAAATATAAAGCCGTCCAACAACCTGTTATCAGGAGTTCAAAATAGACATCAGCAGCTTTAGGGAGTGAAATG
Source organism: Eublepharis macularius (assembly GCF_028583425.1). Classification (NCBI taxonomy): domain Eukaryota; kingdom Metazoa; phylum Chordata; class Lepidosauria; order Squamata; family Eublepharidae; genus Eublepharis; species Eublepharis macularius. The sequence continues at coordinate 228,835,005 of NC_072790.1, read as the reverse complement.
GACAGCTGAGCGCAGCATGGTATCTTAGGGTTCATGAGCACAACATCGACGTTCATATGCCCTAGATACGATGCAACTAGCCATTATCTTCGAGACTAGAGATACTGGAAAGGAAGATGAACCTTGAATACTCACACAAGCCTGGCAGCACACAGTAATAATTTTATAGAAGGCTTCCCCCAAAAAATATTGACAAAAGGTGACAGCAATCCACCAAGATGGACTGCCCCAGTAAATAGGGACAGTTGGGCCTTTTGTACATGGTCTTTTTGTGAATCAAGTTTGGAAGGGTACTGTCAGTTCTGAGCAAGAACAACACTGAGCCAAACTAGAAATTTGAATCTAATTCTTTATGCTGGTTTTTTTAAAACAAACAAACAAACAAATAATTATTCATTTCCCTCTTTCCAGATTTAGAAGCCCAGCCAAGCATGTAATTGCAAGGAAATGCCTTTTTCTAAGACTCTGCTGCAGTGCAAAGGGGCAAGAAGGGTGAACAATTATACTTCAAGGAAATCCCAGGCAGAGTTTAACCATGTTAACAGCTGGCTGCTAATCTGTATATTTGCCTCCTTATGGAGGGGGGGAGGGGGTGGGCAAGGAGAGAGATTAGACTAGGGATCTTGAGCTAAACTACTTCTGTGTCCATAAGGATAATAATGTCGGGTCATAGCCAGCAGTTTCTAGGCCGTCTTTCCCTTGTGCATTTCAGGAAAACAGAAGCACCCTGAAAAAATTGACAAGAAAGGAGGTCATGGTAAAAGCATCTTGACATGACTGACCCACTGTTCCAAAATTTATTTTTGGAAACTCAGGCTGCAGCCTGGCAACAATTATATCACAAAATGGATGTTAAAAACTATTAACTCTTCTATAGCAGGGTTAAAGGGCCGCAGCTCCAGCCTGCTGAGATTCCAGTCTTCTTCTACCTCATCAGAAACAAACATGGGGGGTGGGTGGGTTTGAGAGCAACACCTAGAGAGGGATAAAGAATGAAAAGGGGGGTGTAGAGTCTCGGTGACAGCTGAAAGGGTTGCAGGCTATTTTGTGAAAGAAAAGAGCTGGCTAATCCATCATCTGCCCTATCCCAAGAGCTGGCCAAACACTTATCAGCTTTTAAACGGGGGAAATCCAAACAAGACCTCTCCACCACACACACAGGGCACAATCCACCAGGATTTTCTCTTGCATGAGCCTCACCTAAATGAACTGACACTACTGTTCTCTTGTGCTACTCCCATTCATTTTGATGGGGTTTGCAGAGGAAAACATCTCAGTGGTTTATCTATGGTATCTATTACCTATATATCAGCCATTATGGCCAAACAGCAACTCCAAGTTCAGACACAGTGTACCACGTGCTGGGGACAAATAGCAGGACAAAATCTACTTTCATGCCCTGCATAAAGGCTTTCTGGAAAGACATTTTGCTGGCCACTATTGGGAACAGGATGCTGGACTAGATGGGCCTTTGGTCCCTCTCTTCTTTGATTCTTAGAACTGCTACTTCAGCTTGTCCCATGACAGGGTATTCCACTAGATGTAAATTAGTAAGTGAAACCTCATTTCTCTGGCTCTTAATCCGTGCAAAAGGTCTTCCTTTTACGGAAAAGAAGAACAGAGCTGCCTCCAGATCCATGGGTAAGCCAAAGTAGTCATTTCAGCTAAAGAAAGCCCAGGGTGGTGTCTGCAGTTATTAGATAAACAAAGCACTGGTCCAGAGTGAGGCAGGAAAAGACCATGGCTTCCTCTGACCTCACTGTCCCAGCAGCTGCCTTATAAGATAGAGCAGGCCTGCTTTCTTTTGTTTTTAGAGACCAAGAAAAGCCAAGCAAAAGGTGGCATGAGGCCAGAGACATCTGAGTGGCACAAGGGCAAGCCTCTCTGGTGCAGGCCTGGCTGATTCCAGAATCACTTTTCAAGTCAACTCTCTCGCAGCTACCAATTGCAGGGTTCAGTCTGGACCACATGACCTCTGTTCTGGGAATTCCAGGTGTTTAAATGCTCTGGTTACTTGTTAGGGGAGGTAAAAGAACTCATTTACATGAAGAGTTCTTCATGTAACTATATCCAATCTTTGGAATCAGAAGAAATCTGAGCCAGAAACCTCCCAGTCTCTAAACATGAACATATAGAATTGCTTTTTACTGAGACAGACCACTGGCCTATTGTCTTTTCTGACTGGAAATGTCCCTCCAAGCCCTTATTTTCCCACCCATGATACCCAAGATCACTTTGGTTGGAGAGGCCAGAGAGTAAAATTGGGAGATTTTGCATGTAAAGGAGGTGCTCTACCACTAAGCTATGGGCTCCTTGCCAGATAGTGCCTCTTGTGGCACTGAAAAGAGGAAGAAAGGGCAGTATCCTTATGGCACCACTGCAGGCAGCCCATTGGTTCCCTCCTGACTAGGCCTGGCTATAATACTTCTAGGTCAGGCCTTGGTTACCGCCAGACTCTGCCTTGGCTTGTGTGCCTCCCTGGTCTGTCCAGTCCCTCTCTTGTCCCTCTTCCTCGTTCCATGTCAAGAAACTTTCCTATCCACCTACCTGACCACCCCCTTCGACCAAGTCCTGCTGCAGAACAATTGCTCAGTCAGTGCTTGAATTGTTAATGAATCATGACCAAATCAAAACACCTCATATCTTGACTTGAACTCTGAGGGAAGAAATACAGCTACACACATACACAATTAAATATGACATGAAAATTAAATGTCCCATCAACTCTGAAACACTGTTCACCTTAGCTTGACCTTGAAACTAGTTAGTAACTATATCCAATCTTTGGGAATTCTGATGTCTAGCTTCTATCAGACCTTTTATTACCAGATTGGTTGTTAAAGCCCATTAGAGTGCAGGCCTCCATTTTGGTTGCTTGCTTAGAACTATGCTGACTTCCTGGTTTTTACAAATTCTGATAGATATTAGGGAATTATGTTTTCAAATTGTATATACTTATATGTTTCATGTTTTAATGGTTGTAAAATGTGCACTTAAATTTTTATGGTAAATGTACTGGCTAAGTGCTGTAATAAAGAATACTACTACTTATTACCAGATTCTAATGGCTGACGGTCCACTTTGTAGTGGATATCACTACAAAACGGCTGCCATCGAGACTGGGACCAGTCATAAAATGTTGGGAGATTCCAAACGAGGCATCACCCTAGGATTGCAGCAGCTGTTTCCAAATGGCCACCCGCTGCAACACAAAGTTGATGCCCTGAGGCAGATGAAAGGTAGCATTAGCTTTTCATTTTGGGAAAGATCTATTTTGGGGAAGAGGGGATAATGTTCCAGGAAGCACAGCAGAGGGTGTCATGCTGCCCACAAGCACCATCTTTGTCATCAGTGGATCAGATAGGGTTGAAAACTCTGGGTTGGGAAATTCCTGGAGATTTGGGGGGGGGGGGTGAAGCCTAGGGAGGGTGGGTCTTGGGAAGGAGAGAGATCTCAGCCAAGTATAATTGTGTAGATTCCACCCTCCAAAGCAGCCATTATCTCCAGGGCAACTGATCCCTGTTGCCTGGAGATCAGTTGCAGTTCCAGGAGATCTCCAGCTACTACCCAGAGGCTGGGAACCCTAGGGCCAGAGGGAGATAAAACTTGTAACTGTGAGCCCCGACTCCTCCCTCCACCTTTGCTACAGGTTCACTGGACAGCTCAGTTAATCATGTGTAAAATGTGCATAAAGAAGGCCAAAGATATGCACTACACAGTCTTGGTGGTTCTTTTATTGACATTTGTTTTCTTGACCAAAAACCCACCTTGCATTTCAGTAGAGGACTGAGGAAGGGAGAAATAAGGAACTGCTTAACCCTTTTCCTTTCTGATAATTTTTTTTGCTGGAAATTATACCATCCTTAGTTGCTTTTTGCCCCTTTAGGCACACAAATCTTTTACCCTGCAGACAGAAAAACAACTGGGAGTTAATTTTAGACCAGAAAGCAACAGAAGGGAAAGGGTTAAGCAGTTTCACTCCCCACTCCTTCCACTGAAATTCACAGACTCATATGGTTGTATTTAACAGGCAGCTTCGGCCCTCAGCGACTTGAACTTACAGGACCCTTGCGGGTAGGTGGATGGGTGGGGAACCCAATAAAGTTAGTAAAGAGGGTTACAAATTAAAAGCACTGCAGTATTTCTAGAAGTGGTAGATTTTTAGCTCATCTTCACTATTAGGAAACAGCACCATCTCCTGATGAATTCCTTTGTGACATCACATTCCTTGTTAACATTTTACAAAACCTTCTAATTTTAGCCAATTCAGGGCTACCTCATACATGATGGGACCGTCTTGTTCCTGTTCAGGTGCCAGATGTTTCTGCATTGATCTCGAAAGACAAAGGCCAAATTCATATGTGTCACTTAGCTGCTTTCCACACTGATGGCACACACATGCAAAAACAGAAACGCAGTTCTAAATGCACAAGGAACAATTTTCTGGCGTAAAAACAGAGGAGCAGCTTTAAATGTATTTGTTTCTGAATCAATTGATGGCCATGCAAGAAGACTGTTTTACAATCATGTTCCAGTCTTATGTTTTACAATGCATGCACAACCTCAGTCAAAATATTTATTTATTTATTTATTTATTCAATTTATATACCGCCCATCCCAGGGGCTCTGGGCGGTGAACAGTTAAAATTGATAAAAACAAAACTAAAATCAATATACAAATAATAAAACAAATTAACAAGGTGCAGTGGTGGGGAGAACCTTCCCCACCCCAAAGGTGGGAGGCCGACATGGCACCGCCCCCTTCAATCACCAAATGCCTGGCGGAACAGCTCTGTCTTACAGGCCCGGCGGAACGATAATATGTCCCGCTGGGCCCGGGTTTCCATTGACAGAGCGTTCCACCAGGCTGGGGCCAGGACTGAAAAAGCCCTGGCCCTGGTTGAAGCAAGGCGGGCTTCCTTAGGGCCGGGGACCACAAGTAAATATTTATTCGCTGATCGGAGCGATCTCCGGGGAACGTACAGGGAGAGGCGGTCCCGAAGATATGCCGGTCCCAACCCACTCAGGGCTTTAAAGGTAAGAACCAACACTTTGAACCTGATTCGGAATTCAACTGGAAGCCAGTGCAGCTGGCGCAGGACAGGTGTGATGTGTGACTGGTAAGGTATACCAGTCAGGACCCGTGCCGCCGCATTCTGGACCAGTTGTAGTTTCCGGATCAGGCCCAGGGGTAGCCCAGCGTAGAGTGAGTTACAGTAATCTAGCCTGGAGGTGACCGTTGCATGGATCACTGTAGCCAGGTCCTGGGGCGTCAGGTAGGGGGCAAGTTGCTTGATCTGACGAAGATGGAAAAATGCAGACTTGGCAACCGCCGTGACCTGGGCCTCCATCGATAGGGAGGCATCCAGGAGCACACCCAGACTCTTTACCACTGGCAAATAGCAACTGTTCTTTCTTTTATCAGCCTTCCAAGTCCCATCAAGTCTCCCGACATCATCAGCTTTACCCTCATAATTCTTCAATATACATTTAGAAAACAATACATCCACTTAAAAAGCATTAGCTGGAGTTGTCAAAAACGTTAACATACAGGTGGATGACAGACTTAATTCAAACCAGTGTTCTCATTATGAGAGGAAAAGTAGCAGGTCCTTAAGGAAATCTACAAGTCCCACCACCTGAGCCCCACCAATTTAGCTCCCCCTGAAGCTTTTTCAAAACAGCAGCTTAAGAGATCTATCACAACAGGTAGCAAAGCCAGGCCCTACCTGACCCTCTGAGGTCCAAAACCTTGGGTCCTTCGATACCTTAAAACAAGGTATCAACCAAATGAACCTATGAGATTTTCTCTAGATGTCACAAAGCGCACAGTGCTGCTGCCCTCCAGGTCTCTTTACTTCTTGTCTCCCTTTTAATGTCTAGATAAACACAATACGTGGAGTGACCTCGTCCTCCATATGTCGCCCTGCTCCTACAAGCAACAACCCAAAGTGTCAGCATGACAACATGTCACATACCATAGATGTTGCAGGGAAGAGGGCTCAAAGTCTTACAGATTGGTAGAAGTACAATGTTTCATGTAACATACACTTAAACTCCCGGAAGTACTGACGAAAGCAAAAATAATTCAAAAGAAAGGCACAGAATTAAAGCAAAACAAAAAGATGATAATACTCAGTATCTGTACAGCACTTGTAAAGCAATTCATACACAGCATCCTATTGTACTGCATACAACAGCCCTGGGAGGTAGACCATATTAATATCCTCATATTGCAAAGACTGAGGCTGAGAAGTCTGCCTAGAGTTCATTGTCATAACTGCAACAATACACCAACTGTCAAACAAAACGTTTCTGAGCTTTGGCATTCCAGTGCTGAACAGCAAGGGACAATTCTCTGTGAATTAGCTGGATTTCTGCCTAGCTTCATTTAATGTATTTAAGTTATCAACTGCATCTTTTGTCATATTCCAGATTCACTTACACCAAATCAAACAGAGTAGGCATGTTGTTAACTTTCATCTCAGCCATACCGATATAACGAATTTTGCAAATAATTGTTACACATCAGGCACATCTAGGCAGTGCTCCCCCCCCACCCCACAAAAAAGACAAGTGGCCCCTTGGGGGCCTAAGCTTACCTGCCCAAAGAGGTGCTGGTACTGGGGAAAGAAGAGCTGGTACTGCATACCAGAGCTTACCACCAGAACAAAGCCCTGCTCTAGGAATCAGTTGCCATATCAGTATTCAGCACCATAGGGCTTGAACCAGGGGTCCTGAGGAATTAGGCACGGACTACCTATTTGCAGGTCCACTGGCCAAGACTTCAGGAGGGAGTATCAGAAATAAATGTATCTGCAATTCGCTGGGCTGGTAAATCTGGAAGCCCCTTTGATGAATTCATTACAGTTGTTGAAATGATAATAAGCAATGATCCAAAAAGCTATTTTAAGAAGGAATTACCAGTGTGTAATGAACAGTTACAGAAGTGTTGGGAAAGTTGCTAAAATGAAGAAGCATGACAGTTTACAGGAAGGAGAGAAATAAGTTAATGTGTTTGAGAAGAACTGAGTGCTGTTCGTTAATTTTTGGAATTTATATAAAGTGTCTGATGAAAGGAATGCACTGCCACAGTTGTAGACCTCAAAACATTAATTAGGGGACTAGGATTTCAGGTACAAATCAATGCCTTTGAGCTCATAATAAACAATGAATAAGGAAGTGACAAAGAGGTCCAGCTGAACGGTGCAGCACAATATGAAAAACTCCAAGGTCCTACCTTTGACTTCCCCGTCATCTTTTTAAAGAAGCTAAGGGTCCTCCCCAGGGTGGTCCCCTCCCTTTGCGGGTGCACCTGGTCCTCGGCCTCCCCCGTGGTGGCGTCCAGCCGCCCGCAGCTCCCGGCACTAAAGCTGAAAGCATGGAGGGAACAGAAGAGTAAGAAGGATGGGTGGTAGGAAAACAAGCGTGGGCGCCCGCGCACACACACACACCAACCAAAGCCAAACAATCCCCTTTTTTGTTGTTATTGTTTCTAGGCCAGGAAATAGGGAGGGGCCGATTCCCTTGACGGCCCTGGTGACCTCAGAGAGTGGCTGCTCCTGTTCCCAGCTGGGGAGATGAAGCACAGAAGCATCTCTGTTTGCTTAAGCTACAAAAGCAGTCAGCAATTGGGGGTGGAGGGAAAAGAGTTGCAAGTCAGTTGGAACGTGGAAAGGATTTCAGGACTTCACTCTTCCTCACCACATAGGTCCCCACTCCCCTCCTCTTGGAGCCCCTTCTGTTCCCATTGTGTTTATGTTATCCATCTGGCTCACAATTTATAATCATTGTTACACCATCTCTTATTACTAATATAGTTCTATCAAGGTACCCTATATATTTGGACATTTTGAGTATTATACTAAACATGAACATAACATGCCACTGGTTCCCAGGTAAATCCTCATTTAGTACAAACCCTTTACCCAGTATCAATGAATGATAACACCTTTAATAACCTCCAATTCCAAGAAGGCATTGCAGTGGAGCAGGAAGACAATACAATCCGTGAAAACTTTTTAAAAAAATAAATGGCAGTAGCACTGCAAATCCACAATGTTTACATTTCTGCGTGCAGGTTAGTCAATTTGTTTAATATGGCATAAAAATAATGTATATTAAATGTTGCTTTTGCATTTGTGAATTGGGAATCAGCTCAGCTATGCTGTATGAGCCTTTTATCCCCTTCTAGATTTCTTGTTTTGCATTTCTCAGTGCATGCAGCTCTGCTGATATCAAAGGATCAAAGCAGGTAGATTAAATACTGTTCTTATTGGAGTGAATCAATTGAACAGCTGGGTGAGCAGGAAGTGCAGGGATGGTAGTGATGGATTGTTTTTTCTGCCTTCTGTTTCCCATGGCCGTCCTCTGTGACCTCCAAAAGACACTGGGGCTGGAGGGACAGTGTCACAGGAGGACATCTGTGGACAAAAACCATGAGATTTGTGCAGCGGGAGGTACAGCAATGAGAAATGAAAAATCAGTCAAATTTGCCTAAATTCTCCCATCATCAAATGAATTACAGCACAGCAAGTTTTCGGTGTCACCTGATTCCCTGCCCTCACTGCAGCCCTACCTGTTCAGACCCTGTAGTTTTTTGATCATGGGGATCCCACAACCCACAGCAATGCCTTTTGGGGTGTTAAATAGTAAAGAGTCCAGTAGCACCTTTAAGACTAATCAACTTTATTGTGGCATAAGCTTTTGAGAACCAAAGCTCTCTTTGTCAGATGCATCTGATAAAGAGAGCTGTGGTTCTCGAAAGCTTATGCCACAATAAAGTTGGTTAGTCTTAAAGGTGCTACTGGACTCTTTACTATTTTGCAAGTAAAGACTAACATGGCTAACCCCTCTCGATTTTTGGGTGTTGTGAAGGGTTACCATGGAAAGAAGAAGGGAAGGAGGAGATCCACCACTGCAAACCCCTTCCTGCTTGCACAGCCATAACCACCAATTATATCCCATCTTTCTTCGTCTTTCAAATAATGATAATTCGGTGACAGAGAAACGACTTTTCTTCTTGGTTTGTTCCTTTGTGTGTTTCAGAGCTCCAGTGTGATTCTGAAAGGAATTCCAGGATGTTTCCTAAATCACTTGAAAGTGTCCTAGGAACAGGTACGGCTGGAACAATGTTCTCCATCCCTTAAAGGAATGCCGACAAATGCCCCCAACTGTCCCTACTGCCTTAGTTGTGGTTTACTGAAAGGCAGTGAGCAGCCAAGGAGCTGATAAAGACCAGCCTTTACAAAGACCACAGCAAGGCAGGCAGACTTCCTAAAGAAGCTGAGCTATGAAATAGCAACAGTTCCCCTGCTGCCACTCAAGCCACGTAATGAAGATGGAAATCAAAACTGGCAGGGCAGTGATGGAGAAGAAAAGAGACTTTGCCCAATAAATGGAGAGGGAGAGAGGTTGTAATTTGAACCCCTGGAAAGGAGGCAGAGAAGGATGTTAGGACTCCTTGGGTTTACAGGGTAATCCCCGACCTCTCTAACAAACCCCCGTGTTGTCGGTAGGTTACTATGCTCTTTCCAAATTAAAACAAAAGTATATGCTTTTTTTAAGAGAAAAGTTTTATATAATTTTATGTATTTATTTATTTCCCAGGATAGAATATGGGTCAAGTTGCTACAAAGCTTTCCCCCCTTCAATATTGCCCTCACAGCATCCTTGTAAGGTAGGACAGAGCATGTCTATAGTCAGTCCACAAATTGGTGAGGTTCAAAATAAGAACCCATACGGTCCAAAAGGTATTTCCTAACTTTTTAAAAAAGGAAAACATTTCCTGGGATAGAATATTAAAG